>NC_091164.1:7219900-7399900 GCF_040958095.1 Procambarus clarkii
TTTCTCTCTCTCTGAGCCTGAGAGTGTGTGTGTGTGCGCGTGTGTGAGTGTGCTGTTGCTGCCCCGGGCTCCTCTGTCACCTGAATCACCTATAATTAACACCGTCTCTCATAACATATTTCCCTGATGACTTTGACCTCATCTCGGATATATTTTTAATTGAGTCTGACATTTCCCTCAGAAAAACAAAGATTTGTATAATGTCAGAGATAATTCCAGGTTTAATATCAAATAAATATTTAGAATACAGAAAGAGATTAAATATTTTTTTGTAATGAATTATTATGAAGAACGCAATTCATAATTAAATTATACATTGCAATTCATTAAAAAAGACTTATTGCATACAGGATTTTCTGAATTAAAATACTTTATTAAACTAAAATCAACAATTACACTAACTTAGGGTGGACTTTAAATATTTAATAATGTTTTAAAACTCGTGTCACTTCAAAACCTATTTTTTTTTTTGGGGTGGGGGGGGGGGGCCAAGTTTGCTAATTATAATTAAAAATTAAATTTGGGAATATGCACTGTACAGAAAATTCCGGTCTCGAACCTGGGTCCCAGTAATTCAGCTCTGTAATAGTTCACATTGTCTACACTATTTTAATGATTTAAAAAACCATATTCTCCTACATTATATTTGGTTGTTTCCAAGTGTTTTACTGACCTTGTTCTTCCTTGTTCTCACCCTTGTATATTCCCTGTCCTTGTATATTCCCTGTCCTTGTATATTCCCTGTCCTTGTATATTTCAATGGTTATTCCCCATGATGTCTGCTCTACTTCCTCATGATGTCTGCTCTACTTCCTCATGATGTCTGCACTACTTCCTCATGATGTCTGCACTACTTCCTCATGGTGTCTGCTCTACTTCCTCATGATGTCTGCACTACTTCCTCATGATATCTGCTCTACTTCCTCATGATGTCTGCTCTACTTCCTCATGATGTCTGCTCTACTTCCTCATGATGTCTGCTCTACTTCCTCATGATGTCTGCTCTACTTCCTCATGATGTCTGCTCTACTTCCTCATGATGTCTGCTCTACTTCCTCATGATGTCTGCTCTACTTCCTCATGATATCTGCTCTACTTCCTCATGATATCTGCTCTACTTCCTCATGATGTCTGCTCTACTTCCTCATGATGTCTGCTCTACTTCCTCATGATATCTGCTCTACTTCCTCATGATATCTGCAGTACTTCATCATTTTTCGTCACCAATAGGACCCAACATGGCTTTTAAAAACATTCATTTGAATTATCTTGATCAGAGCGTTTTATCGGTCTTGTGAGTCACTCAGCAGCAGTGGAGAGTGGGGACTTGCCCACAGCCTCCCACTGCCTCCCACAGCCTTCCTCAGCCTTCCACAGCCTTCTACCGCCTTCCACAGCCTCCCACACCCTTCCACAGCCCCCACAGTCTCTCACTGTCTCCCACAGCCCCCATACCCCCCACAGCCTCTCACAGCCTCCCACAGCTCCCCACAGCTCTCTCCCTCTCTCCCTCTCCCACTATCTCTCTCCTGCTCTCTCTCTCCTGCTCTCTCTCTCCTGCTCTCTCTCTCTCTCTCTCTCTCTCTCCCTCTCCCTCTCTCCCTCTCCCTCCCTCCCTCCCCCTCTCCCTCCCCCTCTCCCTCCCCCTCTCCCTCCCCCTCTCCCTCCCCCTCTCCCTCCCACTCTTTCCTTCCCCCTCCCTCTCTTTCCTTCCCCCTCCCTCCCCCTCTCCCTCCCTCTCTTTCCTTCCCCCTCCCTCTCTGCCCACACACACACACACACCTCCCCCCCCCTCTCTCCCTCACCCGCTCTCTCCCTCACCCGCTCTCTCCCTCACCCACTCTCTCCCTCACCCACTCTCTCCCTCTCCTCTCTCTCCCTCCCGCCTCTCTCTCCATCTCCTCCCCCCCCTCCCCTTCTACTTTCTTCTCACTTCAGTGGAAGGGTCGGATCCCCCCCCACCCACCCATTTATCTCTCCCTTTATCACTCCCTTTCTCTCTCTTTCTCTCTCTCTTCCTCTCTCTCTCTCTCTCCCTCCCCCATCCCAACAGGGTCAAGCATGGCAGCCAGAGGTCCCAGGGGAACAGGAAAGAGCCAAGGTTACGAGATGAAGGAAATGTTCGCCCAGTTTCTGGAGGACATCAAGAGTGAGATGCAAGAAATGATGCAGGAAATGAAGAACGAAATAAGCAACCTGAAAAGAGAACTGACAGCAGCAAAGGAGGAGATTAGAGCCCTCAAAGAAAATGGTATCGAGGCTGAGAATCAGAAAACCACCCAGGGAGAAGGTGGTAATAGTTTTCTGGATGAGAATGCCACAATAAAAGCAACATTTGTGGAAATACTAAAAAAAAATAACTCTGAAGTAATGACTGCAGTGATGGAGGTGGCCATGAAAGCAGCCACCTCGCAGGAGGCGGCACGCTCCACTAGCCAACTGCTGGAAAGGAACAGATCAGTGGTTGCTGTGGGTATTAAGGAGCAGGAAGGATCTAATAGGACAGAGTGGAGTGACAAGGACAAAGCAGCAGTGAATGAAGTACTAAAGGCACTAGACATGGAAGGGGCTGAGCATAGCATTGAGAAGGTTTTCAGGCTAGGCCGGTACAACAAAGACCGAGACCGAATGATAAAGATAGTGTTTGCAAGCGAGAACACAAAGGAGAAGATCCTATCAAGGAAGAGCTCCCTGAAAAACGTGGGAAAATTAAAAAATGTATTCCTCCAAAGAGACATGACAAGGGAGGAGAGAGCCGTGGCGGCAGAAGCAAGGAAGAGGCGCAGGGCGAGAGGGGAAAACCAGGAAGTCACAGCTCCCAACCCAACACCCCCAGAGGCGAGGGGGGAACCCACAACCAGCTACCCAGTAACGCCAGAAGGGAGGACAACCCCGCCTCCCTCCTCTGCATAGAAAACCCCCCTACCCCAAACCCTCCCAGCCCCCACTCAAATGTTCAGCAAAATCTCCCTCCCCCCACACCCAATCCCCACCCTTCTACCCCTCCCCTCCTCCCGAGTCCTCCCTCCCCCCCTTTCCTTCCCGTCCTCCCTCCCCTTTCACCCCATACCCTCCCTGTCCCTCCCCCTTCACTGGATCCCCCGCACCTCATCCCAGTATCCTCTGAGACCCTGTTATCCACCTCACAGGTCCTCACACCCATGGAACAGCCTCCCCCACCAGCAGAACACTCACCAAGGAGGCGATTTGAGAAGGGACAGAAGAAAGTGAGCCTCAAAGCGATGTACACAAACATAGATGGAATTACAAATAAAGCAAATGAGCTTGGAGAACTGGTACTAGAGGAAAACCCATACATAATAGCCCTCACAGAAACAAAGATCACGAAAACGATAACAAATGCAGTGTTCCCACAGGACTATTATGTTATGAGGAAAGAGAGGGAAGGAAGAGGTGGGGGTGGTGTAGCTCTGCTGGTAAGACAAGGCTGGGATTTTGAGGAGATGGATATTCAGGGCTGTGAAGGTTTCAGTGACTACATAGCAGGTACTGTAACAAATGGAGGGAAAAAAATTATAGTCGCAGTCATATATAATCCACCACCAAATGACAGAAGACCTAGACAGGAATATGATAGAAACAACATGGCCACCATTAACATAATAGAAAGAGCAGCTTCTGTTGCTAGCAGGAATGGATCTGGACTACTAATTATGGGAGACTTCAACCATGGGAAGATAGATTGGAAGAACAGAGACCCGCATGGAGGACCAGAAACATGGAGAGCTAAGCTGCTGGACGTGGCAACAAGAAACTTTCTAAGCCAGCACACCAAAGAACCAACAAGAATGAGAGGAGAAGATGAACCAGCAATGCTTGATTTGATATTTACCCTAAATGAATGGGATATAAGGGAAGTTAAGATGGAAGCGCCCTTGGGAAGGAGTGACCACAGTGTATTGAATTTTGAGTACCTGGTAGAGCTAGGACTTATCTCCCCCCAAAAAGAACTAGGAATCAAAAGGCTGGCATACCGAAAGGGGAATTATGAACAGATGAGAAGTTTCCTAAGTGAAATACCTTGGGACACAGACCTCAGAGACAAGTCTGTACAGGGTATGATGGACTATGTTACCCAAAAGTGTCAGGAGGCAGTAAACAGGTTCATCCCGGCCCAAAGGGAAAAATCCGAGAAGCAACAGAAGAATCCATGGTATAATAGGGCATGTATGGAAGCGAAGAAACTGAACAAAAAGGCGTGGAGGAACTTCCGGAATAACAACACCAGAAAGCAGAGAGAGATACCAGAGAACCAGGAATGAGTACGTCAGGGTGAGAAGAGAAGCAGAGAAAAATTTTGAAAATGATATAGCAAACAAAGCCAAGACCGAACCAAAGCTACTCCACAGTCACATCAGAAGGAAAACAACAGTGAAAGAACAGGTATTGAAACTTAGAACAGGCGAGGACAGGTATACAGAGAATGACAGAGAGGCGTGTGAGGAACTCAACAAGAGGTTCCAGGAGGTCTTCACAATAGAACAGGGTGAGGTCACTGTGTTAGGAGAAAGGGAGGTAAACCAGGCGGCCTTGGAGGAGTTCGAAATTACGAGAGAGGAGGTCAAGAGACACCTGCTGGATCTGGATGTTAGAAAGGCTGTTGGTCCAGATGGGATCTCACCATGGGTACTGAAAGAGTGTGCAGAGGCACTTTGCCTGCCACTCTCCATAGTGTATAGTAAGTCACTAGAGACGGGAGACCTACCAGAAATATGGAAGACGGCGAATGTGGTCCCAATATACAAAAAGGGCGACAGACAAGAGGCACTGAACTACAGGCCAGTGTCCTTGACTTGTATACCATGCAAGGTGATGGAGAAGATCGTGAGAAAAAACCTGGTAACACATCTGGAGAGAAGGGACTTCGTGACAAATCGCCAACATGGATTCAGGGAGGGTAAATCTTGCCTTACAGGCTTGATAGAATTCTACGATCAGGTGACACAGATTAAGCAAGAAAGAGAGGGCTGGGCGGACTGCATTTTCTTGGATTGTCGGAAAGCCTTTGACACAGTACCGCATAAGAGGCTGGTACATAAGCTGGAGAGACAGGCAGGTGTAGCTGGTAAGGTGCTCCAGTGGATAAGGGAGTATCTAAGCAATAGGAAGCAGAGAGTTACGGTGAGGGGTGAGACCTCCGATTGGCGTGAAGTCACCAGTGGAGTCCCACAGGGCTCTGTACTCGGTCTTATCTTGTTTCTGATATATGTAAATGATCTCCCGGAGGGTATCGATTCATTTCTCTCAATGTTTGCGGACGATGCTAAAATTATGAGAAGGATTAAAACAGAAGAGGACTGTTTGAGGCTTCAAGAAGACCTAGACAAGCTGAAGGAATGGTCGAACAAATGGTTGTTAGAGTTTAACCCAACCAAATGTAATGTAATGAAGATAGGTGTAGGGAGCAGGAGGCCAGATACAAGGTATCATCTGGGAGAGGAAATTCTTCAGGAGTCAGAGAAGGAAAAAGACTTGGGGGTTGATATCACGCCAGACCTGTCTCCTGCAGCACATATCAACGGATAACATCAGCGGCATATGCCAGGCTGGCCAACATACGAACGGCATTCAGAAACTTGTGTAAAGAATCATTCAGAACTTTGTATACCACATATGTCAGGCCAATCCTGGAGTATGCAGCCCCAGCATGGAGTCCATATCTAGTCAAGGATAAGACTAAACTGGAAAAGGTTCAAAGGTTTGCCACCAGACTAGCACCCGAGCTGAGAGGTATGAGCTACGAGGAGAGACTACGGGAATTAAACCTCACTTCGCTGGAAGACAGAAGAGTTAGGGGGGACATGATCACCACATTCAAGATTCTGAAGGGGATTGATAGGGTAGATAAAGACAGTCTATTTAACACAAGGGGCACACGTACTAGGGGACACAGGTGGAAACTGAGTGCCCAAATGAGCCACAGAGATATTAGAAAGAACTTTTTTAGTGTCAGAGTGGTTGACAAATGGAATGCATTAGGAAGTGATGTGGTGGAGGCTGACTCCATACAGTTTCAAGTGTAGATATGACAGAGCCCGATAGGCTCAGGAATCTGTACACCTGTTGATTGACGGTTGAGAGGCGGGACCAAAGAGCCAGAGCTCAACCCCCGCAAACACAACTAGGTGAGTACAACTAGGTGAGTACAGCTCCCCACAGCCTCCCATAGCTGTCCACAGCCTCCCACAGCTCCCACAGCCTCCCACAGCACCCCACACAGGCCCCCCACAGCCCCCCACACAGCCTCAGGTCCACCTCACACTCAAGGCAGTAATTCCTTCGTCCTCCCTCCGGAAATAATCTCTCGCTGCCTAAGGCAATATTTCCTTCACTTGCCTCGAGGCAGTAATTTCCCCACACACACATTGCCAGCTTCGCCCGCACGTGTGTGAGGTGTGGGTCGGCGGAGGTCAGTCTCCACCCTACACGCTACTCTGCTGGCGGGTCTCCGTGCCTCACCAGGTAGTCCACCACTCTATCGTGGATAGGTTATCTTGAGGTTATCTTGAGATGATTTCGAGGCTTTTTAGTGTCCCCGCGGCCCGGTCCTCGACCAGGCCTCCACCCCCAGGAAGCAGCCCGTGACAGCTGACTAACACCCAGGTACCTATTTTACTGCTAGGTAACAGGGGCATTGGGTGAAAGAAACTCTGCCCAGTGTTTCTCGCCGGCGCCTGGGATCGAACCCAGGACCACAGGATCACAAGTCCAGCGTGCTGTCCGCTCGGCCGACCGGCTCCCGGTATTAGGTATAATAAAACTCTCTCCGTCTCATCTTTATGTTACCCAACCACTTGGGCTGGACGGTAGAGCGACGGTAGAGCTTCATGCAGGTCGGTGTTCAATCCCCACAACCGTCCAAGTGGTTGGGTACTATTTCTTCCCACCCCGTCTCATCCTAGATCCTTATCCTGACCACTTCTCAGTTCCGTATAGTCGTAATGGCTTAGCGCTCTATATAGTTCACATTCATCTTTATGTTCGTTATATAGATGGCGATATTATAGACCACGTGGTGTATGTAGAGAGATACATAGTATAATACACCGCTTCTCGGTGTATAATACAGTTAAGAGCTGTGCGAATTTTAGCCTCCTGGACAATGTTCAGGAACTGAGTGCGCTTGCAGGTTAATTAAACATTACAGTGGCCTTAATAACCATCATTACAGTGGCCTTAATAACCATCATTACAGTGGCCTTAATAACCATCATTACAGTGGCCTTAATAACCATCATTACAGTGGCCTTAATAACCATCATTACAGTGGCCTTAATAACCATCATTACAGTGGCCTTAATAACCATCATTACAGTGGCCTTAATAACCATCATTACAGTGGCCTTAATAACCATCATTACAGTGGCCTTAATAACCATCATTACAGTGGCCTTAATAACCATCATTACAGTGGCCTTAATAACCATCATTACAGTGGCCTTAATAACCATCATTACAGTGGCCTTAATAACCATCATTACAGTGGCCTTAATAACCATCATTACAGTGACCTTAATAACCATCATTACAGTGGCCTTAATAACCATCATTACAGTGGCCTTAATAACCATCATTACAGTGGCCTTAATAACCATCATTACAGTGGCCTTAATAACCATCAACAGGTTGATAGGCCTTAATTACGCCCAGCACCAACTCAATCTCTTTACCCCGGATGGAACTACGGACTTGTAATTGATTTGTCAACTTCGGGTTGAATAGAGCAGAGTGAAACCACATAGACTACTGCTAAGTTACTCTACGTTTGGCTTCGTTAAAGATAATGGCTCCATTAAATACGATATGATATATCCTATATTAATTAGGATAGAGTCAGTGTGTTACGATGGAGCCCATTTTATAGGATAATGGCAGTTTTGGTCAGATAGTCAATTTGTTACGATAGAGACCATCTAATGTGACCAAGTTGATAGATTACTTCATTTGATAGGAGTTAGAGTCTATGTTTATCTATTGGAGTTTGATAGGAGTCTATTCAGATGGAACTACCTATTATAACTACTCTCCAGCTGGTGTTTACCAGCGACTGAATTTATTTATTTAGATAACACGCAAGGGTTAAGATTACACGAGAGAGTTTTTAAGATAACACGGGAGCGTTCTCAGGATAAATTATAAGCGATCATAAGTAAGATAGCAAGCAAGAGTGTTCACAATATTAACCGGGAGTGTTCTCGAGATAACATAGGAGCGCTCTCAAGATAACACGAGACTGCTAACAACACGGGAGCGCTCTCAAGATAACACGAGACTGCTAACAACACGGGAGCGCTCTCAAGATAACACAAGACTGCTCACAACACGGGAGCGCTCTCAAGATAACACAAGATTGCTCACAACACGGGAGCGCTCTCAAGATAACAAGTGACTGTTAACAACACGGGAGCGCTCTCAAGATAACCCTAAAAATCACTGTTTATCTGCGCTCCTATACAAACTTCATTGTTTCACTTTGCTTTTCCTCTTTTTCAACATTTCACTCTAATTTGATAAGTTTGTGGTCTAGAGTTACTTCCAAAACATGGGAGGAGGCCGAGAAGGGCCGCCTCCCATGTTAACCTCCTCCCACGATCAGGTCTGCTGAAGCCATTCCTCTCTAGGATCTCCAAATACCCTCGAAACCATCATTTCGAAAATCTAATCACCCCAAATATAGTACTATATTAAACAAACACCACTTCAATACTATATTATATATTTATTTTAAGGCGTTTTAAGTAGTTTACCTATTATATATAAAACTGTAGAAATGTCTATTTTCCCTTGTGGGAATCATGTATGTTATTTTAGGGTGCAGTCACCTAATTCGAAAATTATTTGGTAGCTTTTTATTTTCTATTTTATTATCCTAATTTATTGCATTTAAATTACGGTCGCCTATGACGTAAAATGTGTCATGAGAATATTTGATGAACGAAGTGTTTCTTGCTCAGCGTGTTTTGTTCCCACAGGTATGGTGAACTCTTATATTAAGATAATATATGATATGATGGACTCTTATATAGAGATAATATTAGATATGGTTGCCTCATATACTATGATAATATAAGATATACTGGCCTCATATATTAAGATAATATAAGATATGGTGGCCTCATATACTAAGATAATATAAGGTATGGTTGACATTTATATTTAGATAATATAAGATATGGTGACCTCATATACTAAGATAATATAAGGTATGGTTGACATTTATATTTAGATAATATAAGATATGGTGACCTCATATACTAAGATAATATAAGGTATGGTTGACATTTATATTTAGATAATATAAGATATGGTGACCTCATATACTAAGATAATATAAGGTATGGTTGACATTTATATTTAGATAATATAAGATATGGTGACCTCATATACTAAGATAATATAAGATATGGTGGTCACTTATATTAAGATAATATAAGATATGACCACATAACTCCTTTTATTTAACTGTTACTTCTATTGCCATTAAGGTTTGACGAAGTAGTTTCAGGGTGTGGCTGAACCCCTCATTGGTGCTGTGTTCTAATAGTTCCCCCTCGTGTGATTGGTCTTTTTCCCTTCTCCTCGTCTTAACTGTCGGTGCTAAGTAATTGGTATCGCTATATTTTGTATGTCGTGAGCATTTCTCTGTTTTTGTTTGATTCGTCGACAAGAGCATTCTTAAGATAACTTGGCGGGTGTTCTCAAGATAACAAGGGGCGATAACAAAATGACATGGGTGAGTTCTTAAATTCGTACTGGAGAGTTCTCAAGATAACATCGAAGCGCTTTCAAGATAACATGGTAGCGTTTTCAAAATAACGCGGAAGCGCTTTGAACATAACACGGGAGCGTTCTCAAGATAACACGGTACCTTTTTGAAGATAACACGGGAGAGTTTTCAAGATAACACTGTAGCATTCGAGAAATAATATTTGAGCGTTAAGGAGCCATTAGGTCAGAGAGTGAAAGTTATTCAATTTCAATCAAACTTTATTGACTAGTTGTACAATAAGATAACACATGATCGTTTTCAAGATAACACATGATCGTTTTCAAGATAACACATGAGAGTTCTCAACATAATATGAGTACATTTTCAAGATAGCATTGTAGCAATCTCAAGATAACACGTGTGCGTTCTCAAAATAAGACAGTTACGATTTGAATATAGCATACGTACGACCTCAAGATAACTCAGGAGCCTCCTCAAGATATCATGAGAGTGTTCTGTAATATATCTTATATTTTGTAACTTATTATTAAAGAATCTGGAACAATCATTATAATTGTCCAAAATCCCGATTGTGTCCTCCAAGTGTATCGAAATATCATCTTAAGAAAGTGTTTATGATATATGTTCTCTGTCTGTCTGTCTGTCTGTCTGTCTGTCTGTCTGTCTCTCTCTCTCTCTCTCTCTCTCTCTCTCTCTCTCTCTCTCTCTCTCTCTCTCTCTCTCTCTCTCTCTCTCTCTCTCTCTCTCTCTCTCTCTCTCTCTCTCTCTCTCTCTCTCTCTCGTGGTTTCTCTTGACATTTAGCACAATGTGACAGAATGATTATTACAATCATATTTTCTTCCTGTTTTTCATTTCATGACGGAGAGCATGTTGGGGGGGGAGGGGAGGGGGGGGTTGATGTATATAATAAGATACAACATACATCAGAGGCAGAGAAATGCAACTACATTATATAATTGTGAATATCTAAATGCAATTGTCCAAACACGTGAAAATATTATGTATAATAAACAAATATATAATGAAATTAAGAACAAAAAACTGTTCATTATACAATGTATAAACACAGTAATAATGAAAACATTATTTCAGTTATTCAGTTGTATAATTGAATGACGAAATAAAATGACTCAACTTGAAAGTGAAAAAAAATGAAATAATATTAATTGTAAACAAAGAAACAAATACAAAAGCAATATCATGATTAAACATAAAAAAAACAACGTTGGAAACAAATAAAAATCAATATAACAAAACATAACGTAATATATAAATGGAACAAATAAATTAAAAAGAGGCATAATCTATGTTTTTTTTCCAATGTAAAATGCAAAATATAATGAACAAGAAGAATGTATGTCTCTCATAAAAATGGTAAAAGCTCTGCTCTAAATATCACCCTCAATTTCAGCAAATGAAAAAAAATGCTCAATACTTTTCAGAATTAATGAAAAAAGTGACTTTTCAAAGGAAAAACAAAAAATTGGTCATTTCAAAGTCAATAAACCTCAGTGATCAAACGCATCAGAGGTAACTGTTCAATGTTACTCTACAGAATATAAAACAATGTTAAATTGTTTATATCAAACAATGTTAAATTGTTTATATCAAACAATGTTAAATTGTTCATACCACTTCTTAGCACAAAACTTTTCGATTGCAAAATGTCATTGATTTCAGCATGTTATATACACGTCCCCCTCCCCCCCTCTCCCTAATGTGCAGCACAGAGACCACTGAGATCAATGAGATCTTTGCCACTGAGGCGAGAGATTGCAGCCTCAATGTGCCACATATCACTGTACAGAGGATAAAGGCTCGTTCAGTACTCTCCTCTTGATACGGGGCTATTCATGCCCGTGCCACCTCTTGGGTGGGTTAATCTTCATCAATCAATTATTTCCCCCATGCACATGCTCGCATACCACAACACATACGCCTTCACCCGTAACAATGCATCAAGACGCCAAGTTAACCTTAAGAAGGAATTGATCACTTCAGAACGACTAATGCACAATTAGTGTAAAATATTGGTAGTGTGACATGTGTTTACCAGCGTTAATAACATAAAATGTTCTGGGATGCCAGGTTGATGTAATTAGATAATGTAATTTGCATATGTAATGGAAAATTATATGGGGGAAGATATTAACCCAATACATATTTATGGGCAATTCGTTTGGAATGCTCAAGTATATATATATATATATATATATATATATATATATATATATATATATATATATATATATATATATATATATATATATATATATATATATATATATATATATGCGAACAAGCCTGAATGGTCCCCAGGCATATATGCAACTGAAAACTATATATATATATATATATATATATATATATATATATATATATATATATATATATATATATATATATATATATATATATATATATATATATATATATATATTTGGTTGTATATATAACCAAATATGCAACTGAAAACTATATATATATATATATATATATATATATATATATATATATATATATATATATATATATATATATATATATATATATATATATATATATATATTTGGTTGTATATATAACCAAATATATATGTATATATTTGGTTAAAAATGACCTCTCAACTGGCGTTGTTGACCTTACAGTGTAAGCTTTGTTTGATTTTAACTATTTTCATAGTATCGGGAATAAGAAGAACAATCAGGTTACCGAATTTCATGGTAAAGAAACTTTATTAATTACTGAAGGATATATTTTCTTCGGTTTCGTTCCACTCTGGAACACCTTCAGGTAAAGAATGAATATATAAAGTTGTTATTGTTTTAGATTCAGCTACTGGCAACAAAAAGTTGCAAGTAGCACGGGCTATGGTGATCCCGTAGTAGACTTACCTGACACAGGAGCGGCGGCAAGCAGCACGGGCTATGGTGATCCCGTAGTGAACTTATCTGGCACAGGAGCGGCGGCAAGCAGCACGGGCTATGGTGATCCCGTAGTGGATTTACCTAGCACAGGAGCGGGGCTGTGGGACGGATTCCTAAGGTGCAATTTTTTGGGTTAAGTACACATGTGGGAGAGGTAAAGCTGGGTGAGGTGGGGAAGGAATTGATATAAATAAAATGCTAACAGCCATATTGTGTTGTTACAAGACGTTACAGCCCCGCTCCTGTTCCACGTAAGTCCACTACGGGCTCACCATAGCCCGTGCTACTTGGAATTTGTTGTTCCCAGTAGCTGAATCTATAACAACAACAACAACAGCCATATTGTGTCCAACTTCTACCACAACTCATGGACTCCAGAGCCAACCTCAAGCTCCAGAGGCTGTGAGACCACGACCACCAACAACAGACTACGCCACGGACTCCTCAGACGCCGAGTACTCAGTAAGAGTTCCATCGCCGCCACACTTGCACTACTACGTACAAGATCTCCTCATGGAGGTCACATCACCCAACTCCAGTGACAACACCCTCCCAGCAAGCATAAGAAATATTGCCGGAACAACCGTGGACATTTTCAAGAGGAAACTAGATTTATTCCTCTAAGGAGTGCCGGACCAACCGGGCTGTGGTGGGTATGTGGGCCTGCGGGCCGCTCCAAGCAACATCCTGGTGGACCAAACTCTCACAAGTCGAGCCTGGCCTCGGGCCGGGCTTGGGGAGTAGAAGAACTCCCAGAACCCCATCAACCAGGTATCAACCAGGTACACAGCCAGGTTAAGTCGCAGCAAGACTCACACTAAGACAAAACCGGAGGACCTGGAGGCCTTCAGTAACTCACCAGCTCTATGGTTGGTATAGCTGGCCCTCCGAGACGGCAAGAAAAAAAGAAGCCTTCATCCTCCATCCATCCACAGATCTCCAGTATCAGCTATTAGTACTGGTAATGGCCCCAAAGAGCCTCCACTTATGGGCTATTCATGCCCGTGCAACCTTTTGGGTGGCTTAACCTTTATCAATCAATCAATTTTACTGTGTGTGTGTGTGTATGTGCGCAGAGTTACAGCCCCGCTCCTGTACCAGGTAAGTCCACTACGGGCTCACCATAGCCCGTGCTACTTCAAACGTTTTGTTCCGTATATCTGAATCTAAAACAACAATAACAACATTTAACAAGCCATATTGTGTGTGTGCTGAGACGGATAACATCTATCCATCTCTGCACCACATATTTCATAAATAAACTATTTTTTATGTTATAATAAACAGTCAAAAATTAACGATCTACACCGTAGATTTCATAAATAAACTCGCAGGACCAGAGGGACCAATATGGGACGGATCCCTAGTGTTCTCTCTGGCTGTGGTATCCTTATGCCCAACCATACCCCAGAGGCAGGCGGTCGGCCGAGCGGACAGCACACTGGACTTGTGATCCTGTGGTCCAGGGTTCGATCCCAGGCGCCGGCGAGAAACAATGGGCAGAGTTTCTTTCACCCTATGCCCCTGTTACCTAGCAGTAAAATAGGTACCTGGGTGTTAGTCAGCTGTCACGGGCTGCTGCCTGGGGGTGGAGGCCTGGTCGAGGACCGGGCCGCGGGGACACTAAAGCCCCGAAATCATCTCAAGATAACCTCAAGATAACCAGAGGGGTAGCAACCTTCTTTGAAGAAAACAAAGGAGAACCGAGGAACTCGGAGACGCAGGGGTCTGGAGAACGCCTACAAGACATCTCTTTAAGATGTCAAGCCATCTTACACGTGATGCGGGACACGATTCTTAATTTCCACGGAGCAGCAAACAGACAGACCAAGGGAACGGCAACAGGAGCATCGAGTAGCGTAGCAATAGCGGAACTTTTCGTCCACATAACCTTTGAAAGGAGGAGAGTGGAGAGACGGAATACACCACTAATCTCTTTTCGATATATTGACAACATCTTTGGGATAATGGATGGAGGAGAAAACAGACAACAAGAGTTCCTCTCATGGACAAACACGGTTCACGACAGCCTGAAATTCACCCTCGAGAGACGCGAGACATCAATCCCATTCCTAGACACCAGAGTATATATATAGACGAGAGACAGAGAACCCTGCAGACGACAGCCTACTACAAGCCCACACACACCTTCACTCATACCTCAGATATGACTCAAGCCACCTACAAGCACTAAAAACAATCCCTTCCGTTTTCACTTGGGCTCCGAGAGACAAGGATACCACGCAAGGAGGAGGAGGAGGAGGACCTGTCACCGCAGCTCCAAGACCTCTGGAGACGTTTCAGACAGAGAGAGGATACCCGGAGCACATAATGAGAGAACACACAGAGAAATCGGGCCGCCTGGACAGGGATCAACTCCTACAAGTAAACATGGATCGGGGACGACGGGATGGATGGACCCTACTAGCCTCATTTTCCCCAGGCCTAGCCAGATACCTACAGCCACAAATGAGAGACGTGTGGTAATGGATGGGAAACAAGCTACAGTGACCAGCCGGCCTGGCAACCTGTCCCAGACACACACCATCGATGATAGCCTGGAGGAGAGGACACTCAATCATGGACCACCTTGTTAGAGCGAATCTCGAGGAAGAATAGAGAGTTTACCCAACGAATCAATCCTAACCTGACCTGACCTAACCTAACCTAACCTAACCTAACCTAACCTAACCTAACCTAACCTAACCTAACCTAACCTGACCTAACCTAACCTAACCTAACCTAACCTAACCTAACCTGACCTAACCTAACCTAACCTAACCTAACCTAACCTAACCTAACCTGACCTAACCTAACCTAACCTAACCTAACCTAACCTAACCTAACCTGACCTAACCTAACCTAACCTAACCTAACCTAACCTAACCTAACCTGACCTAACCTAACCTAACCTAACCTAACCTAACCTAACCTAACCTAACCTAACCTATCCTAACCTGACCTAACCTGACCAGGGGAATCCTGGCCAGACCAGACCGAACATAAAAACCGGACCTAAAGAAAAAAAATTAAGTGTCTGGGGTAAGGGAGGCACCCCACATGTAAAGGAATATGGTCCATACAGAGCTCCGGGGCTCTGGTCTATAACAACAACAAAAGCCATATTGTGTGTGTGTGTGTGTGTGTGTGTGTGTGTGTGTGTGTGTGTGTGTGTGTGTGTGTGTGTGTGTGTGTGTGTGTGTGTGTGTGTGTGTGTGTGTGTGTGTGTGTGTGTGTGTGTGTGTGTGTGTGTGTGTGTGTGTGTGTGTGTGTGTGTGTGTGTGTGTGTGTGTGTGTGTGTGTGTGTGTGTGTGTGTGTATGTATGTGTGTGTGTGTGTGTGTGTGTGTGTGTGTGTGTGTGTGTGTGTGTATGTATGTGTGTGCAGAGTTACAGCCCTGCTCCTGTGCCAGATAAATCCACTACGGGCTCGCAATATCCGTGCTACTTGCAAATTTTTCTTCCAAGTAGCCGAATCTAAACCAACATCAACTATATTGTGCTTAATAACATTACAGTCAGCTGGACACTCAGCTCCTCGAACCGCCGACCACATAGACAGTAGCCAGCCGCCCTCCCTACTACGACGTGTCTCCCTAACACCTACATGAGCCGCTGGGCGCCACCACCTCCCCTCCCCCCTCACGGAAATCTATTTCACCCTCTGGTGTCTAGGAATTTTCTGAGAGAGGAGGGTTCGAGAGCGAGGGTAAAATATCCTATACAGCACCCGGATACACTAACATAAAACATTCCTCAGACACCTTTCACTCCCACCAAAATACAACTGGAAGGAAAATTACTTTTCATTATAATCCGAAAATACAATATATTCTTGAAATAAATTTTACAAGTTAAATGGCAGTCATTATGACTGAAGGATGAAATACACTCTGAGAGTGACGGAGATAAGTCTAACATCAACAGAGTGAGGTAACTCTAACATCAACAGAGTGAGGTAACTCTAACATCAACAGAGTGTAGTAACTCTAACATCAACAGAGTGTAGTATCTCTAACATCAACAGAGTGAGGTAACTCTAACATCAACAGAGTGAGGAAACTCTAACATCAACAGACTGTAGTAACTCTAACATCAACAGAGTGAGGTAACTCTAACATCAACAGAGTGTAGTAACTCTAACATCAACAGAGAGAGGTAACTAACATCAACAGAGTGAGGTAACTAACATCAACAGAGTGAGGTCACTCTAACATCAACAGAGTGAGGTAACTCTAACATCAACAGAGTGTAGTAACTCTAACATCAACAGAGTGAGGTAACTCTAACATCAACAGAGTGTAGTAACTCTAACATCAACAGAGTGAGGTAACTCTATCATCAACAGAGAGAGGTAACTAACATCAACAGAGTGAGGTAACTAACATCAACAGAGTGAGGTCACTCTAACATCAACAGAGTGTAGTAACTCTAGCATCAACAGAGTGAGGTAACTCTAACATCAACAGAGTGAAGTAACTCTATCATCAACAGAGTGAAGTAACTCAAACATTAACAGAGTTGAAGTAACTCAAACATCAACAGAGTGAAGTAACTCAAACATTAACAGAGTTGAAGTAACTCAAACATCAACAGAGAGAAGTAACTCTGGCAAGAACTGAGCTGCGGCAATTTACTTAAGAAAGCACTATTGAGTGGCAGCACTCAACATCATAGACTAATTGCACTCTGTGATATCGAAAAATCTCGGTTATAGAAATATTACAATACAAAAAGATATCAGAAAATGTTGTTTTACTTAAAATTACTTTTTTCCTTTCACTGTCTTCACACAAAACCCTAAGCTTGTAGTAGATACAGTAGATACAGTAGATGCAGTAGATTAACACGTTTTATATAACAAACTGTTATTGTATACAATGTTAATATAATGTATGAAAATTTGAGTTTGGAATTCAAATAGATTTCTTAAAAGAAGCTTGATTGTTTTTTGTATATATATATAATTTCTTCTTGACATAAGAGGAAATATTTGCTGGTGTGAAAGTAACGTTAAATGTTTCTCTTTCCGGAACGTTTGTCGACAAGATTTTCAGGAACATTTGCGTGTGAGAATGAGATCCTTCCATCGGAGGCTCCATAAACGTTTCACAGTTTATTTCCCCTGTGAACGTTTGGGGGCTTTATTTCCTTGGTAAATGCTTTTAGCTGTTTATTTCTTTTGCAAATATCTTATAGGCTTTTATTTCCCTTCGTGAACGTTTGGGTGGATTATCAACCCCACTTAAACGTTCCAGACGTTTATCTTCCCCGTAAATGTTTCAGGAGTTTATTTCCAGCGTAAACGTCTGATTGGTTGGTGTGCATCTTGAAGTATTCGACTCTTAAGGTTTATCTCATTAGATAAGATTAGATTATCTCATTAGTGCCTTTATTTGTGTAGTTATATGTTATTTTATTATTGTGAATTTCAAGAATAAATCAGCAACCCGTCACTTGTCTCTGAGACGGACCCGGCAACTCTTGGTACACATTTGATGTATAAGGAAAGGTTGCAGAAGCTCAAACGCATTGAGTATGATAGAGTGGGAAGTATGTATTATGTATGTATGTCGTAAACATAGATTATGAACACTGGCATAATTATCTACTTCGCACTTGACTGAGTTTCTGTTAATGAGGTTTTTACCCCTGACTGACTGACTGACTGACTGACTGACTGACTGACTGACTGACTGACTGACTGACTGACTGACTGACTGAGTAACTGACTGACTGACTGACTGACTGACTGAGTAACTGACTGTCTGACTGACTGTCTGACTGACTGACTGACTGACTGAATGACTGATTACCTCGTTAGGTTACTCCTACACCTCATTCCCGGACCACACCGGGCTACAGCGGCACACATCTTGGATTTGTTCTAGTGTATGTCTTGGACCTAAAGTGGTCGAAACAAGGATCTTCACCCAGTCAACATACTGAACCCTAACTAGTCCATTACCTCCAACCCGTACTCTTACAAATTACGTCTGAATCTGGCCGTTTGCCCGTTTGCCGAAAATGGACGTTATTTGAAAATGAAATTGCTTTTTTTTCTTCCAAAACAGCAAGTAAAGGGTTCTGTGGTAGGTTAGGAGGGCAGAACGTTCTCCTAAGGTTTCAAAACGTCACGAAAATTGCTAATTGAAATTTTCCTCTTAGTAACCTAACCGAGTAAGCCGGAGGACTCACAGCAGAAAACGGGACAGAACGTCACTTTCGTGAGCCGATTTCATTTCAAATGACGTCCATTTTTGGCCGTAGTGCGCATAGGAGGGAACAGTGACGTTATTTTAAGAGAACGGGATGATGACCTTGGAGCCTAACTCGTCCACGTAATGCTCCCAAACTGACTCACACAACACTAACACCTTGAACCCTAACTAAAAATTACTCAAGTCATAACCTGGGTTAGTCTGTTATTACTCACCTACGCTCACACACGCCCATAAGAGTTATCGACTCTATACAGTCTATAAAGCTGACCCCATACAGAGCTCCGAGGGGGCTCAGGTCCTTCTGGTCCTCCAGCTGAGGACTTGTTGACCCATCCATCCTCATCAGCCTCTCAGACTCGACTCTCCACTCGAAAGTGTTACTTTCAGTCTCTCCTCATCCAGTCATATGTGACCCTAATGACATGGCAAGTGGCAATTACCTCAGGCTCTGAATCACGAGATCTAGACACGTTTTGTGTGCTGTATGTCACACAAATTAGTCAGATACCTGACTAATCTTTGTAGGTTCATGTATAGGTTACCTCCCAGGAGTATAAACCCATTATCTTCATTCCTGTTTCTTCACTTGAGAATGAACCATATAGGTTCGAAGCGTTGTTTAAGTTTACAATACGTGTAACACATTATACAATTATCTTTGTATTATTTTGGTTAACCTCGAGCAAATATGACATTTGGAGCAAATTCTCTTCCAATTAAACAAAGATGCAAGAGCACTAGTCAGAGGGATAGAAGCCCTAAACAAGAAAATAATCAACACGGATTATGCAGTCATATTCTGTCATATTCTGTGAAACACGTCTAAATGAAAACCTGCTGCTAGTATATTATATATATATATATATATATATATATATATATATATATATATATATATATATATATATATATATATATATATATATATATATATATTATTAAATATGACCGAAAAAGTAAGATTAATAATTCTAACACGAATTTTCTCGATCTTTCGTACATTCCTTTTCACTGTTGGTGGTAATTCAAAAATCAATTCTCCAAAATTCATTTTTATTTCTAAACTAGAAATAAAAATGAATTTTGGAGAATTGATTTTTGAATTACCACCAACAGTGAAAAGGAATGTACGAAAGATCGAGAAAATTCGTGTTAGAATTATTAATCTTACTTTTTCGGTCATATTTAATAATATATGTCTACAGGAAAGACTGCTACCAAAATATACTAATATATATATATATATATATATATATATATATATATATATATATATATATATATATATATATGTCGTACCTTGTAGCCAGAACGCACTTCTCAGCCTACTATGCAAGTCCCGATTTGCCTAATAAGCCAAGTTTTCCTGAATTAATATATTTTCTCAAATTTTTTTCTTATGAAATGATAAAGCTACCCATTTCATTATGTATGAGGTCAATTTTTTTTATTGGAGTTAAAATTAACGTAGGTATATGCCCGAACCTAACCAACCCTACCTAAACTAACCTAACCTATCTTTATATGTTAGGTTAGGTTAGGTAGCCGAAAAAGTTAGGTTAGGTTAGGTTAGGTAGGTTAGGTAGTCGAAAAACAATTAATTCATGAAAACTTGGCTTATTAGGCAAATCGGGCTTTGCATAGTAGGCAGAGAAGTGCGTTCTGGCTACTAGGTACGACATATATATATATATATATATATATATATATATATATATATATATATATATATATATATATATATATATATATATATATATATATATATTAATTTCATCAACACAAGACAGAACACGAAACAATGGGTATTGAAATAATACCCATTGTTTCAATACCCATTGTTTCGTGTTCTGTCTTGTGTTGATGAAATTAATACCCTATTAATGCCACCTCTTGTTCTGTCTTGTGTTGATGAAATATATATATATATATATATATATATATATATATATATATATATATATATATATATATATATATATATATATATATTTATATATATATATGAAAATGAAAACTCACACCCCAGAAGTGACTCGAACCCATACTCCCAGAAGCAACGCAACTGGTAACTACAGGGTGCCTTAATCCGCTTGACCATCACGGCCGTCAAAAAGGAAGTGATAGCCGAGGCTATTTGAGCCACTTCCCCGACGGCAACTCGGATGGTAATCTTGGGCATAGCATTTCACCAAATCACCTCATTCTTTGGGGCACACGTGAGGAACACAAATGCGAACAAGCCTGAATGGTCCCCAGGACTATATGCGAATGAAAACTCACACCCCAGAAGTGACTCGAACCCATACTCCCAGAAGCAACGCAACTGGTAACTACAGGGCGCCTTAATCCGCTTGACCATCACGGCCGTCAAAAAGGAAGTGATAGCCGAGGCTATTTGAGCCACTTCCCCGACGGCAACTCGGATGGTAATCTTGGGCATAGCATTTCACCAAATCACCTCATTCTTTGGGGCACACGTGAGGAACACAAATGCGAACAAGCCTGAATGGTCCCCAGGACTATATGCGAATGAAAACTCACACCCCAGAAGTGACTCGAACCCATACTCCCAGAAGCAACGCAACTGGTAACTACAGGGCGCCTTAATCCGCTTGACCATCACGGCCGTCAAAAAGGAAGTGATAGCCGAGGCTATTTGAGCCACTTCCCCGACGGCAACTCGGATGGTAATCTTGGGCATAGCATTTCACCAAATCACCTCATTCTTTGGGGCACACGTGAGGAACACAAATGCGAACAAGCCTGAATGGTCCCCAGGACTATATGCGAATGAAAACTCACACCCCAGAAGTGACTCGAACCCATACTCCCAGAAGCAACGCAACTGGTAACTACAGGGCGCCTTAATCCGCTTGACCAACACGGCCGTCAAAAAGGAAGTGATAGCCGAGGCTATTTGAGCCACTTCCCCGACGGCAACTCGGATGGTAATCTTGGGCATAGCATTTCACCAAATCACCTCATTCTTTGGGGCACACGTGAGGAACACAAATGCGAACAAGCCTGAATGGTCCCCAGGACTATATGCGAATGAAAACTCACACCCCAGAAGTGACTCGAACCCATACTCCCAGAAGCAACGCAACTGGTAACTACAGGGCGCCTTAATCCACTTGACCATCACGGCCGTCAAAAAGGAAGTGATAGCCGAGGCTATTTGAGCCACTTCCCCGACGGCAACTCGGATGGTAATCTTGGGCATAGCATTTCACCAAATCACCTCATTCTTTGGGGCACACGTGAGGAACACAAATGCGAACAAGCCTGAATGGTCCCCAGGACTATATGCGAATGAAAACTCACACCCCAGAAGTGACTCGAACCCATACTCCCAGAAGCAACGCAACTGGTAACTACAGGGCGCCTTAATCCGCTTGACCATCACGGCCGTCAAAAAGGAAGTGATAGCCGAGGCTATTTGAGCCACTTCCCCGACGGCAACTCGGATGGTAATCTTGGGCATAGCATTTCACCAAATCACCTCATTCTTTGGGGCACACGTGAGGAACACAAATGCGAACAAGCCTGAATGGTCCCCAGGACTATATGCGAATGAAAACTCACACCCCAGAAGTGACTCGAACCCATACTCCCAGAAGCAACGCAACTGGTAACTACAGGGCGCCTTAATCCGCTTGACCATCATTCGCATATAGTCCTGGGGACCATTCAGGCTTGTTCGCATTTGTGTTCCTCACGTGTGCCCCAAAGAATGAGGTGATTTGGTGAAATGCTATGCCCAAGATTACCATCCGAGTTGCCGTCGGGGAAGTGGCTCAAATAGCCTCGGCTATCACTTCCTTTTTGACGGCCGTGATGGTCAAGCGGATTAAGGCGCCCTGTAGTTACCAGTTGCGTTGCTTCTGGGAGTATGGGTTCGAGTCACTTCTGGGGTGTGAGTTTTCATTCGCATATAGTCCTGGGGACCATTCAGGCTTGTTCGCATTTGTGTTCCTCACGTGTGCCCCAAAGAATGAGGTGATTTGGTGAAATGCTATGCCCAAGATTACCATCCGAGTTGCCGTCGGGGAAGTGGCTCAAATAGCCTCGGCTATCACTTCCTTTTTGACGGCCGTGATGGTCAAGCGGATTAAGGCGCCCTGTAGTTACCAGTTGCGTTGCTTCTGGGAGTATGGGTTCGAGTCACTTCTGGGGTGTGAGTTTTCATTCGCATATAGTCCTGGGGACCATTCAGGCTTGTTCGCATTTGTGTTCCTCACGTGTGCCCCAAAGAATGAGGTGATTTGGTGAAATGCTATGCCCAAGATTACCATCCGAGTTGCCGTCGGGGAAGTGGCTCAAATAGCCTCGGCTATCACTTCCTTTTTGACGGCCGTGATGGTCAAGCGGATTAAGGCGCCCTGTAGTTACCAGTTGCGTTGCTTCTGGGAGTATGGGTTCGAGTCACTTCTGGGGTGTGAGTTTTCATTCGCATATAGTCCTGGGGACCATTCAGGCTTGTTCGCACTTATATATATATATATATATATATATATATATATATATATATATATATATATATATATATATACATATATATATATATATATGTGTGTGTGTGACAGACCACGGAGGAAGAATTGAAACAGGAATTTTCTTAAGTACTTTCGAATTTTAATAATTTAAAATAGTTTAATTTTTAGTTTAGTTTAAACTCTTGCTCAACACCACTTAAGCTCTTGTTCAGGACCACTTAAGCTCTTGTTCAGGACCACTTAAGCTCTTGTTCATGACCACTTAAGCTCTTTTTCCGGACCACTTAAACTCTTGCTCAAGATGACTTAAGCTCTTGCTCAAGATGACTTAAGCTCTTGCTTGAGACCATTTAAGATCTTGCTCATGACGACTTAAACTCTTGCTTGAGACGACTTAAACTATTTAATCATATCTGTTTCATCTGTTGAATAAGAACATCCTGAATGAAACAACTTAACACCTCATATAAGACAACTTAACCAATTAAATAGTGCATCTTAACCTACTGAATCACATATAATAACCCATTTAAAATACAAAATAAAATAACCACTCTACTGCACATATTTCACCCCGTCCTTGGATGCACTCAGTTGAGTCCCTCGAGTGATAAACACCTTTAGTCCCTTGAGGACATTAAAGCAGCCGCGGGTCAGAAGGGGAATTGTAGAATATAATGTGTTTTATTGGCAGGAGTCGTGAGGCGAGAAGGCGAGAGTCCCTCGCTCAGTCGACTGTGAGAGGAGACAATATCGTTCTCGCTACCATTAGTGAGATTGGAAACTCTATCCACGTCTCGTGGTCTAAAAAATAAAAGGAAAAAATAATTGCATTGTTTTTGGTGATTGTCAGTTTGGAATTATAATTCTTTTTTTAACCAGTAATTAAACACCTTCCTGGGATTCCAGACACTATCATCGCCGATAATTTTGTATTAGTTCTTTTCCCAGGGATAAATTACTGTATTACGAAATGAAATGACAATAGCGAGACGGATCTATGATAAAGGGAGCCGGTCGGCCGAGCGGACAGCACGCTGCACTTGTGATCCTGTGGTCCCGGGTTCGATCCCGGGCGCCGGCGAGAAACAATGGGCAGAGTTTCTTTCACACTATCCCCCTGTTACCTAGCAGTAAAATAGGTACCTGGGTGTAAGTCAGCTGTCACGGGCTGCTTCCTGGGGATGGAGGCCTGGTCGAGGACCGGGCCGCGGGGACACTAAAGCCCCGAAATCATCTCAAGATAACCTCAAGATATAACCGAAGGTGTTGGAGCAGAAGGGCAGGATTGAACTAGAGTCCACGTAAACCTATGGTACACGTGCCCAAAGTGGCATGTGAGCAAATTTTTCTCGCATGCTGTATGCATTATTGTCCTTTGTTTTTTGAAACCCCCGTCGTAACACAATAAATATATAAGGAATATCATTATTACCAAATTAAGCAGCGAATCAGAAAACAGACAAGACTAATTTAATTCAATTATTTAGAATTGACTAAATTCAGGTCATTTCAAGAAAATGCAAAATTTATGGAGTGTGTAGACAGAGGAACATTAGACAAACTGAATTTGGAGGTGTTGCAGTGGATTGATTTGGATAATTATGATATGCAATTGGTTTACAAAACAGCTCAATTTGGAGGCAAAATTTTGTCGACTGAAGAGCTAAATTACAAAATAGTAAAAATAATCGGTTTGTGACTGGATTAACGCAGAAATTTGCAGAAAATGAGGTTTTGTAAAATATGGAAATACATTCCGGGAACTTCTGACTAAAAAAAAAATAATCGTAATGGCAGTATTAACAAAATTTTCATCGTCGAATTGAAGCAACTCCAAGTTTTCATTGATGAACGTTGTCAAGTATGATATGACCAGACTTACTGATGAAACAGGTGTTGAATAACACCTGTTAACAAAGCTATCAAAACAACCCAATAATAACCCCGACATAAAGTCACAGTCACCAATGGTGCAGCAGGAAAAGTTTCACTCAGACTAAAACAACCTTTTTTTCCTCTCTTTAATTATTTTTGTTTTATAATATGAACTAAAGTTAATAATAATACCACGGTCACATTTCTTGTTTGCCTTTAAGGTAAAATAATATTTACAATTATGTTATTTTTCAATTGTCTTCTTTAAAATATTAATATTAATAATGTTTGCAGGATTTCTAAAAAGCTTTCATTTATTTCCATCTGTTATATTTTTGTTAAAAATAAAATAATAAATGTTTTATATGCAACAAAAGACATTTTTCCTTAAAATAAAAGTTCATTATTATTGTTAATAATCCTTTAATTAACCTTCTTGGGAACTTCTGGCTATTAATAGCATACAATACCAACGCTGACCCATTAACAACGAATCAGTCTCCTTGGTGCAGTGGTAAGACACTCGCCTGGCGTTCCGCGAGCGCTTTGTCATGGGTTCGTATCCTGGCCGGGGAGGATTTACTGGGCGCAAATCCTTAACTGTAGCCTCTGTTTAACTCAACAGTAAAAAGTGTACTTGGATGTAACAACGATTCTTCGCGGCGGGGGATCGTATTCCAGGGACCTGCCCGAAACGCTACGCGTACTAGTGGCTCTACAAGAATGTAACAACTCTTGCATATATCTCAAAAAAAAATCAGAAGCATTATTCGTTGCTTGAAGAGACGTCTTTAAGATTGCTTTCAAGAAGCATTCTTAAAGAGCTTTTTGTTCTCTTTCCCCATAACAAAAAAATAAATGCAAAATTCCCACGACCACTGTTACAGGTTGGGGGGGGGAGGGGTGCTTAAAGTGCGGATACAGTGGAACTCGGCTGTAATAACCTCTAGTACAGCGGAGGTAAGGCCTCAACCCCCAGAGAACTTCACTCCCTCAAATCCAATACAGGACTGTTAGTCTGTGAGTGAGGCAGCCTGTACTCTGTACAGGACTGTGAGTGAGTCAGCCTGCACTCTGTACAGGACTGTGAGTGAGTCAGCCTGCACTCTGTACAGGACTGTGAGTGAGTCAGCCTGCACTCTGTACAGGACTGTGAGTGAGTCAGCCTGCACCCTGTACAGGACTGTGAGTGAGGCACCCTGTACTCTGTACAGGACTGTGAGTGAGTCAGCCTGTACTCTGTACAGGACTGTGAGTGAGTCAGCCTGTACTCTGTACAGGACTGTGAGTGAGTCAGCCTGCACCCTGCACAGGACTGTGAGTGAGTCAGCCTGTACTCTGTACAGGACTGTGAGTGAGTCAGCCTGCACCCTGCACAGGACTGTGAGTGAGTCAGCCTGTACTCTGTACAGGACTGTGAGTGAGTCAGCCTGCACCCTGCACAGGACTGTGAGTGAGGTAGCCTGCACCCTGCACAGGACTGTGAGTGAGGCAGCCTGCACTCTGCACAGGACTGTGAGTGAGTCAGCCTGCACTCTGCACAGGACTGTGAGTGAGTCAGCCTGCACTCTGTACAGGACTGTGAGTGAGTCAGCCTGTACTCTGCACAGGACTGTGAGTGAGGCAGCCTGTACTCTGCACAGGACTGTGAGTGAGTCAGCCTGTACTCTGCACAGGACTGTGAGTGAGGCAGCCTGTACTCTGCACAGGACTGTGAGTGAGGTAGCCTGTACTCTGAACAGGACTGTGAGTGAGGCAGCCTGTACTCTGCACAGGACTGTGAGTGAGTCAGCCTGTACTCTGCACAGGACTGTGAGTGAGGTAGCCTGTACTCTGCACAGGACTGTGAGTGAGTCAGCCTGCACCCTGCACGCGTCTGTGAGTCAGCCTGCACCCTGCACGCGTCTGTGAGTCAGCCTGTCTGTTGCACAAACAACAGGGCTCCATCAAGGAACATATAATCTCCTCACACAACCAGACCATCACCAGAGAAATCTTAACAAGCAACACAGAAATTATCGACTGATACAACGATAACAGGAGACTCGACATCAGCGAGGCACTACACATCAAAAAGTCAACACCAGCAATCAACAGCCATTTAACACATAATTACATTCTACCCACTTCAAGACCCTGAACCAGCACAGAAGCAAGAAGATAAAACACTCAATATACCCATTGTTTCGTGTTGTCTTTTTCCATTGATTTGTGACCTGTCACCTCAACCAAAATTTTTTGTATCCTATCACCTCATCCACAAACTAATATAAGCGTGATCTGAGTATGTAAAATTTAATTTGAAAATGTAAGAAGTGTTGTTGCGAAACTCTTCTAGGCGTTAGACCATGAATAAAGTGTGAAAATGAACTTTGGAGAGTTAATTTTTCAACTACCCTCCGACAATGAAATAAAAACATGAGAAATATTGAGAAGATTCGGTTTAGAATCATAAATCTTACCCTTTCGGTCATATACAACAACGTACATATATACATACATACTGGACCCTGGAGCTGAGGTTCTCGGAATGTTTTCGAGTTGTGAAAAGTTACTTGTCTCCATGATATTATCTGGGGTCGTTTGGGAGTCGTACATCACCCAACACATCTCAGGTCGTCTGGGAGTCGTTCATCACCCAACACATCTCAGGTCGTCTGGGAGTCGTTCATCACCCAACACATCTCAGGTCGTCTGGGAGTCGTTCATCACCCAACACATCTCAGGTCGTCTGGGAGTCGTACGTCACCCAACACATCTCAGGTTGTCTGGGAGTCGTTCATCACCCAACACATCTCAGGTCGTCTGGGAGTCGTTCAACACCCAACACATCTCAGGTCGTCTGGGAGTCGTACAACACCCAACACATCTCAGGTCGTCTGGGAGTCGTACGTCACCCAACACATCTCAGGTTGTCTGGGAGTCGTTCAACACCCAACACATCTCAGGTCGTCTGGGAGTCGTACAACACCCAACACATCTCAGGTCGTCTGGGAGTCGTACGTCACCCAACACATCTCAGGTCGTCTGGGAGTCGTTCAACACCCAACACATCTCAGGTCGTCTGAGAGTCGTACAACACCCAACACATCTCAGGTCGTCTGGGAGTCGTTCATCACCCAACACATCTCAGGTCGTCTGGGAGTCGTGCAACACCCAACACATCTCAGGTCGTCTGGGAGTCGTGCAACACCCAACACATCTCAGGTCGTCTGAGAGTCGTTCATCACCCAACACATCTCAGTTCGTCTGGGAGTCGTACATCACCCAACACATCTCTGGTCGTCTGAGAGTCGTGCAACACCCAACATCTCAGGTCGTCTGGGGGTCGTACGTCACCACAATGTTCTTTTGTGATCGACTCAAATTAATAACGTTAGAAGCTACGTTGGTTTATGTTCATGTTATTAATTACATCTGAGCCGGTGGCAGATGGCAGCCAATGAGAAGGCAAGGAGCAGATGGCAGCCAATCAGAAGGCAGGAAGCAGATGGCAGCCAATAAGAAGGCAGGGAGCAGATGGCAGCCAATCAGAAGACAGGGAGCAGCTGGCAGCCAATAAGAAGGCAGGGAGCAGGGGTACCAACTTAGACCAGCACTATATATCCCCCAGTGTGAAGATGGTCTCAGTGTGAAATCACCAAAGAAAGGTCTTCGAGGCAGGCTTGACGAATGAGTTCAACAGTAGGTATATATGACAAGAAGCAAAATGGGTATTATATGGAGTTATATTTTAAGCAATATATAAATACCCTTATATAGAAATATCCCTATAAATACCAATATAGAAATATAATACCTTTATATTATAGGGTATTATATTTCAAGCAACATTGGATAACAGAAAGGCGCGACCCAGGAACTAGAGCTCACTCGGCCACGACATATGAGCACGTATAGGTGAACACACACAGCCACACACACACACACTGTGTGTGTGGAAGGGGCTGGTGGCCGAGTGGACAGCACGCTGGATACGTACTCCTGTGGTCCGGAGTTCGATTCCCGGCGCCGACGGAAATAAATGGGCAGTCATTTTCACCCTGATGCCTCTGTTATCTAGCAGTAAATTGGTACCTGGGAGCTAGACAACTGTTACGGGCTGCTTTCTGTCTGTGTGTGTGGTGGGGGGGGGGGGAATAGTTAGTTAGTAGTTAGAAACAGTTGATTGACAGTTGAGAGGCGAGCCAAAAGAGCAAAGCTCAACCCCCGCAAGCACAACTAGGTGAATACAACTAGGTGAATATACACATAGTGTATACACACTCTTCATAGTGTATAACAAATCCCTGGTAAAAGGGAAACTGCCAAAATCTTGGAAGACGGCTAATTTAGTCCCGATATACAAGAAAGGGGATAGACAGGAGGCACTGAACTACAGGCCAGTGTCCCTAACCTGCATACCATGCAAGCTGATGGAGAAGATTGTGCGAAAAAAGCTAGTGGAACATCTGGAGCGAAAGAACTTTGTAACACAGCATCAATATGGGTTCAGGGATGGCAATTCCTACCTTACAGGATTTATTGAATTCTACGACCAGGCAACAAAAATCAGGCAAGAGAGAGAGAGGGCTGGGCTGACGGCATATCTTTGGATTGCCAGAAAGCCTTTGACACAGTACCACACAAGAGGCTAGTGCAAAAGCTGGAGATGCAGGCAGAAGTGAAAGGGAAGGTACTCCATTGGATAAGATAACCAAAGCAACAGAAGACAGCGAGTCACAGTGAGGGGTGAGGATTCAGATTGGTGAGACGTCACCAGTGCAGTCACGCAGGGGTCAGTCCTTGGACCTATACTGTTTCTGATATATGTAAATGATCTCCCAGAGGGTATAGAATCGTTCCTCTCAGTGTTTGATGATGATGCAAAAATTATGAGGAGGATTAAGAGAGAGGAAGATGGTATGAGGCTACAAACAAACTGAATGAATGGTCCAACTAATGTCTACTAAAGTTCAACCCGAGTAAATGTAAGATAATGAAACTAGGCGGTGGAAACAGGAGGTCAGACAAAGGATACGGAATGGGAAATGAAGTCCTTCATGAAACGGACAGAAAGATAGATCTATAGGAGTTGATATCACACCAAACCTGTCTCCTGAAGCCCACTTAAAAAAAATTCATCGGCGGCGTATGCGAGGCTGGCTAACATCAGAACTGCCTTCAGGAACCTGTGCAAGTAATCATTCAGAACCTTGTACACCACATATGTAAGAGCAATCCTGGAGTATGCGGCCCCAGCATGGAGCCCGTATCTTGTCAAGCACAAGACGAAGCTGGAAAAAGTTCAGAGGTATGCTACTAAACTAGTCCAAGAACTAAGAGGCATGAGTTACGAGGAAAGACCGCGTGAAATGCACCTCACGACTCTGGAAGACAGAAGATTAAAAGGAGACATGATCACTACCTACAAAATTCTAAGAAAATTCTAAGAGAAAATTCTACCTCTGACAGGGTAGATATACATAAACAGTTTAACACGGGGATGTACACGAACAAGGGGACACAGGTGGAAACTGAGTACCCAAATAAGCAAGAGGGACGTTAGAAAGAACTTTTTCAGTGTCAGAGTAGTTAACAGTGGAATGTATTAGGCAGTGATGTGGTGGAGGCTGACTCCATACACAGTTTCAAGTGTAGATATGATAGAGCCCAATAGGCTCAGGAATCTGTACACCAGTTGACTGACAGTTGAGAGGCGGGACTAAAGAGCCAAAACTCAACCCCCGCAAGCCAAACTAGTTGAGTACAACTTGGTGAACACATATACACACACACACACACACACACACACACACACACTCACACACACACACACACACACACACACTCACACACACACACACACACACACACACACACACACACACACACACACACACACACACACACACACACACACACACACACACACACACTCACACACACACACACACACACACACACACACACACACACACACACACACACACACACACACTCACACACACTCACACACACACACACACACACACACACACACACACACTCACACACACACACACACACACACACACACACACACACACACACACACACACACACACACACACACACACACACACACACACACACACACACCACACACACACACACACACACACACACACACACACACACTCACACACACACACACACACACACACACACACACACACACACACACACACACACACACACACACACACACACACACACACACACACACACACACACTCACACACACACACACACACACACACACACACACACACACACACACACACACACACACACACACACACACACACACGCACGCACGCAAGAGTTACATGGGTGAGAGTGTTGACACACCGAGTCAGTGATATCCATTTACTAGCGTCAGTGATGAGGATGTTAAGGGCGGCCCTCCCCGCCCCCCGTGTCACGTGACACCCGCCTCCCTCACGCCCGGGGGAACATTGTTCTTTCATCCCTGTGTGTGGCCCTCCCAGGAGGCGTGGCCCTCCCAGGAGGCGTGGCCCTCCCAGGAGGCGTGGCCCTCCCAGGAGGCGTGGCCCTCCCAGGAGGCGTGGCCCTCCCAGGAGGCGTGGCCGCTCCCAGGAGGCGTGGCCCTCCCAGCAGGCGTGGCAGCTCCCAAGAGGCGTGGCAGCTCCCAGGAGGCGTGGCCCTCCCAGGAGGCGTGGCCCTCCCAGGAGGCGTGGCCAACCCAGGAGGCGTGGCCAACCCAGGAGGCGTGGTCCTCCCAGGAGGCGTGGCAGCTCCCAGGAGGCGTGGCAGCTCCCAGGAGGCGTGGCAGCACCCAGGAGGCGTGGCCCTCCCAGGAGGCGTGGCAGCTCCCAGGAGGCGTGGCAGCTCCCAGGAGGCGTGGCAGCTCCCAGGAGGCGTGACCCTCCCAAGAGGCGTGGCAGCTCCCAGGAGGCGTGGCAGCTCCCAGGAGGCGTGGCAGCTCCCATGACTGGTACGTCATCACACTGATGACCAGAGCGGTATGGGCCGTGGCGTGTGGGAAGCGGTAGGGGGTATTTTAATGTCTCTGTGACTCATTCGGGTCCTCAGTGGCCCTCTATATCCATTTGTTAAATGATCTAGTGTGGTGTTCTCTGCATATTCCACTGAATTTTTTGTATGTGGTGATCATGTCTCCCCTAGCATTTTTTCTGTTCCACTGATGCAAGATTTAATTACTTCTATCTGTCCTCGTAACTCATACCTCTCAGCTCTGGTTCGGTCTGCTGGCCTCGGTCTGGATGCGCACCTATGACCGAACACACACATGGACCTGAACAATCAATCGTTCAATAATTTGCCCACGAGACGAACATTGTAATTGGAAGAATGTCTATAATCTCCTATAGGGACTGGATAGGGATACTTAAAAAGATATATTGGATATAGAGAACGTGGATAAACATCTAAAAAAGTCGATATGGGACTTTTTTGGTCTGGATAAACATCTAAAAAAGCCGATATGGGACTTTTTTGGTCTTTATAAGCATCTAAAAAAGCCGATATGGGACTTTTTTGGTCTTTATAAGCATCTAAAAAAGCCGATATGGGACTTTTTTGGTCTGGATAAGCATCTAAAAAAGTCGATATGGGACTTTTTGGTCTGTATAAACATCTTAAAAAAAAAGCCGATTCTACTTTAAACTTCACAGCGTGTCTGACTTTTGCACAGCTGCTCCACTATAATATATAAAGAGTCACGTTGCAGAGTTTTGCACTTGCAGGAGCTCTAAATGTCCGGGTGACGGCTGGCGGGGTCTGGAAGACATGCATGTGGTCCAGTCGTGTCGCAAATTGTTGCATACGAACTATAGAGCAATCTGAGACTGCAGTACACAGCCTGGTGGAATCTGAGAAGCCTGGAAGTGGATTGGTGGATACTGGAAGAACTGAGCGAGAACTGGTGGATACTGGAAGAACTGAGCGAGAACTGGTGGATACTGGAAGAACTGAGCGAGAACTGGTGGATACTGGAAGAACTGAGCGAGAACTGGTGGATACTGGAAGAACTGAGCGAGAACTGGTGGATACTGGATACTGGAATTGGGAATTTTATAACTAAACTAATGAGGATTGGGCATGGATATGCGGAATGTGGAATGACTGGAGACGTCTGGTTGAATTTCTGGAGACGTCTGGTTGAATGACTGGAGACGTCTGGTCGAATGACTGGAGACGTCTGGTCGAATGACTGGAGACGTCTGGTTGAATGACTGGAGACGTCTGGTCGAATGACTGGAGACGTCTGGTCGAATGACTGGAAACGTCTGGTCGAATGACTGGAGACGTCTGGTCGAATGACTGGAGACGTCTGGTCGAATGACTGGAGACGTCTGGTCGAATGACTGGAGACGTCTGGTCGAATGACTGGAGACGTCTGGTCGAATGACTGGAGACGTCTGGTTGAATGACTGGAGACGTCAGGTTGAATGACTGGAATGGAACTATGGCACGGGTTAGTCGATATATTGTGAGAGCAGGTTCGAGATTTCTGGGGGTTACACCATCTGAAGGGTGAGTAAGGGGTTAAGGGGTTAAGTAAGGGTGGGTAATAACTCAAAATGGAAAAAAAAAATAGGGTCACAGTTTGGAAAATAGCCTTAAATTTTGTAATGATTCTGTGTCCCAAAAAGTTTTATAGCAGCCTTCGCTGAGTTTGTAACTATTCACGGACGTTGAGATAGAGAAAGCGCTCGTTATTGTTGTTAAAGATTTGTTAACTGGAAGAAAAAGTTCCAAGTAGCACGGGCTATGGTGAGCCCGTAAAGCGCTCGTTTAGGAGACAAAACAACTAGATAGTTACTGAGTACACTGAGGTTGGTGACTTTCATAAAGTAATAGTTCGTATTAATTGCAACAGACGCGCCTGAGAATCCAATTCACAATTGGAGTGAACCGCAGGCAAGTTTGTGCACTTGCAAGTCTCTGCACTCATCAAATTGGTATTAGTTCTTAAGAGCAAGCAAGACTGGAACCGGAGCCTATTATACTTTCCAAATTCCCGAGACATAAGTAAAGTTACAAAGAACAATGGTTTTCATTGCCGAGTTGTTGTATTTTTACTTTCTTTACTCTATTCAATCCTTCATTCCTATTTCTTTCTTCAGATTTTCCCTTCCCCTCGACTCTGTCACTCTCTCTCCTCCTTAAACACGTAAGACAAAAAAGGAAAATAAAACATGAAATACCTAAACTCATTCGAGCAAATTTCAACACATCCCGAGAAATAATAATAATATGCATAAAATAGCAGCATATGTAGACATGGCAGCATGGTGAGAGAACACGGAGTCTCGCTGGGATTACTGGGCAACTAATCCCATTGGTAAGTCGTGTATGAAAGGCAAAATAAAAGAGTTAATATATGAGAGTTTGTGTTTTCTCACGTAATCTGCCACGGCCCTTTGCCTGTGTTCATATGATGAAGTTTTATATATTTTTTGTCACTGCTTTCCAGGATGTGTTGAAATTCGTATATATATATATATATATATATATATATATATATATATATATATATATATATATATATATTGTGACGGTAAAGTGTTGGAGTGTTGATGTTCGGCAGTCCTCCAATGGCTGGTGGCAATGCCTTGTCACATTTACAGAAAAAAAAGAGACTGCTTGCCTGTTTGTCTGAGGTAAGGTAATGGGAAGACACACAAAACACAAAATATAAACAATGAAATTTTAATTACTTTAGAAAACAAGATATGAACAAAGACAATCCCTTGGCTTACGTAAAATTCAAATCAAGTCAACAAACAAACCAACATGAATAATTAATAGGTGTGAAATTTACTCTAATACAAAATGAAGTGCAAGACAATAATAATATTAATCAGGTGCTGAGAATACTGGCTAAAGCTGCCACCTCCCTTAGTACACGACAGCCAGGGCTTAGTCTACCAGAGAGAGATGTCAACTCCTAAGAGCACAGAAATATTCTGAAGAGTATGGCGTGAGCTGGCCCAGACGTCGACTCAGGTAGAGGGCGTGAGTGCAGGTGCAGGTGCGGTCGGCGATACACCAGCCAATCAGGAGCAGGCAGGCAGAGAATGGGTAGTTTGCTCGTTGACGGCGGGCGGGGAGCCGGCGTGTCGGGTGGTGCAAGGTACGCTTTGCTTCCTGGGCAAAACGTTTGGCGATACTGGTGGACGTATCTTCAATATAGTATCTTGTACTTGTAAAATGACGTGAATGATATAGGGAAGAGCAGGCTCAATCTCTCTTGAAAGAGATTATTGTCACAATATATATATATATATATATATATATATATATATATATATATATATATATATATATATATATATATATATATATATATATATATATATATATATATATATATCACGAACCTTCTCACACTGTTCTCAGCCTCATTCTTCCCCATCTCCCCCCCCCCCCTGGTTCCTCAATATGACTCTCTACCTCTACGGTATGGCTCCCTCTTGCCCCCGCTGCTTTCCGCCCTGAGACAGTCATTACTCGCCTCTCCAGTGTAAGGTCATACAGGCGACTGTTGCGTCTCGCGTACTGAACCCGGGCCCGAATATCTGCCGTCCGTGACTGATCTCCGTGACGTGAAAGTGGTGCTGTGAGCCGAACACTTCGGTGCTGACTTCTGAACCTCTTGAGCTGTGTCCTCTCATTTGTTTGTGGGTGTCTTCGTAGCGTTTGGTCTGACTCTTATGTTGCCTCGCCTCCCCTCCCTGCCTCTCTCTCTCTCACGCCTCTCTTCTCCCTCTCTCTCTCACCTCTCCCCTTCCTCCCTCTCTCAGGCCTCTCCCTTCCTCCCTCTCTCTCTCACCTCTCCCTTCCTCCCTCTCTCCCTCTCTCTCACTTCTCCCTTCCTCCCTCCCTCTCACCTCTCTCTTCCTCTTTCTCTCTCACCTCTCCCTTCCTTCCTCTCTCTCACCTCTCCCTTTCTCCCTTTCTCTCACCTCTCCCTTCCTCCCTTTCTCTCACTTCTCCCTTCCTCCCTCTCTCTCTCTCTCTCTCTCTCTCTCTCTCCTCTCTCTCTCTCTCTCTCTCTCTCTCTCTCTCTCTCTCTCTCTCTCTCTCTCTCTCTCTCTCTCTCTCTCTCTCTCTCTCTCTCTCTCTCTCTCTCTCTCTCTCTCCCCTCTCCCTAATCCTCCCTCTCTCTCTCTCACCTCTCCTTTCCCCTCTCTCTCTCACCTCTCCCTTCCTCCCTCTCCCTTCCCCTCTCTCTCACCTCTCCCTTCCCCTCTCTCTGTCTCTCCCCTCTCCCTAACCCTCTCCCTAATCCTCCCTCTCTCTCTCTCTCACCTCTCCTTTCCCCTCTCTCTCTCACCTCTCCCTTCCTCCCTCTCCCTTCCCCTCTCTCTCACCTCTCCCTTCCCCCCCCTCTCTCTCTCTCTCTCTCTCTCCCCTCTCCCTAACCCTCTCCCTAATCCTCCCTCTCTCTCTCACCTCTCCTTTCCCCCCTCTCTCTCACCTCTCCCTTCCTCCCTCTCCCTTCCCCTCTCTCTCACCTCTCCCTTCCCCTCTCTCTCTCTCTCTCTCCCCTCTCCCTAACCCTCTCCCTAATCCTCCCTCTCTCTCTCTCACCTCTCCTTTCCCCTCTCTCTCTCACCTCTCCCTTCCTCCCTCTCACCTCCCCCTCCCTCTCACCTCTTCCAGTCAGGGTAAAGAAGAGAGCCTTGAACGCCTCACCATTTCTTTCCTTCTGCCTTGACTCGCCACGACACTGACAGCTTCACCTCCTCCTCGTCCTCCTCCTCCTCACTCTCTCTCATTGTTTCTCTTCTTCACATTCTCATCTTCTCTCCCCCCTCACAGTCAGTTTCTCTCCCTCATACACACCTTCGCTCCCACACACACGTTCACGACTCAAGCGTGTCACTCTCCCCAGCTTAGCTTCTTGGCTGTCATCTCCCTCACTCTCCAGGCTGACGGCCACACACACACACACACACACACACACACACACACACACACACACACACACACACACACACACACACACACACACATGCAGGAGCCTCTTCACCTCTGTTTGTTCCCTTGGCTTTGTCTCCAGTAATGATTACAGTTCTGACAATGATTATGCTTGCAATAATATCCCTGTTGCACCCTGCCACCTTACACCCTACCACCCTGCACCTTTACCTTACACAAGGGTGGGCATGAGACGTAAGACAATACAGAAGTTGAGTATGTCTCGGTATAACGACCAGAATATATCGCGTCAGAAGTTGGTTTGGGTCCCATTGTCGAGCCGGTGACGAGGTTAGGCATTTGTACCTCATTAAAATAGTGAGTGAAATTTGGTGAAGAGAGAAATCGTGTTGTTATCGCATATTTCGACGTTTCAGCCGGATTAGAGCTGTTTTACGTGATAAGATCCTCGGAAATCAAGGAAAAATAAGGATTCACTATTTTCACACCCTACCACACCTTTTTCTTAGGTTCGAGGAACCAAAGGAAACACGTACAAGGATGGGCTGTTGACGGGTGCCACGAGGACTTGAGAATAAACTGACAGGTGCCTTGGTGGGCATCAGATGGAGCTTGGCGGTAGGAGAGAACAGCAGGAATTGGCAACTGTTGACTCTATGCTGCCACTTAGTAAATCTGGTGACTCTGCGACCACTTGGAAATAAAGAGCTTGACGCCAGAATATTACTAATGATTCATGTTACCCTCTGGTGCTGCACAAAAAAAATTATTTAGTATTTATTGAGATGCTTTCAAAATGGAACAAGAAAATGTTGAAAGAATTCAATTAGAATTGGAGACTTTATTCGTAGCAGCCTAAATGTTGCACAAATAATTTGACTAAAGCAGTGAAAAATTAACTAACAATTATGGAATCAACTGAGTAACGCTCTTCATGTAACTGGATGTCACAGGAACATTTAACACAGGGTTACAGCTACTTTTAGTCGACGGAGATTTTCTGCATTACATTGACAAAATTGACGTAAGTAACTGAACATTCGAGGTAAGTCACCAGCCACCATGGCTCTCCCAGCACGTGTTCCCCCCTAGGTGCTTCAACTGGACACATGTTCAGGAACATGTACCTCCAGGACATCTTATAGTTACCTGTAGAGGCCCATGCTGACACCTGCATGAGCCCAGGCCGCCGGTGACCTTACATAACAGGTCAAAGAGAACGTAAAACCCGAAACGCTGCGCGTGCTAGTGGCTTTACAAGACTGTAATTACCATATTTGTATCCTCACATTCCTTATGTACATTCTTGTATATGCATAAATAAATAAATAAATAAAACGACATTCCCTGAGCCATTTGGCTGTATCTTGTGGACGACGTTGGCATAGTAAGGTCTCCCCCCCCCCTCCCCACCCCTTCCCCCACCCTCACCCCCCCCCCCTGCCACCCCCCCCCCCCCCAAAAAAAAAAAAATTCAAGTAAATGATTTCTGTCTCCAAAAAAGAGCTATATTTATCGACCAAAGATACGGCTAGACACGAAAAATGACATAGCTATCCCGACTTATAACCGATCGATTATAATGGAGATATTGGCTAAAGGAAACATTAGAGATCTATCCATTCCAGACTTATAGAAGATGGTTCCCATAACTGAAGTGCAACGGGTGAAGGTTTAGATGGAGACACAGGGAAGTCTTGCCCTCCATAACTCACATATTAGAGCTATACTGATGTAATTACCAGTAACTAGGGATCCCCTGACTACGGGTGTGTCTAAAACTCCTTGAGAAAACAACTGTCCTCAGATATAGTGAGGACTACATCTAATTCACCTGAACTAAAGCCTCGTGGTCCATCAAGGAGATGAGACTGGTCTGTGGGGTGTTTACAATGCCCCACAAAATGTTTCTCTACAACTCTCTTTCGCTCTGCAGGTGATGAGTCACAATAACGTGGCTAAAGTATGTTGACCAGACCACACACTAGAAGGTGAAGGGACGACGACGTTTCGGTCCGTCCTGGACCATTCTGAAGTCGATAGAGAATGGTCCAGGACGGACCGAAACGTCGTCGTCCCTTCACCTTCTAGTGTGTTTCTCTTTCTCTCTCTATCAGCATTAATCCACCGAACAAGAGGTGTCTCACGTGACTGTCAGAGAGATGTTCCCATTCCATAAATAGCGAAGTTTCGACATTCGTTTAGTCCATAATACGCATAATTAGAAAACTTGTTTTGATAACTAATTGGCAACGAAAACAAACAGTCACTGCAATAATTTAAATATCCCGTGAATGAACGCCTATTAACATAAATTACCATCTAACAAATTTGTCATATTAACACTGCTATAAATACTGTAAATATAATGACACTAACAAATGGTGTTTATTTTATATATATATATATATATATATATATATATATATATATATATATATATATATATATATATATATATATATATATATATATATATATATATATATATATATATATTGGTGTATACTGGCAGCAGGTTTTCTTTCAAACATGTTTCATTGAATATGACCGCATATTCTGTATTTATTATTTTCTGGTTTAGGGCTTCTATCCCTCTAACTATTTTCTTAGCATCAGGGCTTAATTGAAAAAGGAGTTCTCCAAAACTCATTTTCGTACTTTTAAGGTGAAGAAAAGAAGTGATTTACTATAGAGTGTATTACACTTATTTGAATAATTTGCACGACGTTTCGAACCTCCATGGTTCATTCTCAAGTGAACAGATCTTACAATACTAGTTGATTTTATACCCGCATTAGGTCAGGTGATAATACAATGAAGGTGAAAACATGGGGGGATGGGATTAATCTTTGTGTTTAGATAGGAGATGCCTCGTATAGGCCAATAAGCCTTCTGCAGCCCCTATGTTTATCCCTTATGTATCCCCCCATGTTTTCACCTTCATTGTATTATCACCTGACCTAATGCGGGTATAAAATCAACTAGTATTGTAAGATCTGTTCACTTGAGAATGAACCATGGAGGTTCGAAACGTCGTGCAAATTATTCAAATAAGTGTAATACACTCTATAGTAAATCACTTCTTTTCTTCACCTTAAAAGTACGAAAATGAGTTTTGGAGAACTCCTTTTTCAATTAAGCCCTGATGCTAAGAAAATAGTTAGAGGGATAGAAGCCCTAAACCAGAAAATAATAAATACAGAATATGCGGTCATATTCAATGAAATATATATATATATATATATATATATATATATATATATATATATATATATATATATATATATAGATAGATATATATATATATATATAGGGGGGTACCACCTCTGGTGCAATTATAGGGACCCACAGCCTCAGAGAAGGGAACACAGAGCATTCAGGGAAAAACTTACCATTTAACTCTGAATACGTAAGAGTGTTCGCTTCTCCTACCACCCCCCTTTTTTATGGTGTACACTTTATTATGCAAGGTTATACAGTTACATATCTGATTTTATACAAAAAATTAACATTAACAGGACACAAAAAAAAAGTTCGCTTCCTAGAGGCTGTAGATTTCCTCGAACTCCTCCGACGCCGGGCAGGAACCGAGGATGCAGCGAGCATTCCCCCTCTGAATCGCGACACTGAGGCGCTGAAAGAGAAAACTTGCTGCTCTAGTGTCTCTTGTGGTGTCAATGAGCTTGGAACCAAGATCCTTAAGAAACCTTCTTGCACTCTCTCCCCATGGGCCTAGGGTCTCAGACCCTATTGGAACGAAGTTGTACCGATGATCTAATTGCCTGTACTTGGCTGACTTGTCTCTTTCTCTGCGTGTCGCCGCGGCTCCTGCTGTGCCGGCAGAGAGGTTGATGCATGTGGTTGCCTGGGTAGATACACAAGTATAGTCCCATGCCAACTTTCTGCCACCCTTCCACGGTCGCAGTGTGATTCCGTCTGGTCGGCCGGCAAAGCTAACAGAGTCACGGTTCAGTAGGTTGCGGGGCTCTCTCTCCGCTGGACACTGAGCAGAGGCAAGGCTTCTTTTAATGATGTCATTGACTTCGTCGTGTCTAGTGTGCCAACCACCAGATTTTCCACAGTGCAGGCCATGCAATCCATATTCGTCAGCATCTGCCTCGCCGCAGAGTTATATATATATATATATATATATATATATATATATATATATATATATATATATATATATATATATATATATATATATATATATATATATATATATATGTATGTGTGTGTGTGTGTGTGTATGTGTGTGTGTGTGTATGTATGTTGTTGAATATGACCGAAAGAGTAAGATCAATGATTCTAACACGAATCTTCTCAATATTTCTTATGTTTCTCTTCACTGTCGAGGGAAGTTGAAAAATTAACTCTCCAAACTTCATTTTCACAATACATTTATGGTCTGACGCCTAGGGAAGCATTTCGCAAGGCATTCCTTACATTTTCAAAAATGTATTCATATACATATTCCATTCCAAGGCACTCCAATTTACAAGGCACTCCATTTACATTTTCTTACAAAATATAAAAATTTTCTTACATTTTTCAAGCTCTCTGTTCATTCTAACCTGAGAGTCTATCCTGACTATCTGTTTATAACGCTCTTTCCAGGCTATTTATCCAGAATATCTATCTAAACTCTCTATCCTGTCTGTCTATCTATCAAGAGTATCTATCCCGACTAGCAATGCATATCCAAACTCTCTATCACAGAAGAGACCATTCAGACTGATCTGTTTGCATGATCTGTCTCCACCCAGCAGTAAATAGGAATCCAGTCAACTGTTGTGGGGTTGCATCTGCAACAAGGATAATGCAGCTGTTCGCCTTCCATTAGTCTTAATAGGCTTCCTCACCCTTATAATGGGAACTCTTATATATATATATATATATATATATATATATATATATATATATATATATATATATATATATATATATATATATATATATATATATATATATATATGTAACCATTCAAGCAAACAGGCTTGAATGGTCCCCAAGCCAATATGCAACTGAAAACTCCACACCCATTACCAATTATCAATTGGTAATGGCACTAATTGATGACCGATAAGTTCTATGTAATAATGTGCATGCAGAGTGAGAGAGAAACTTTACATTTATGCAGTTATAACTTAATTGACAAGAACAAACTCTTGCTTACGGATCTAGATATTTTACCATCGATATGTAAGTTGAGAAAACTGTACCTGGTGGTCTACCCTGGTGATCTACGCTGGTGATCTACCCTGGTGATCTACCCCCTGATGTTAGGTACCAGGCTTGGAACAGCTGTCAATGGTCACCCAAGAGCCTAGAATATTTTTACAATTTTATGTATATTACTGAAAACTCCGTAAATATTCGAACCGTTTATGTTGTGATCAGCAATGGTCTCTACCATGATAAAGCCATACTAGTTATGTATCCCAGAGGACATTGTAGTTGTGTATCCCAGAGGACATTGTATCTGTGTATCCCAAAGGACATTGTAGTTATGTATCCCAGAGGACATTGTAGCTGTGTATCCCAGAGGACATTGTAGTTATGTATCCCAGAGGACATTGTTTCTCTGTATCCCAGAGGACATTGTAGTTATGTATCCCAGAGGACATTGTTTCTCTGTATCCCAGAGGACATTGTAGTTATGTATCCCAGAGGACATTGTAGCTGTGTATCCCAGAGGACATTGTAGTTATGTATCCCAGAGGACATTGTAGCTGTGTATCCCAGAGGACATTGTATCTCTGTATCCCTGAGGACATTGTAGCTGTGTATCCCAGAGGACATTGTAGCTGTGTATCCCAGAGGACATTGTAGCTGTGTATCCCAGAGGACATTGTAGCTGTGTTTCCCAGAGGACATTGTAGCTGTGTATCCCAGAGGACATTGTAGCTGTGTATCCCAGAGGACATTGTGGCTGTGTATCCCAGAGGACATTGTAGTTATGTATCCCAGAGGACATTGTTTCTCTGTATCCCAGAGGATATTGTAGTTATGTATCCCAGAGGACATTGTATCTGTGTATCCCAAAGGACATTGTAGTTATGTATCCCAGAGGACATTGTAGCTGTGTATCCCAGAGGACATTGTAGTTATGTATCCCAGAGGACATTGTTTCTCTGTATCCCAGAGGATATTGTAGTTATGTATCCCAGAGGACATTATAGCTGTGTATCCCAGAGGACATTGTAGTTATGTATCCCAGAGGACATTGTAGCTGTGTATCCCAGAGGACATTGTATCTCTGTATCCCTGAGGACATTGTAGCTGTGTATCCCAGAGGACATTGTAGTTATGTATCCCAGAGGACATTGTAGTTGTGTATCCCAGAGGACATTGTAGCTGTGTATCCTAGAGGACATTGTATCTGTGTATCCCAGAGGACATTGTAGTTGTGTATCCTAGAGGATATTGTATCTGTGTATCCCAAAGGACATTGTAGTTATGTATCCCAGAGGTCATTGTATCTGTGTATCCCAGAGAACATTGTAGCTGTGTATCCCAGAGGACATTGTATCTGTGTATCCCAGAGAACATTGTAGTTATGTATCCCAGAGGACATTGTATCTGTGTATCCCAGAGAACATTGTAGTTATGTATCCCAGAGGACATTGTATCTGTGTATCCCAGAAAACATTGTAGTTGTGTATCCCAGAGGACATTGTATCTGTGTATCCCAGAGGACATAGAAGCCCGAGTACCCCTGGAACATTGAAGCAAGTATATTCCTAAAGATATGCAAGCAACTGTACCCCTCGGGGCATAGAAGCTAATGTATCCCAAGAACATATTAGCTGGTATAACTCCGGGATAAAGAAGCAGGTCCATCCCAGGGACCATAAAAGCTAGTGTATCCCAGATACATAGAAGCTCGAGCATCGCAGATGACATAGAAACTGGTGCATTTCAGGGACACAGGGGCTAGTGAATGCCCCTGAACCATAGAAGCTATAAGGGTCCCTCAGGGACATTATTAGTGTGTGGACGGAGACACTGAGTCGCAATAAGGTAGCTGAATGTGTTATTAGCCTTCCTTAACAGTCAAGGAAGGCTGTGTTACCTCAAGGCTCAAGATCTGGCTCAAGGAAGCCTCATGAAGTTTCTCAGACTTAGTCTCTCTCTCTTGGTGCTACTTTCCCTGGCCCGCGCTGTGTCATTGACCTCAATGGTTCCATAGATATGTTTATCAATTCTAACTCTAGTATTCTTTCAGGCCTGACTACCTCCAGAAGGCTGATGTCTTGCTCCTTGACTCCCTGTACATATGCTCGTCTGATTCCCGACCCTTTAGATCGCCTTAAAGCTTTTTTCAGTCCGCAAACTAAGTCTCTGTCATCTTAACTTTGATCTCGTCAAAGGTTTTCGTGTCATTTGCTCTTCTCTCCCTTATTTTTACGGTTTACCTAAAATTATAAAATCTGGTGTTCATCTTCGTCTTATCATTTCATCAAGAGGCTCTGTAGGCTATCCTCTTAACTCCTCGCTTGTTAGGGCCCATATTCACGAGGCAGTTACGCAAGCACTTACGAACGTGTACATCTTTCCTCAATCTTTGACGGCTTTGGTTACATTTATTAAACAGTTTACAAGCATAACAACTTGCCAATTAACTGTTATTATTGTTATAAACAGCCTCCTGGTGCTTCGGAGCTCATTAGCTGTTTAATAATTGTAAATAAAGCCGCCAAAGATTGAGAAAAGATGTACAGGTTCGTAAGTGCTTGCTTCGTGAATCTGGCCCCAGAACTCTGACGCCTTATCTTGGCACTTTTCATTCTTGCCACCTTCCTCACTCTCAAGACTTCATTGAAAGATTGCGCCTGCAGCCTCCCTCTAAGATCCCTATTCTTGACGATGATTCTCTTCTTTACTAATGTTTCCCCTTGATGACGTTCTCTCTTTTCTAAGTCAGAAGGCGACTGAGGTGCCTTCTTCATCTCCCGCTTCACACTGTCGTTTCCTCGAACTCATCAGACTGTGTTGACCCTAACTCATTCTCTTTCAATGGAAAATAGTTTTCTCAAACTTTCGGTGTCGCTATGGGTTCCCCTCTCTCCCCTGTTCTTGCTAATCTCTACATGGAATACTTCGAAACTGTTCTTCTTCCCACTATTGATACTCGTCCCTCTCTCTGGCTTCGCTATGTTGATTACATTTTTGCTTTATGGCCTCATGACCTTAGTCTTTTCCAGCCTTTCCTCTCCTCTCTTAACAATCTGGCTCTTTTGAATGGGAACCCAATTCCCTCCTTCCTTTTCTTGACATTCACGTTCACAGTTCTGGGTCCTGGATCTTTTTCTCTGTCTACCGCAAATCCATGCATAGTGGCACGTACATTCACTTCTTTTCCTACCATCCTCCTCCTGTTAAGAAAAGTGTCCTCGTCTCTCTCTTCCTCCTTGCTCTACGCATCAGTGACCCTCAGTTTCTTGATTCTGAAATTTCCTTTATCTACAATTCTTTCTCTCGCCTTGGGTACCCTTTACCTTTTATCAACTGTGTCTGTTCTCAAGCTAAACGTAATTTCTTTCATCCTAAACCTGTTGCCAGCCTTTTTAGCACTGTGCTCTGAATTCCCTTCACGTTTGAACTGAAAACTCTCACTAGTATCCTTCGTCCTCTTGACATAAAGCTCGCCTGTCGACACACTAACACTCTTCGTAGTACTCTGGTTCACACTGCTGCTCCTGCTTTTAATGCTGCTGGTGTCTACTCTATTTCCTGTTCGTCTTGTCCTCTCCAATACTTTGGCTGTTTACTAAATGACAGACTTATGGAACACAAAAGAAGTGTTAAGTCTGCAGACACAAACAATGCTCTCTTCTGTCATGTGAGGGATTCTAATCATCCTATTGATTGGTCTTCCTCTAAAATAATCTTTCCTGCCTCTATACAGATTGATTGTTGACGCCGAAGGCGGCTAGTTTATTGTGCACCCCATACTCATCCTGTGAGCGGTAGCGCAAAAGCGTTACAGAGGGCACAAAAGGTCTTTATCAGACCTCATCTTAGATTATTACATAAACAATTTCATCTATCCTTCACGCCTAATAGTTACAATGTCAGCTAGTTACAGAGAAAGTGCTATTTCAAGAGCTACATATTTACAGTAAGTCATCATACATTAATGGTAGGTCTTATCGCTAATACATAATAGTTTGGCCAATGGGGATATTACAGAGTCATAGGGGAGCTTCTGTTTATTATTAGTCCTCACAATACACTACTTGTTTCTGAATCTCATATGTCGTTCATCTACTGGAAGCGAAATGTGGGTACAGTGCAAGGATTTCAGGTAATTTATCCATGGTAATAAGATAAGTTGCCATATCATACAGAGTGAGCAGATACAGACGCCGTCTTGTCCTATCGGCTCAGATACACAACCTTCCCAACATGAACCTGAGTCCTGGCTTTGTTGCTGTTGATTCTTCCCTTTCACAGTACATACTCTAATGCTCCAACCTTCTTAACAAACGTGATCTGACTTAAACTTTGTCCCTAAAGACTTTCTATCATTTCTGTATCTAACGTTAACTTGGTTTCATTCTTCTCTTCCCTAATTTGCTCCCAACCACTTGGGCTGGACGGTAGAGCGACGGTCTCGCTTCATGCCGGTCGGCGTTCGATCCCCGACCGTCCAAGTGGTTGGACACTATTCCTTACCCTCCCCCTCCCCGTCCAATCCCACACCCCCTACCCAGTGCTATATAGTCGTAATGGCTTGGCGTTTTCCCCTGATAATTCCCTCTTCTTCTCTGTTTGGCCTCTTCCAGTTTTTCGTTATTTATTTATTTTTCATCATGTTTTTCAAGGATTTTCTTTTTTTCTTTTTAATGCTTTTGTTGTTCTTGCTTTTCTCATTATTTATGACGTTTCCTTCACTAGTAACGTCTTCTTACCCTTACCATTTCAAATCTTATTCTTTCCTATTACCTTATTCTTACCTTTCACCTTACTCCTCTTACCCTTCACCCTGTTCTTGCTGTTCATCTTACTCTTACCTTCTTTCTCTCTTTCTCTTTCCTGCTCCTCCTCTTTCCTCTCACTTTCTGGCCTTATTTATCGCCTTAAAACCTCTTTTAAAGAAGAAGAAGTAGAAGCTCTTCCACTCCCTCTTCCATTACCCGACTTAGTAATGGTCCAGCACGGACCGACGCCCTGGTCCCCTTCTTCATCGTCTGCCCAACCACTTGGGCTGGACGGTAGAGCGACGGTCTCGCTTCATGCAGGTCGGTGTTCAATCCCCGACCGTCCAAGTGGTTGGGCGCCATTCCTTTCCCCCCGTCCCATCCCAGATCCTTATCCTAATCCCATTTCCCTGTGCTATATAATCCTAATGGCTTCGCGATTTCTCCTGATAGTTCCCTTCCCTTCTTCATCTTCTGATGAGTAGTTTGGTCATTACAGATTGTGTATTCATAGTCATATAAGCTGGTATATCCCAGGATATATAAGCTGGTATATCCCAGGATATATAAGCTGGCATATCCCAGGATGTATAAGCTGGCATATCCCAGGATATATAAGCTGGTATATCCCAGGATATATAAGCTGGCATATCCCAGGATATATAAGCTGGCATATCCCAGGATATATAAGCTGGCATATCCCAGGATATATAAGCTGGCATATCCCAGGATATATAAGCTGGCATATCCCAGGATATATAAGCTGGCATATCCCAGGATATATAAGCTGGTATATCCCAGGATATATAAGCTGGTATATCCCAGGATATATAAGCTGGCATATCCCAGGATATATAAGCTGGCATATCCCAGGATATATAAGCTGGCAGATCCCAGGATATATAAGCTGGCATATCCCAGGATATATAAGCTGGCATATCCCAGGATATATAAGCTGGCATATCCCAGGATATATAAGCTGGCATATCCCAGGATATATAAGCTGGCATATCCCAGGATAACAGGAGCTGGCATATCCCAGGATAACAGGAGCTGGCATATCCCAGGATAACAAGAGCTGGCATATCCCAGGCGATGCACTATCCTACAGAACACAGAAGCTTTCATATCCCGCAGAACACAGAATCACTAAACTAAATTAGTTTAGTGATTAAACTAATTTAGTGACTAAACTAAATTAAACACTGAATTAAACATTCACCTCTTCAGCATCTTCAATTTAATCGCCGAAGGTCCTGGGTTATGCAAATGACTGCAGTAGGAGTTAACCTGGTGGTATAGAAGAAACAATATATTTCTTAAATGACTCTCCCCCAGCACCCAAATACCTTACTTTTTCTCCCCCTGGGACGATCTTGGGATATCCCTGCTGCCCCAGAACAAAAGAAATGGTTCATGTGATGGTTATCTCAGAAGCATCCGCTATCCTGCTTCCCCCTGACGTGATTAGGTCTTGAGAGAGTGATATATATATATATATAGAAAGTTTTTGAAAACTATGCAGTTTTCAAAGTTGGAAGGTAATGTAGAGTTACCATTACTGTGAGAGTGGGAAGGTTTTGTAAAATCTTTTAAGTGTTAGATAAGGCATCACTTTTGACCGGGAATTTGCATATTAAACGCTACGTTTGGCTGGAACTTTATATATACGGCTCAACGTTCGGCTGAGAGTTTTCATATAAAGTTCTGCTTTTGACTAGGAGTTTATATATATATAAGACTCAAATTTTGGTTAGAATTTCACATATAAAGTATTACTTTTAGCAGAGAGTTAACATTTAAAGCCTACGTTTGGCTGAGAGTTTTCATATAAAGCTCTGTTTATGGTTCACATATAAAGTTTCACTTTTAGCTGCTAGTTTACAAATAAACTTATACATTTCGTTGGGAGATTATGTATAAAGCACTATTTTTGACTTGAAATTTACATATAAAGCTCTTCTTTTGGGTGGGAGTGAACAGATAAAGCCCCATCGTAACCCTTTCTCACTGAACGCTTTAGAAGTGAGTAGCCCCTTTAACGATGTCGCTTGCAAGTGTTCCTGTTGATCAGATTTCGTGCAAGAAATTGTTGCAAGCATATGTAATCCCTCATATTGAACGAAAACAAGCCTATCAAATCACCATCACCGAAGATTTCATTGTAAAATGGAAAACGTCGTGATCTTCCCCTTCCATATTATGGGAAGCATTAAATCGATGGAGGAAACTTGGAAATATGTTTGATATAAACATAAACGAGAAACATGTCCAACAATGACCAGACTAAGGCCGGGACACACACACACACACACACACACACACACACACACACACACACACACACACACACACATACCTACCCCTCCCCCTCTCACCCCCCCTACCCTCCCCCTCTCACCCACCCCCCTCCTACCCTCCCCCTCTCCCCCCCCAAGTCCTTCCTCCTCCACCAGTCTCCCCGTACCAGATCCTTCCAGCTCCCGCTCACCAGTCAGTTTCAGGGTGATGTACTCGAACATAGATGGGATCACAAGCAAGACAAGTGAACTAAGGGAAAGAGCACAAGAAGTGAACCCAGATGTAATCGGACTCACTGAAACAAAACTCTCTGGAATCATAACGAATGCCGTGTTTTCCAAGGAGTACACAGTAATAAGGAAAGAGAGGGAAGGTAGTGGAGGAGGCGGAGTGGCCCTACTTATGAGAAAGGAATGGAGTTTTAAGGAGATGGCTATGAGGGGAGAATGACATGGCTGTAAGGGGTTCAGAGACTACATAGCAGGCACCATAACAATGGGAGGACCAAGAATAGTAGTAGCAGTAATATATATCCCTCCTCCAAATGACAGAAGACCCAGTCAAGAGTATGACGACAACAACAACAGAACAGTTAACACTATAATTGAGAGGGCAGCCTCTGCTGCCTGTAGAAATAGATCCCACCTGCTCATCATGGGCGACTTCAATCACGGAAGGATTGACTTGGAGAACAAGGAACCGCATGGAGGCGAGGATACGTGGAGAGCCAAACTATTGGAGGTGGTGACTAGAAACTTTTTAACCCAGCATGTCAGAGAACCCACAAGGATGAGAGGAAATGATGAACCAGCGAGACTCGACCTAGTCTTCACTCTGAACGACTCCGACATAAGAGAAATCGGTTTTGAGGCCCCAGTAGGAATGAGCGATCGCAGTGTACTGGTGTTTGAATACCTGATTGAAGATGGGTTATTGAACTTAAGGAGGGATACCGAAAACAAAAGGTTAGCATACCGAAAGGGAAACTATGAGGAGATAAGAAAATTCCTAACAGATATAGCATGGGAAACAGAGCTCAGGAGAAAGACGTCCCAAGAGATGATGGACTACATCACGCAGAAGTGCAAGGACGCAGCAAACAAGTTTGTCCCAGTCCGAAAGGAAAACAGTGAAATGAAGATGAGAAACCCATTGTTTAATCAGAGATGTAGGCTAGCTAAGCAGCAAAGTAAAAGGGCATGGAGAAACTATAGGAATAACAGGACACTGGAGAGCAGAGAAAGATACCAGAATGCCAGGAATGAATATGTCAGGATGAGAAGAGAGGCAGAAAGACAATACGAGAATGACATCGCAAGCAAGGCAAAGACTTAACCTAAATTGCTGCATAGCCACATCAGAAGAAAAACTACAGTAAAGGAACAGGTTATGAAATTAAGGATAGCGGCAGAAGGATTCACTACAAACGACAAGGAAGTGTGTGAGGAACTGAATATGAAATTCCAGGAGGTCTTCACCTTAGAGCACGGAGAAATTCCAGAGATAAGAGAGGGAATAGCTAACCAGGAACCACTGAAAGAGTTTGAGATTACCAGCGGGGAAGTAAGGAAGTGTTTACTAGAGTTGGATGTTATAAAGGCTATAGGCCCAGATTGAATCTCCTTTTGGATACTAAAGGAAGGAGCAGAAGAACTGTGCCTGCCACTCTCCATAGTGTATAACAAATCACTGGCAACAGGGGAACTGCCAAAAAATTTGGAAAGCAGCTAACGTAGTCCCGATATACAAGGGGATAGACAGGAGGCACTGAACTACAGGCTAGTGTCCCTAACCTGCATACCATGCAAGCTGATGGAGAAGATTGTGCGAAAAAAACTAGTGGAGCATCTGGAGCGAAGGAACTTTGTAACACATGGGTTCAGGGATGGCAGGTCCTGCCTCAAAGGGTTACTTGAATTCTACGACCAGGCAACAAAAATAAGGCAAGAAAGAGAAGGGTGGACAGACTGCATATTTTTGGATTGTCAGAAAGCCTTTGATACAGTACCACACAAGAGGCTAGTGAAAAAGCTGGAGATGCAGGCTGGAGTGAAAGGGAAGGTACTCCATTGGATAAAGGAGTACCTAAGCAACAGGAGACAACGAGTCAGTGTGAAGGGTGAGGTCTCAGATTGGCGAGACGTTACAAGTGGAGTCCCGCAGGGGTCAGTCCATGGGCCTATACTGTTTCTGGTATATGTAAATGATCTCCCAGAGGGTATAGACTCGTTTCTCTCAATGTTTGCTGATGATGCAAAATTTATGAGGAGGATTGAAACAGAGGATGATAGTAGGAAACAGAGGATGATAGTAGGCTACAAGATGACCTAGATAGACTGAGTGAATGGTCCAACAGATGGCTGTTGAAGTTCAAACCCCCGAGTAAATGCAAAGTAATGAAACTAGGCAGTGGAAACAGGAGGCCAGACACAGGATACAGAATAGGAGATGAAGTACTTAATGAAACGGACAGAGAGAAAGATCTAGGAGTTGATATCACACCAAACCTGTCTCCTGAAGCCCACATAAAAAGAATAACGTCTGCGGCATATGCGAGGCTGGCTAACATCAGAACAGCGTTCAGAAACCTGTGTAAGGAATCTTTCAGAATCTTGTACACCTCATATGTAAGACCAATCCTGGAGTATGCGGCCCCAGCATGGAGCCCGTACCTTGTCAAGCACAAGACGAAGCTGGAGAAAGTCCAAAGGTATGCCACAAGACTAGTCCCAGAACTAAGAGGCATGAGTTACGAGGAAAGGCTGCGGGAAATGCACCTTACAACACTAGAAGACAGAAGAGTAAGGAGAGACATGATCACATCCTACAAAATCCTCAGGGGAATCGACCGGGTAAACAAAAATAAACTTTTCGACACTGGTGGTACGCGGACAAGGGGACACAGGTGGAAACTGAGTACCCACATGAGCCACAAGGACGTTAGAAGGAACTTTTTCAGTGTCAGAGTAGTTAACGGATGGAATGCATTAGGCAGTGATGTGGTGGAGGCTGACTCCATACACAGTTTCAAATGTAGATATGATAGAGCCCAGTAGGCTCAGGAATCTATACACCAGTTGATTAACGGTTGAGAGGCGGGACCAGAGAGCCAAAGCTCAACCCCCGCAAGCACAAATAGGGGAGTACAAATAGGTGAGTACACACACTCTTGGAGAGGAGGAAGAGTAGCCCTGCTGATAAGAAAGGACTGGAGCTCTGAAGAGATGGAAATCCCGGGCTGCGACGGATACAGAAACTATATAACAAGAACTATAACAATGGGTGGACCTAAGATAATAGTGGCAATCATTTTCAACCCTCCACTAAATGAGTGAAGACCCAGACAGGAGTTCGACAGAAACAACATGGCAACCAATAATATAAGAGAGAGAGGGCAACTTCAGTTGCCTGCAGGAATGGATCCAGACTCTTAATCAGAGGCGATTTCAACCATGGAAAGATAGACTGGGAGAATGGGGACCCACATGGTGGTGCAGATACGTGGAGAGCTAAACTCTTGGAAGTGACAACAAAGAACTTTCTGAGCCAACATGTCAGGGAACCCACAAGAATGAGAAGCAATGACGAACCAACTAGACTCGACCTGATATTCACCTTGAATGAGTCACAAATAAGGGAAGTCTAATTTGAAGCCCCCATAGGAATGAGTGACCACAGTGTATTGACATTTGAGTATCTGGTAGATGAAGGGATAACATATCCAAGGATGGGATTGGAAGGGAAAAGACTAGATTACCGAAGAAGAAAATATGACGAGTTGAGGAGCTTCCTAATGGGAATATCATGGGAAAATACTGTGCAGGATATGATGGATTATGTCACCCAGAAGTGCCAGGAAGCTGCAAACAGGTTTATCCCGGCCCAAAAAGAGAAAAATGGAAAGCAACAGAAGAATCCATGGTTCGACCAGAAATGTACTGTAGCGAAGCAATTGAGTAAAAGAACATGGAGAAACTACAGGAATAACAGAACACCAGAGAGCAGGGAGAGATACCAGAGGGCCTGGAATGAGTACCTCAGAGTGGGTAGAGAAGCAGAGAGGCAGTATGAAATGACATCGGGAGTAAAGAAAAGATCCAACCAAAACTGCTCCAGTCACAACCGGAGGAAAACACCAGTGAAGGAACAAGTGATGAAATTCAGAAAAAGGAAGAACAGATACATAGAGAATTATAAGAAGGTGTGTGAAGAACTCAACAAGAGATTCCAGGAAGTCTTCACAATAGAACAGCGAGAAGTCCCTGCACGAAATGAAGAGGCAAACCGAGCAACCTTGGAGGAATTTGACCTCACCAGTGATGATGTCAGAACGAATCTGTTGGAGCTGAATGTGACAAAAGCTGTTGGGTCTGACGGAATCTCACCGTGGATACTAAAAGAAGGTGCAGAGGCACTAAGTGTGCCACTCTCTATGGTGTATAACAGGTCACTGGAAACAGGAGACCTACCAGAAAGCTGGAAGACAGTTAATGTAGTCCCAATATACAAAAAAAAAAGGGTGACAGGCAGGAGGCGCTGAACTACAGGACAGTTTCCCTAACTTGTATACCATGCAAGGTGAAGGAAAAGATTGTGAGGAAAAACTTCGTAGAGCATCTGGAGGGAAATAGCTTTGTAGCACACCACCAGCATGGGTTCAGAGATGGTAAATCGTGCCTCACAGGTTTAATAGAATTTTATGACCAAGTATTTAATATATTTTATGACCTTATGACTATATTTATTTATGAATTTTTATGACAAAAATTAGGCAAGAAAGAGAAGGATGGGCAAACTGCATTTTCTTGGACAGTCAGAAAGCCTTTGACACAATACCTCATAAAAGGATGTTACAAAAGTTGGAGCAACAGGCAGAAGTAAAAGGTAAGGTGCTCCAGTGGATAAGAGAGTATCTAAGCAACAGGAAACAGCGAGTAACTGTGAGGGGGAGTCATCAGAGTGGCGAGATGTCACCAGCGGGATTCCAAAGGGCTCTGTACTTGGACCCATCCTGTTTCTAATATATTTAAACGACCTTCCAGAGGGTATAGACTCATTGCTCTCAATGTTTGCTGATGAAGCAAAATTTATGAGAAGAATCAAAATAGATGAAGATAGACAGAGAATACTGAACAACCTTGACAAACTGGTGGAATGGTCTAGGAAATGGCTACTAAAGTTCAATTCAGGAAAGTGTAAAGTAATGAAATTAGGCGAAGGGAACAGAAGGCTGAATACAATATACCATCTGGGAGGTGATATCCTGCAAGAGTCAAATAGAGAGAACTGTCTGGGGGTTGATATCACACCGAACCTATCCCCAGAGTGAGGAACAGACACCCGCATCAAAAGGATATCATCAGCGGTATATGCTAGACTGGCCAACTTAAGAGCTTCCTTTAGAAACTTGTGTAAGGAATCGTTCAAGACCTTGTATACCACTTATGTAAGACCAATCATGGAGTATGCAGCTCCAACCTGGAGTCCATTCCTATTTCAACACAAGAAAAACGTTTGAGAAGATTTGGAGGTATGCCACCAGACTAGTCCAGGAACTGAGAGGTATGAGCTACGAGGAAATGCTAAAGTAGCTGAATCTCACATCCCTGGAAAATAGAAGAGTAAGGGGGAGACATGATAACCACCTACAAAATTCTCAGGGGAATTGACAGGATGGAAAAGACAAACTCTTACTTAGTTTCCAAATGAGCCACATAGACATTAGAAAGATTTTTTTCAGTGTCAGAGTAGTTAACTGATGGAATGCATTAGACAGTGATGTGGTGGAGGCTGACTCCATACACTGTTTCAAATGTAGATATGATAGAGCCCTGTAGGCTCAGGAATCTGTACACCAGTTGATTGACGGTTGATAGGCGAGACCAAAGAGCCAGAGCTCAATCCCCGTAAGCACAATTAGGTGAGTACAACTAGGTGAGCACAACCTGTGGGGTTGGAGGCTGAGTAGACAGCGCGTGGACCTAGGGACCGGGGTTCGATCCCCGTAGCCGACGGAAACAGATGGGCAAAGTTTCCTTCACCCTGATGCCACTGTTACCTAGCAGTAAATAGGAACCTGGGAGTTAGACAGCTGCTACAGCCTGCTTCCTGGGTGTGTGTGTGTGTGTGTGTGTGTGTGTGTGTGTGTGTGTGTGTGTGTGTGTGTGTGTGTGTGTGTGTGTATGTGTGTGTAAAAAAAATGTTAATTAGTAGTTAGTAACAGTTGACTGATAGAGAGTTGATAGGCGGGCCGAAAGAGCCGAGCTCAACCCCGGAATGCACAACTAGGTGAATACTCGCCGAATTACGAGCACACAGCTCTAAATACAGGCCAGACCTGAGTAAACCTTTGCATCCATTGCCATGTTCATAATTGAACATTGCCTTCTTCACTGATTCTGAAATCATAGTGCCAGAGTTAATGTCAAACAAGTAGATATATATATCACCCTTAAAGTACCTTTCATTATCGAGCATACATTAAGGGGAAGGAGATCTATGATATATACAACATCAGGTAGCCACAGCAGTGGCTAAAGTTCTCCAGTCAACCAAAGAATTAAAACCAACTTGTTGTATATTCCTCGTCCCGTCGACAACCAAACACAGGATACAAATTTTTCAGAACGTAAGCATTAATGACCCGCCCAGCAGACGATGTGAACATAACATCCAGCCCTCACCCTCGCCCTCGCCCTCACCCTCGCCCTCGCCCTCGCCCTCAATTGTTGGGTCAAGTCTCACGCTCAAACAAAATCGTCGCCTTTGCAGCAAACTAAAAGCAACAACACCAACAATTTTCAGCCTTTGTCATATGAAGACTGACGCGGCATTGTGACGCGTCTCCCGACATTACTTCTCGTGTAGTCACCGGGGGAATGAAGCCTTCGTGCCTAAGTGCTCGTAGCATGAAGGAAAAGAAGAAGAGAATTGGTTCGAGGTACACTTGGGGCAATGCCACAAATCCTAATTAATGTGGACCTCCTCAAACTTGGGGTTAGAAGCCAGTAACTCGTTATCACTCGATAGTCCCAGAAAAAAAACATGGTATATATTTGCAAATAAAGAAGAGGTACTATAAAGAAAGTATAATGAATCAATGTAAGCTGTCTCTGTTACGGCCACAATGGGACGCAACCAGGTTCTTTTCTGGTGGTACGAAAGTTCTGGTATCCGGCCCCAAGTTAGTAGTGACTTTCAAGGGGTGAGCTCAGTAATGCAAGTAAAACAAAAGGGGGAGGTACATTAAATACACAAGTTCATCACTTTATCCATAGATAATTATTTTTCCCATCACCATATATATATACAACTCTTAAACGGAAGTATTACTACACTATATGTACACCAATGTCTCTCTCTGATGACACTAAACATTCGGCGAAGCTCATTCAATGCAGTCTTGTACCATGTTTCCTTATCCGTGGTACTACCCTCAGTAGGTACCAGGAAACAACGATGAGTCTACCCCGGCCACGGGCCAGCCAAACCACAATTCCGCTAAGTGCCTCTTCGTGAAGGCCATAACCACAGTCCAGCCTGTTGCTGGCAGGTACCAATCAGCCTCGCTGTTGGGCCACTTCACTTACAGATACTAGGGTAGCGAGCCCTAGGCAGGAGCGTCATGCAACTCGCTGGTTACTCTCCTCTTCAGCACCTTAGTCAGTTGTCTCTACCAGCCAGCCCCGGGTAAGCCGAATCCCGTCACTGCCACTCCACAGGCAGACAGTACAACACTTCACAGTCCTCTTCCGGCGGCGGCTCACTGCTTCCTTAAAGCAGACTGGCGTAGAGACCTTAGCTGCCCTGGGTAGACTGCTTTCCCTGTATCACAGCAGCCCTACGTTGACTCTGTAAATACAGACACGTCATCAATACACTGGGACACTACATGGGACCACTAAGACATATCACTTACTGGCTTAGACACAAACGTACACCTTTTCGTTCAATAGATGGCGCTGATTGTCTAAGCGTCACCTCACCAGAGGTCAGCACCAGCTACCTCACGAGCCGACTAGGACAGGAATCTAGCGTCTCTTGCCGGTATATTCCCGTCGCCCCTAGATGGCGTCGTCCATGTTACCTGGTTGATACCTGGTTGATGGGGTTCTGGGAGTTCTTCTACTCCCCAAGCCCGGCCCGAGGCCAGACTTGACTTGTGAGAGTTTGGTCCACCAGGCTGTTGCTTGGAGCTGCCCGCAGGCCCACATACCCACCACAGCCCGGTTGGTCCGGCACTCCTTGAAGGAAACAATCTAGTTTTCTCTTGAAGATGTCCACGATTGTTCCTGTAATATTTCTGATGCTTGCTGGTAGGACGTTGAACAATCGTGGACCTCTGATGTTTATACAGTGTTCTCTGATTGTGCCTATGGCACCTCTGCTCTTCACTGGTTCTATTCTGCATTTTCTTCCATATCGTTCACTCCAGTACGTTGTTATTTATGTTGTGGGGGGTTTCGGGAGCGGACTCACAGATGGCGTTGACGTTACTGCTCCGTGCTCTGACGATGAACTTGGGTTCGTAACAGTCTCTCTCTCAATCTCTGTCCCTGTTAATGTGCTTGTGTGTGTGTTACTTGTTACTTTTGCGTTTCTGTCTGTCTGTCTGTCTGTCTGTCTGTCTGTCTGTCTGTCTGTCTGTCTGTCTGTCTGTCTCTCTCTCTCTCTCTCTCTCTCTCTCTCTCTCTCTCTCTCTCTCTCTCTCTCTCTCTCTCTCTCTCTCTCTCTCTCTCTCTCTCTCTCTCTCTCTCTCTCTCTCTCTCTCTCTCTCTCTCTCTCTCTCTCTCTCTCTCTCTCTCTCTCTTTTTTTTATCATAGTCCAGGTAATCTTTTATTCCGAAAAACCTGTGGCATAATTGGGACCAGCTCCCCGCCGATCGATTTCGTCTGGGTTTGAACCTTGGCCGTCGAGGACTAACAGCGCCAGTCCTCCGCTAGCCGACCCGGTTCACCCAACAGTAATTGGGCTCCTATTCCTGGGTCGTTTCCCACGGAAAACTAGAAAAATAAGGCTTACCACGAGCTATGGGAATTGGATAGCTTTCAACCTGCTAACCAGAGTCTTTTTAATTTCAGGGGGAAATAAAATATTCTGGGACCTGGTTGCGTGTGTCCCTTTTTCGGGACCGATGTCCTCTGAGTTCCAGCTGCTGGGACATGCATATTGGGGGGTCTGGTCTCCAGGTCAGACTGTGCTGCGATGGATATCTTTGGACACACAGAGATCACACTAACGTGATGCATCAAATGAACAAATCCACAAGAGCCGTGACGAGGATTCGAACCTGCGTCTGGGAGCATCGTGTCTCTCTCTCTCTCTCTCTCTCTCTCTCTCTCTCTCTCTCTCTCTCTCTCTCTCTCTCTCTCTCTCTCTCTCTCTCTCTCTCTCTCTCTCTCTCTCTCTCTCTCTCTCTCTCTCTCCCTCTCCCTCCCTCCCTCCCTCTCCCTCTCTCTCTCTCTCTCTCTCTCTCTTTCTCGTGACGAGGATTCGAACCTGCGTCTGGGAGCATCCCGTCACGGCCCTTGTGGATTTGTTCATTTAATATCTTTGGAGACTGACCGGAAAATACATCGCCTGGAGCTTTACTGATGTACATCGTCTCAAAGCTGACTTCGACGTCAATAATGACGATTCGACGTCGATAATGACGATTCGACGTCGATAATGACGATTCGACGTCGATAATGATGATTCGACTTCGATAATGAAGATTAAACCTCGATAATGACGATTCGACGTCGATAATGATGATTCTACGTCGACAATGATGATTCTACGACGACAATGATGATTCAACGTCGAGAATGATGATTCTACGTCGACAATGATGATTCAACGTCGACAATAGTGATTCAACGTCAACAATGATGATTCTACGACGACAATGATGATTCAACGTCGAGAATGATGATTCAACGTCGAGAATGATGATTCTACGTCGAGAATGATGATTCTACGTCGACAATGATGATTCAACGTCGAGAATGATGATTTTACGTCGACAATGATGATTCTACGACGACAATAGTGATTCAACGTCGACAATAGTGATTCAACGTCGACAATAGTGATTCAACGTCGACAATAGTGATTCGACATTACTCTAGCATGTTTTGCCTAATGGCGGAGGGGGGGGAGGGAACTATCAGGGGGGAAAGCGCCAAGCCATTACGACTATATAGCACTTCAAGGGGGTCAGGATAAGGATTTGGGATGGGACGGGGTAGGGGCGGGGGGAAGGAATGGTGCCCAACCACTTGGACGGTCGGGGATTGATCCCCGACCGGCATGAAGTGGGACCTTCGCTCTACCGTCCAGCCCATGTGGTTGGGTAGAGAGAGAGAGAGAGAGAGAGAGAGAGAGAGAGAGAGAGAGAGAGAGAGAGAGAGAGAGAGAGAGAGAGAGAGAGAGAGAGAGAGAGAGAGAGAGAGAGAGAGAGAGAGAGAGAGAGAGAGAGAGAGCCCGGACACCGCCGGGTTCCCCACCTCCATTATAACAAATAGGACTTTGGAGTCACATATATTAATATAAGTGGGGGGTAATTACTGTGTCATGTGTCACGTTGCTGTGATATTTACCGCCGGGACACGCGACACATACCGCGTGCAGGCTAAGGTATCACGGAGCCATTAAACATTCATAATATGTTAAACATTCTATGATTTTTTTGGCTGAGCCTCGACTAAATACTTCAAACATTATGTGATGTGTTATGGGTTGGCGCCGCCGCTATGTGTGTGATCTCTGTGTTATGTCCCCATTGGTCACCGGAGTGTGCTAACAGGGACCGGAGAGTGGTTATACGTAGCATTCAATTCGGGGATCAATGTCCCCGCGGTCCGGTCTCTGACCCGGCCTCCTATGTTTACCTGTGTAGGCAACGTATATACCTGAATACTGTCTTTGAGGTTATCTTGAGATGATTTCGGGGCTTAGTGTCCCCGCGGCCCGGTCATCCACTAGGCCTGCTTTTTGTTAAACATCCCAAGGAAGCAGCCCGTAGCAGCTGTCTAACTCCCAGGTACCTATTTACTGCTAGGTAAAAGGGCATCAGGGTGAAAGAAACATTTTGCCCATTTGTCACCGCCTCCACCCAGAACCCAGGGGCCAGATTCACGAAAGTACTTACGCAAGCACTTACGAACGTGTACATCTTTCCTCAATCTTTGACGACTTTGATTACATTTATTAAACAGTTTACAAGCATGAAAACTTCCCATTCAACTGTTGTTATTATTATAAACAGCCTCCTGGTGATTCGGAGCTCATTAACTGTTTAATAATTGGAAACAACGCCGCCAAAGATTGAGAAAAGATGTACAGGTTCGTAAGTGCTTGCGTAACTGCTTCGTGAATCTGGCCCCAGAACCTCAGGACTACGAATCCGAAGCGCTGTCCACCCAGCTGTCAGGCGCCCTGATGCAGGTATACCTAGGTATACCTGTGTTTATACCCTGCAGTATACTAACAAATCAACGGCTAACTATGCCTATATTATATCCAGACTATATTAACAATGAACGGCTGAATATACTTTTGTATTATACCTTATAGTATATCATCAGCATTGGCCAGATGACCGTAGATAGGTATATATGTATATATATATATATATATATATATATATGTCGTACCTAGTAGCCAGAACGCACTTCTCAGCCTACTATGCAAGGCCCAATTTACCTAATAAGCCGAGTTTTCATGAAATAATTGTTTTTCGACTACCTAACCTACCTAACCTAACCTAACCTAACTTTTTCGGCTACCTAACCTAACCTAACCAATAAAGATAGGTTAGGTTAGGTTAGGTAGGGTTGGTTAGGTTCGGTCAAATATCTACGTTAATTTTAACTCCAATAAAAAAATATTGACCTCATACATAATGAAATGGGTAGCTTTATCATTTCACAAGAAAAAAATTAGAGAAAATATATTAATTCAGGAAAACTTGGCTTATTAGGCAAATCGGGCCTTGAATAGCAGGCTGAGAAGTGCGTTCTGGCTATTAGGTACGACATATATATATATATATATATATATATATATATATATATATATATATATATATATATATGTCGTACCTAGTAGCCAGAACGCACTTCTATGCCTACTATGCAAGGCCCGATTTCCCTAATAAGCCAAGTTTTCATGAATTAATTGTTTTTCGACTACCTAACCTACCTAATCTAACCTAACCTAACTTTTTCGGCTACCTAACCTAACCTAACCTATAAAGATAGGTTAGGTTAGGTTAGGTAGGGTTGGTTAGGTTAGGTTAGGTTAGGTTAGGTTAGGTTAGGTTAGGTTAGGTTCGGTCATATATCTACGTTAACTTTCACTCGAATAAAAAAATATTTACCTCATACATAATGAAATGGGTAGCTTTATCATTTCATAAGAAAAAAATTAGAGAAAATATATTAATTCAGGAAAATTTGGCTTATTAGGCAAATCGGGCCTTGCATAGTAGGCTGAGAAGTGCGTTCTGGCTACTAGGTACGACATATATATATATATATATATATATATATATATATATATATATATATATATATATATATATATATATATATATATATATATATATATATATATATATATTTGCGAAAACCGGAACTCTCAACCCCACACCGACGGCTACAATAGTGAAGATCTCAGAAGCAGCCAACTTTAGAGCAGATGCTCAAAACCTTTAAGAAACAGAGACTTGTTGACAGATACGTGATAAATGTTATAATTTGTTCGCATATAAAGTGTGATCAAACTACTGAATATATTAATTAAGGCAATATCTCCAGAAAAAATGTTTCGTAACAGGAGATTGCTCTTAACGTATCAAATCCAAAGAACATTATAATTTTGCACCACATAGTTTTATTCGACACAGAGATTAATAAAGGGATAAATGGTAGGGTGAAAACTTTAAGTTGCAAAGTCGGTTGATCAAAACGTGCGAAGAGACCAATAAATAGATTAGTATTCCTGTGAATTAACAATTCAATGAATGCTAAACCAATTCCCCATTAATAATGTACCAGCCCTCAATAAATTTTGCAACTCTAGAACTAATTAGAAGTTATAGAAGCGAGTTGCTGAATGGCTCAGCATTGTGCCCAACCACTTTGGGCTGGACGGTAGACAGACGGTCTCTCTTCATGCGGGTCGGCGTTCAGTCCCGACCGTCCAAGTGGTTGGGGCACCATTCCTTTCCCCCGTCCCATCTCAAATTCTTATCCTGACCCCTTCCAAGGGCTATATAGTCGCAATGGCTTTGCGCTTTCTCCTCATAGTTCCCTCAGCATCCAAGCACTTTAATTTGTAGGTGGAGGTTGTGTCCTTCTAGACCCCATCACTCTCAAGGAAAAGGATTTAATTACAAAATAACAGGTGCTCATTACTGTCCTGAGCTCTGTCCACACTGTCTCCGTAGTTGAAGTGACGAGGGGAAAAGCCTCTCCTGACAATTCTTTTCGCCATTTTCTTCGTCTCAACCCGTCCTCATAAAAATAACATTTTCACTCGTATGCGCTACGGCCAAAAATGATCGTAATTTGAAATGAAATCGGCTCACGTAAGTGATATACACTCCCGTTTTCTGTTTGAGCCCTGTGGCTTACTCGGTTAGGTTAGGAGAGGAAACGTTCAGTTAACGATTTTCATGACGTTTTGTAACTTTAGGAAAATTTCCTGCCCTCCTAACCTACCTGAGGACGCTTAACTTACTGTTTTGGATAAACAAAATCCCAAATTTATTTTCAATTTTGTTTAATTTTCAAATTACGTCCACTTTCGGCCTTACGGGTAAGCGGTCAAATTCAGACGTAGTTTGCAAGAGAACAGGTTCACCGTCCATCATAGTCTAAGATAACCTTGACTTTGCTAATACTGTAAAGTTAACTTTAACTTAAAATTAATTATTAATTAACCTAAATTAGCTCATGGTCTTGTTATATCCTACAACTACAACAAACTAATTTATGAGTTACATTCGTTAATGTAGGATTGTTGATGGGAGTGGATATTGTTACATATAGTGACTCACGTTACAACAAAGTAGTGAGTATGGTGATATATAGTGTGGCACTCACTAATGGGCGAGGAGTTTGCGTGGGTTACTGCAGGAAGGTGTGAAGCAGTCGGCAGCCCAGCTACGGGCTCACCATAGCCCGTGCTACTTGGAACTTTTTTTTCCAGGTAGCGAATCTTTAACAACAACAACATGCAGTGACTGTCGGGCACACTGATGCTGAGTCTCCATACCCAGAGACTCCTACCACAACCACCACTACTACCTCATCCACCACCACTACCACCACCACCAACACAACACACTGAGCAAGACCAGGAGTTACAGACTCTCCCACGACAATGGTCGGGAGAGTGTGAGTGTCGACCAGTGAGGGAGAGAAGTGGGAGGAGGGGGGGGGAAGGGAACTGCCAGAGGAAAGCGCCAAATCAGTACGCCAACACAGCACTTGGAAGGGATCAGGATATGGATTTGGGATTGGACGGGGTGATAAGGAATGGTTCCAAACCACTTGGACGGTCGAGGATTGAACGCCGACCTGTAGGACGCGAGACCGTCGCTCTACCGACCAGTCCAAGTAAAAAAAAATGGAGACGATGCGGTTCATTGCCCAGAAATGTGTTGATTGAACTAATCTATTCTCCCTAATCAAGGAGGAGATTGACGGGGAAAGCTAAATGTGCCCCCTCGAGAGCACTGGAGAGAGTACTGAACCACGGACAAAGTTCACGGATGGACAAAGTTCAAAGTTCAAAGTATGAACAAAGTTCAGAAAAGTAGGAATGGAGGACAAGCGCGAGACACTAAACCACTAAAGCCAGAAATGCTTCCGACTCACAAGGGAAGTTTAAAGGGGAATTTTAGAACGACGTTGTTGAGGAAGCTAAGGGCCAACTAAAGCTGTTTTGTAGCCATACGAGGAAAACAACAGTGAATCACAGTGAAAAACAACAGTCTCTCCAGGTGATCAAACTGAAGAGACAAGGTGGAACTCTCAGGGGGAATGACAAGGACGTATGTGTGAAGAACTCAACACCAGACTTCAGGACGTCTTGGCCAAAGGACGAGCGTGGCGACCATACCTCAGGGGTGATAGGCCTAAGGTAACAATGGATGACGTAGAAGTCACTGTGGAGTAAGTTAAGAAACACCTGGAGGAATTGTACTCAGCAAAATCAATAGGAGCTGACTAAATATCACCCTGGCTGTTGAAGAAGGTTGCAGAGGTGCTTCGTTACCCACTAACTAAAGTTGTCAACAAATCTCTTCAAATTGGAAACCTCTCAGAATTGTGGAAAAGGCCAAACGAAGTCCCAATATTAAATAAAAAATGACAGGCAGGAGGCGCTAAATTACAGCCCAGTGTCACTGACAAATATTCCCTATAAAGTGTTGGAAAAAACAATACAGGTTGAGAATAACTGATCACTTGGAGAGGATAAAGTTTGTGACAAATGGGCAGTATGGACTTAGAAGCGGAAGATCGTACCTGACAAACTATATCGAGTCCTATGATGAAGTTTCTAAAATAAGACCGGGAAAAACAAGGCTGGATAGACTGTATTTACCTATACTCAAAAAGAATTCCTCATGAAAGGCAGGTGTTCAAGATGGAGGGCAAGAGAGGGAGCCTTGCCCAGTTCAACACACTGAACTGGTTAAGGGAGTTTGTGAAAGACAAAAATGAAGCTTTGAGTTGGAGTAACATATGAATTGGAGTTCCCCAGAGGTCGGGCCTGGGCCCCATATTGTTCATAACTGAATGTCCTCTCCGTGGGAGTACGCTCGTTGATGACAATGTTCGCTGACGACGCAAAGCTAACGAGGCATATGATAAAACCGAGGAAGACTGCAGAAAGTTGCAGGACGTCCTTGGCGATCTCCAGGTGTGGATAAACAAATGGTTGCTAGAATTCAATCCCACCATGTGTAATATAACGAAGGTGTGAAAGGAAGAAAGGAGACTCCATAATGGGGAAGGCAACTACATGAGTCGGAGAGAGAGAAAAGGATATGGAAGTGGACATAATTCCAACTCTCTTTCAAGAAGCACACATAAACAGAGTAACATCAGCAGCATACGGGATACATGTAAAAACTGAAACATCGACTAGAACCCTAAACAAGGGGTCTTTCATGGTAATCTGCACAGCCTTTATTGGACCAATTTAGAGATGCAGAGTGGAGTCTGCACTTTGTGAAGCATAAAACAATTTAAAGAATTACAAATGTTGCTAAAAGATTAGTACCAGAACTAAGACGACTAAGGTATGAGAATAGGTTCAGCGATTTATATCTCTATACAACACTGAGAGAAAGAACAAACAGAGGGTACATGACTCCAACATACAAAATTCTCAGGGAAATTGACAAAATGGACAAGAGCAACCTCTTTAAAATGAGAAAAAGCAGGACACGAAGACATTGGCCAAGGTTGGAAATGCAAAATACAAGGAAATCCTCCAACCATGCACTGGTGTTTGGCAGATGGAATACAATGATGGAAGAAGTTATGGAAGCCACCTCTATCCTCAACTTCAAAACCATTTGAATTCGACAAAGAATTCAAACTCAGAATGATTCAATTATAATGCAACAGGTAAAACATGGCTGGTATGCTGGGCATGAAGAGCCAGAGATCACGTCCCTGTAGGCACTTATAGGCAAGTACTGGTAGGTAAGTACCACCACCACCATCCTCACCACCACCACCACCACCATCACAACCATCACCACCACCACCATCACCACCACCACCACCACCATCAACACCACCACCACCATCAACACCACCATCACCACCACCACCACCACCACCACCACCATCAACACCACCACCATCAACACCACCACCATCAACAACACCACCACCACCACCACCACCACCAACATCACCACCACCACCACCACCACCACAACCACCACCACCACCATCAACACCACCACCACCACCACCACCACAACCACCATCAACACCACCACCACCACCACCATCACCACCACCAACACCACCACCACCACCACCATCACCACCACCACCACCACCACCACCACCACCATCACCACCACCATCACCTCCACCACCACTACCACCAACATCACCACCACCATCACCACCACCACCATCACCACCACCACCACTACCACCAACATCACCACCACCATCACTACCAACATCACCACCACCACCACCATCACAACAACAACCACCATCACCTCCACCACCGCTACCACCAACATCACCACCACCATCAACACCACCACCACAACAACAACCACCATCACCATCACCACCACCACCACCACCACCAAACAATAAACGCTGCTTTCTGCAATTCAACAAAACTGCCAAATGTAAATAAGACCGATCGTCATTCTTTGACAGGGAATAAAGAGAGACACAGAGCGCTGAGCTCTTCAAGAGAATTTGTTTCCTGCTTTTTAGGCATCCTGACGTATTTCACCTCATTTCGAGCCGGGATAAATCCTGCACACACGCCTCCATTAACATAGATTATACCAGACTTTTCAATCACTAGTTTCATGATACACAATAGACAGGTCTATTTAGATATTACCAGCTGTTTTGTGATGATATTTTTCGGTATAAATGAACGATTTCCGTCCAGTTACCAGTTCATGGACGATGTTGTTCATTGTGTGATATGTATATATATCTATATAAATACAAATGGAAATGTTCGTTTGTTCAAAATTGCTAATCTCCGAAAGTTCTTCACCGATTACTTTGAAATTTTCACACAACGTTCCATTCGCATCCGAGCAGGTTTATATATACATAGTATATAGATGTCACGTCTGTGATGGTAAAAAAAAAAAACATGCTTTTTCTGAAAAACTGTGTTTTTCATGTGAGGGAAATCTTCAAAACCTCTTTACCGATTGCTTTGAAATTTTGACATAACGTTGTATTCGAATAGGCGCGTCTATTTATATATCTATTTATATATCTATTATATACATGTCTCACCTGTGACAGGAAAAAACATGCTTTTTTGAAAAACAGCGCCATCTGTTGGACGTAGGAGCAACACACGCTGTAATCTCTGAAAGATCTTCACCAATTGCTTTGAAATTTTGAATCAATGTTGCATTCGAATAGGCGCATCTTTTTATATACCTACTTTATAGATGCCACACCTGTGACAGGTAAAACTATGCTTTTCTTGAAAAACAGCGCCATCTATTGCATGTAAGAGCAACACACATGCTATACAAGATATATTACAATTCTATTTCAATGTTTCTGATTGCATTGATAAATTGAATTTTCGTAGATTATTTATTTATTTTCATTTTGATTTAATTATTTTGTGTGAATTGCGTTGGAATTGAGCTGTGTTGTTTACCATGCCGTTCAATTCATGAGTATAATTTATTTTTAAATTTTTTCTTATTTTCATTTCATTTTTTAACTGTTTTTCTTATATTTCAATGATGGGAACATCAGATCACTTGATGTTTCAAATTTTCTGAAGGGAACATCAGACTAATTGGGAAGGCATCGAACGAGGGAGTGGGGAATGGTGGGGAGGACTGGGGGACAGGGATGGATGCTGTGGCTCAGCAACGCAGAAACGTTGCTGAGCCACAGAATATATATATATATATATATATATATATATATATATATATATATATATATATATATATATATATATATATATATAAGCCTATACTTGCATAAACCACAAGTGAAGATAAACAATCTTTGGACAACACCCACCAGTGGGACTCGAACCCAGAAAGCACAACTACCTTCCAGTAGCTGGCATAACTAGTATGCTTTAACCCACTACGCCATCAGACCTTACAAAAGAAGTAGATAGTTCGAGATATATATATCTCAAACATCTCTACCTCCCGAAGGCACCAGATGAGTGAGGGGTCAATCTGCAATTTTCGTCAAGCCACTGTCAATGTGAGAGAACTCGTGTCCAGCTTATAAGCCTATACTTGCATAAACCACAAGTGAAGATAAACAATCTTTGGACAACACCCACCAGTGGGACTCGAACCCAGAAAGCACAACTACCTTCCAGTAGCTGGCATAACTAGTATGCTTTAACCCACTACGCCATCAGACGTAAAGATTGTTTATCTTCACTTGTGGTTTATGCAAGTATAGGCTTATAAGCTGGACACGAGTTCTCTCACATTGACAGTGGCTTGACGAAAATTGCAGATTGACCCCTCACTCATCTGGTGCCTTCGGGAGGTAGAGATGTTTGAGATATATATATCTCGAACTATCTACTTCTTTTGTAAGGTCTGATGGCGTAGTGGGTTAAAGCATACTAGTTATGCCAGCTACTGGAAGGTAGTTGTGCTTTCTGGGTTCGAGTCCCACTGGTGGGTGTTGTCCAAAGATTGTATATATATATATATATATATATATATATATATATATATATATATATATATATATATAGATAGATAGATAGATAGATAGATATGTATATATATATATATATATATATATATATATATATATATATATATATATATATATATATATATATATATACTTATATATATTAGTATATTTTGGTAGCAGCCTTTCATGTAGACATATATGATTAAATATGACCGAAAAAGTAAGATTAATAATTCAAACACGAATTTTCTCAATCATTCTTATATCTCTTTTCACTCTTGATGGTAACTGAAAAATCAATTCTCCAAAATTCATTTTTATTTCTAGTCTGACGCGACACTTGAACGCGTTTCGTAAAACTTATTACATTTTCAAAGACTTTAGTTTACACACACACAACTATAACTGAACAGAGTTTAAACAGCTTCGATTTAATACCTGCATTTGGGTGAGGTGATATGTTACAACAGTTTTGGATGAGGTGAAAACAAACTTTCAACACAAGACAGAACACGAAACAATGGGTATAATATTTTGTAAGTTAAAGGGAAGAATGGAAGTAACTGCAAAGGGCCTATTGACCCATATTTCTTGATGCTTCTATATTGGTGCGGAGTCTTGAAGTGGGTAGAATATAGTTGGGCATTAATTGACTGTTGATTGCTGGTGTTGACTTCTTGAGACACATCAAGAACTTCTTGATTCATCACTTCTTGATACACACACACACACACACACACACACACACACACACACACACACACACACACACACACACACACACACACACACACACACACACACACACACACACACATAATGGATAAGGAACTACCTAACAGGAAGGAGCCAAAGAGTTACGGTAAGGGGCGAGAAGTCGGACTGGCGAACAGTAACAAGTGGAGTACCACAAGGATCGGTGCTGGGACCAATTCTATTTCTTGTATATGTTAACGACATGTTTACAGGCGTAGAGTCCTACATGTCGATGTTTGCGGATGATGCAAAGTTGATGAGAAGAGTTGTGACAGATGAGGATTGCAGGATCCTCCAAGAGGACCTGAACAGATTGCAGAGATGGTCAGAGAAATGGCTACTAGAATTCAACACGAGCAAATGTAAAGTTATGGAAATGGGACTAGGAGATAGGAGACCAAAGGGACAGTACACAATGAAGGGGAACAGCCTACCTGTAACGACGCGTGAAAGAGACCTGGGGGTGGACGTAACACCTAATCTATCTCCTGAGGCACATATTAATAGGATAACGACAGCAGCGTACTCTACACTGGCAAAAGTTAGAACATCATTCAGAAACCTAAGTAAGGAGGCATTTAGGGCGCTTTACACTGCCTACGTAAGGCCAGTCTTAGAGTATGCCGCCTCATCATGGAGTCCCCATCTGAAGAAGCATATAATGAAACTGGAAAAGGTTCAGAGGTTTGCAACGAGACTCGTCCCAGAGCTACGAGGGATGGGGTATGAAGAGCGCCTGAGGGAACTGTGCCTTACGACACTAGAAAGAAGAAGGGAGAGGGGGGACATGATAGGAACGTATAAGATACTCAGAGGAATTGACAGAGTGGACATAGACGAAATGTTCACACGGAATAGTAACAGAACGAGAGGACATGGATGGAAGCTTGAAACTCAGATGAGTCACAGAGATGTTAGGAAGTTTTCTTTTAGCGTGAGAGTAGTGGGGAAATGGAATGCACTTCAGGAACAGGTTGTGGAAGCAAATACTATTCATAATTTTAAAACCAGGTATGATAGGGAAATGGGACAGGAGTCATTGCTGTAAACAACCGATGCTCGAAAGGCGGGATCCAAGAGTCAATGCTCGATCCTGCAAGCACATATAGGTGAGTACATATAGGTGAGTACACACACACACACATATATATATATATATATATATATATATATATATATATATATATATATATATATATATATATATATATATATATATATATATACATACATATATATATATATATATATATATATATATATATATATATATATATATATATATATATATATATATATATGTTGTACCTTGTAGCCAGAACGTCGTACTCGGCCTGCTATGCAAGGCCGGATTTGCCTAATAAGCCAAGTTTTCCTGAATTAATATATTTTCTCTAATTTTTTTCTTATGAAATGATAAAGCTACCCATTTCATTATGTATGAGGTCAATTTTTTTTATTGGAGTTAAAATTAACGTAGATATATGACCGAACCTAACCAACCCTACCTAACCTAACCTAACCTATCTTTATAGGTTAGGTTAGGTAGTCGTAAAACATTAATTCATGAAAACTTGGCTTATTAGGCAAATCGGGCCATGCATAGTAGGCTGAGAAGTGCGTTCTGGCTACTAGGTACGACATATATATATATATATATATATATATATATATATATATATATATATATATATATATATATATATATATATATATATATATTATATATATGTGTGTGTATGTGTGTGTGTTTTTGTTCTCACCTAGTTGAACTCACCAATTTTTGCTTGCGGTGGTTGAGCTCCGGCTCTTTGGTCCCGCCTCTCAACTGTCAATTAAGTGGTGTACAGATTCCTGAGCCTACTGGGCTCTATCATATCTACATATGAAACTGTGTATGGAGTCAGCCTCCACCACATCACTACTTAATGCATTCCATTTGTTAAATACTCTGACACTGTACAAATTCTTTCTATCGTCTCTATGGCTCATTTAGGTACTATGTTTCAACCTGTGTCCCCTTGTTCATGTTCCACCCTTGCTGAAGAGTTTGGCTTTGTCCACCCTGTCAATTCCCCCTGAGAATTTTGTAGGAGGTGTTATGATCTCAGCCTGCAGGAGAAACGAGTCTCCCTTCTTGAGAGTTATTCAGCAAGCCTGACCTAACTAGAAGGTCTAGCAAGTATTGAGGTGATAACGCATATGTAAAATAGTTGGTTGGATATGTGTAACAGTTTGAGATTATGGGCAATGCAGAAGAAAATAGATAAATGACTGGCTAGGAGATGTGGACATTTTGCTGGAGGCTTGAGGCTCGCTTCTGGAGGACCTTGACCTCACTTGAGTGCCAGACATCGCAGGGGGAAGCCGCGCTTCGTTGAGCTCCCGTCAGAAGGGAACCCCTAGTGATATATCTCTAAGAGAAGAGAAGTGTGCAGACGTGCCAGCTGTGGAATCGAGCTGGGGACGTGTGGTCTCAAGTCGTGGACGATAATTAGTGAATATTAAGCCGCCCGGAGGCATTATTGTGGGCTGTGTGGAGCGCCCTGACCAGGCGCCGTCAGAGGAAAAGCGCCCTCGACCAGTTAATCTGTGGTAAGCACGATATACGCCAGTTCATAGTGATTGCATTGTAGTTGGTCGTGTGCCCAGCGACAGTAGCGATGTTTATTTATAAGTTAGACATGTTTTAATAAGGCAGAAGGCCTGAAATAGGAGAGTGAAGAGGGAGGAACACGGAGCGACGTCCGTCCTCTCTGAGCGCTGGCGGACGACTGAGGGAGCCTGGCTCCGGATGGAGGAAGACCCTCCCAGCGAGTGAGGACCGCCACCAGGCGAGGTGGAGTATGGACCCGCCCAAAACGGGGGAGTCCACTCTCACTGTATGTAGAGAACAGATAGAGGTTTGAGGCAAACATATTGTGTGAATATTTTTTGTTTATGTGTTAAAGGGGAACATTTTATTGGAGTGTCGATGGGTTGCAGGTTTGTCTTTTGGGGAAGAAGTTGCTGAGAACTTCGAAGCCAGCAGATGAAGTAGCTGATGAGACTCCAAGGTAGTGGAGCAGAGGACCTCGAGCTGTGAGGAGAAGCAGCAGTGAAGAGGAGTGTCACGTGCTTCTGTAGAGGTGGAGAAGCACCATACTTGCTCGGGGAAACTTCATGGTGTAGCAGCCAAGAGAGCTGTGGAGGACCCTAGCAGAAGGGTGAAGCACCGTAGTTGCTCAAGGAAACTTCATGATAGCAGCCTGGAGGAGCTGCAGAGGATCCTGGTAGTGAAGCCCGGAAGAACCTAAAGAAATAGGGTAGTGAACTTCCAGAGGTGGAAGGGGAAGTTCTGGTGGATTACTAGTAGGGAGTTGATAGTGTTTGGTTGTCATTAGCGTGCAAGACGCAGTGAGAGGTGAGTGACTGTTGGCATTCTTGCGTCAAGGAGTTTTTTTATACTGAAGTATCAATGAACATTTATACTGGTATATGTTATTGCATTCAAATGCTGGTTTTCTATATATATATGTTATCTTGCTGATGGTGCAACAGTGTGTAGGCTTGACCAACTTGAGGAAGTTAATAGTATCAGGTGGTGAACCAGGAGGTAGGATACCACTTGATAAGCTGATAATAGAGTTCTGATGGTATTGGAGTGCAACCTGATTGTGATATTATAGAGTATAGGATTCATTATTATTATATGTGTGTATGTATCGTGTATGTGCTTTCTTCAGTAAATGTGTCACAATTTGCTGGTGTTTGCCCTTGTCCTAGTGAGGCTTCCCAGGAGGTAGTAAAGAAGGAGAGAGAGAGAGAGAAAGAACCATGAACCACTGCTGTGGACAGGGTAGGAGGTAATACTAGTAAGTCATAGGGGGATTGAGGAGATCATATCTCATAAGGAGAGAGTGGGGAGTCACAGCGGCTCGAGTGGGTGTGTGCACGTGACGACGAGGCTAAGTGTTGGAGCCGCATCCCCTGAACGTGTGACGTTGAGCCCCTCTCCAAGAGCCAGAAGAGCCAAGGGTGATCTCCTAGTATAAGCACTCTACCGAGTTGTGGGTTGGGTTGTCCGTAGAGGAGGATCAACGACGACTACACCAACCAACCCACAGTCTATAATAAATTGGGGGCCTGTGTCCGGGAGAGTGAACTGACACACCCACACCCTGTCCAAAAGTGGATTTGTACACCCTTGCTGAAATAGATAAACTGTGTGAACGCAGGTGTATATTCTCTCTCTTGGGAAGACTCACAGGACAAAGATGGATAAGGTGCAAGCGTTTGTGGAGTCGGGCAAGCCTGAGGACTTGGAAGGTTGCACGAGGGATCAATTGAAACAAATAGCAGAAAAATGTGGCATTAGGTTGAAAGCATCTAAAGTAGCTGGGATGAAGGATGAGATCCTGAGGCAGTTAAGAGCCAAAAGTGAAGCGGCAGAGCAAGGAGCCCAAAAAGGAGCTGAAAGTGGAAAGGAGGATGATGGGCAGGATGAAGTGAGATCCCAGGGATCGAGTAGGAGCAGCAAGAGTAGCCGCAGTAGTAGGAGTAGCCGGAATAGGAGCTTGGAGAGATTCCAGTTAGAGCTCCAGATGCAGCGTGAGGACAAGGAGAGACAGTTCCAGCTGGAAAAGATGAAATTAGAACTGCAGATGAAAAATGAAGCCGAGAAGGAAAAAGAGAAAACCAGACTGGAAGTAGAAAAAGAGAAAACCAAACTGGAAGTAGAAAAAGAGAAAACCAGAGTAAGGGAACTGGAGTTGGAACAAGAGAAAGAAAAAGAGAAAGCAAGACTAGAGGTCGAAAAAGAAAAAGAGAGAACAAAACAAATGCAGATAGAAGCGAACAGAACCTTGGCTGAGCAAAGGATTGAACATGGGTTGCCAGAGAGCACCACCCAGGTATCACACCCACCAGATGTTAGGGTTAGGGAGAAGGACATTCCCTTGTTTGTTCCCGAAGAGGCAGAGAGCTTTTTCGAGCACTTTGAAAAAGTAGCCAGCATCAAGGAGTGGCCACAGGAGGAATGGGCCCAGCTGGTCCAGTTAAGATTGACCGGTGCAGCCAGGGAGGCATACACCCAATTGTCACTGGAAGAGTGCCAGGATTATGCCACGGTAAAGAGCAGCATTTTGCGCTCGTTTCAGTTAACCCCAGAAGCTTATAGGAAGCGCTTCAGAGAGATGGTGAAAGTTGGAGCATGTACGTTTGCTGAGACAGCAAGAGATCTGGAAAGACGATTCCAGAAGTGGATTGAGGCTGCTGGAGTTGGATCTTACGCTGACCTAAAGCAACTGATGGTCATGGAGAAGTTCTTGGAGATGATGCATCCCGAAACAAAGTTCAAGATCCAAGAAGCAGGGATAATGGAGGTGAAAGATGCCGCAGATAGGGCGGATATGATTACTGAAGCGTACAAGAGCTTAAGAGAGAACAGAGTGCAGAATGAGGTGAGACGCAGCAATGGCAGACCCAATGGAGTCTGGGGAGGAAGAAATTATGAAAGACCCAGAGGAACCTGGGGTGAGAAAAATTTTGATAAATGGGCAGATAAACGTAAGTACCCTAAAACTCAGAAGAGTAGGTCGCGCACTTCGTCTGAAAGTGAGGATGGAGGAGCCAAACGAGAAACTAATCGTTATCCAGGAAATCAAGAGTCCAGTAAAGCTCCACAGAGTACGAGTAGTACGTCTGGCCCGAGGAAGTCCAATACGAGTGGGCAGAGTCAGAGCTACTCTGGTACATATAGAAGAGACTTTTCCCAGATGAGATGTTACAATTGTAACGGATTGGGTCACGTGATGCGAGATTGTCGGCAGGGCAAGAGAGTTGTGACCCTGGCCATGTGTGACCCCCGAGGTAAATATACTAATGTGTTCCAAGACAAACCACAGAGAGCGAACTTAGTGAACGAGAGGTATAGGCCGTTCATGAGCAAAGGTTGGATCAGAATAGGAGGCCAACCTGAGGTAGAAGTTGGTATCTTAAGAGATACCGGAGCTAATCAGAGCTTGATTACGAGAAGCCTGATTGGGAATGGTCGACGGTTAGCTGGCAGTGGGAAGATGAAAGTATATGGGTTATTGTCTGAGAGTGACATGCCCGTTTGTACTGTCCAGCTAAGGTCGGAATATGTGTCGGCAGAGGTGATGTTGGGAGTGTGCCCCGACATACCTATTCCAGGAGTCCAAGTGATCCTGGGGAATGACTTGTGTGGGACAAAGGTGTTGCCAAGAGTCATAGCGGAGACTGTGCCAGAGGAGTGCCCAGAAGGCCACTGCACGGGTGGGACACCTGAGAGTGTGAACCTGACTGACATCCGAGGAGATGCGTCAGGAGACCGCCAAGCCATTGAGTACCCTGTCTCGGTAGTGATGAAGACAGAGGTGGCCGACGAGGAAGACACTGGAGAAGGTGAGACAGTGTCGATTAAACCGGTGGAAGATATCGATGTAGATATATCATGGCTGTTTGATGAAGGTCCAGCCCAGGAAAATGAAGTCTCGGTGAGGTCAAAAGTGAAGATGGCCCAGCCGAAGAAGAATCAGGTGAAGAGAGCGGACCTGAGTAGAGCCCGGACTGCTGAAATTAAGAGTCGGAAGGCGAATGCAACTGTGCTGAGTGGGAATGAGGAAAGATGTGGACAGACTGAGGACGGAAGTAGAACGTCAAGTTGTCCACGAGCACAGAGACATCTGGATAGTAGAGTTAAGTTGTTTGAGGTGTCAGGAGTTGACGTGTTTCACAGAAAACCTGAAGAAAAGATAGTGAAGAAGAGTAGTAACCGAGAAGGTGAAATGAGAAGAGACAGTATGTGTGGAGAGATGCTTACGAGCACACAAGGAGAGGTAAAGCGACATGTACGGTCGAGTGCTGTTGGATGTAGCACAGCGCTCGGAGAAACTTTTAGGGAAAGAAGAAGAGTTGAAGGAGAAGAAATGGAGTTGTATAGAGGTGAGAAGTGTGGGAAGAGGATGATGATGCAAGCATGGAGGAATAGAAGAAAGCCGAGGACTCGATGGAGGTCAAACAGGATGAGGTCTCGGATATATGAGGAGACGAAAGGGAGGAGCGTCGGTGAAGACGATGGAGTGAAGTATGATGACAGGAGACGAAAGTATAATGGCAGTAGATGGAAGAGTGAAGACGACAGGGGAGGTACAGACAGTAGATGTCTGACTCTGGACGTGAAGAGAAGACGAGGAAACGGAGGGTGGAGACAATAAGTAGAGTGGAACGATGGAGTGCAGGCGTCCAAGGAGGACAGCCTAGCCAACAGGTGCCAGATAAGTCAGATCGTTTATGAGAAGATCATGTTTCTGGCGAGTTGTGAGCCAGATGTTGCAAGGAGCAACGAACTAATTGTAGACTCCTAAGGGAGTACGTAAGCAGATCAACCGTTCGAACCAATCGGTTGAAGAACGAGACAGTGTGGTGGCGGATGTATTATCCCGAGCCTAGCCACTAGAATAACTCTCAAAAATAAGGGGAGGGGAGTGTTATGATCTCAGCCTGCAGGAGAAACGAGTCTCCCTTCTTGAGAGTTATTCAGCAAGCCTGACCTAACTAGAAGGTCTAGCAAGTATTGAGGTGATAACGCATATGTAAAATAGTTGGTTGGATATGTGTAACAGTTTGAGATTATGGGCAATGCAGAAGAAAATAGATAAATGACTGGCTAGGAGATGTGGACATTTTGCTGGAGGCTTGAGGCTCGCTTCTGGAGGACCTTGACCTCACTTGAGTGCCAGACATCGCAGGGGGAAGCCGCGCTTCGTTGAGCTCCCGTCAGAAGGGAACCCCTAGTGATATATCTCTAAGAGAAGAGAAGTGTGCAGACGTGCCAGCTGTGGAATCGAGCTGGGGACGTGTGGTCTCAAGTCGTGGACGATAATTAGTGAATATTAAGCCGCCCGGAGGCATTATTGTGGGCTGTGTGGAGCGCCCTGACCAGGCGCCGTCAGAGGAAAAGCGCCCTCGACCAGTTAATCTGTGGTAAGCACGATATACGCCAGTTCATAGTGATTGCATTGTAGTTGGTCGTGTGCCCAGCGACAGTAGCGATGTTTATTTATAAGTTAGACATGTTTTAATAAGGCAGAAGGCCTGAAATAGGAGAGTGAAGAGGGAGGAACACGGAGCGACGTCCGTCCTCTCTGAGCGCTGGCGGACGACTGAGGGAGCCTGGCTCCGGATGGAGGAAGACCCTCCCAGCGAGTGAGGACCGCCACCAGGCGAGGTGGAGTATGGACCCGCCCAAAACGGGGGAGTCCACTCTCACTGTATGTAGAGAACAGATAGAGGTTTGAGGCAAACATATTGTGTGAATATTTTTTGTTTATGTGTTAAAGGGGAACATTTTATTGGAGTGTCGATGGGTTGCAGGTTTGTCTTTTGGGGAAGAAGTTGCTGAGAACTTCGAAGCCAGCAGATGAAGTAGCTGATGAGACTCCAAGGTAGTGGAGCAGAGGACCTCGAGCTGTGAGGAGAAGCAGCAGTGAAGAGGAGTGTCACGTGCTTCTGTAGAGGTGGAGAAGCACCATACTTGCTCGGGGAAACTTCATGGTGTAGCAGCCAAGAGAGCTGTGGAGGACCCTAGCAGAAGGGTGAAGCACCGTAGTTGCTCAAGGAAACTTCATGATAGCAGCCTGGAGGAGCTGCAGAGGATCCTGGTAGTGAAGCCCGGAAGAACCTAAAGAAATAGGGTAGTGAACTTCCAGAGGTGGAAGGGGAAGTTCTGGTGGATTACTAGTAGGGAGTTGATAGTGTTTGGTTGTCATTAGCGTGCAAGACGCAGTGAGAGGTGAGTGACTGTTGGCATTCTTGCGTCAAGGAGTTTTTTTATACTGAAGTATCAATGAACATTTATACTGGTATATGTTATTGCATTCAAATGCTGGTTTTCTATATATATATGTTATCTTGCTGATGGTGCAACAGTGTGTAGGCTTGACCAACTTGAGGAAGTTAATAGTATCAGGTGGTGAACCAGGAGGTAGGATACCACTTGATAAGCTGATAATAGAGTTCTGATGGTATTGGAGTGCAACCTGATTGTGATATTATAGAGTATAGGATTCATTATTATTATATGTGTGTATGTATCGTGTATGTGCTTTCTTCAGTAAATGTGTCACAATTTGCTGGTGTTTGCCCTTGTCCTAGTGAGGCTTCCCAGGAGGTAGTAAAGAAGGAGAGAGAGAGAGAGAAAGAACCATGAACCACTGCTGTGGACAGGGTAGGAGGTAATACTAGTAAGTCATAGGGGGATTGAGGAGATCATATCTCATAAGGAGAGAGTGGGGAGTCACAGCGGCTCGAGTGGGTGTGTGCACGTGACGACGAGGCTAAGTGTTGGAGCCGCATCCCCTGAACGTGTGACGTTGAGCCCCTCTCCAAGAGCCAGAAGAGCCAAGGGTGATCTCCTAGTATAAGCACTCTACCGAGTTGTGGGTTGGGTTGTCCGTAGAGGAGGATCAACGACGACTACACCAACCAACCCACATTTATACAATAGAGGTTATCATGTCTCCCCTTACTCTTCTGTTTTCCAGGAATGAGAGATACAGTTCCCTTAGCCTTTCCTCATAGCTCATAGCTATCAGTTCCGGGACTAGTCTGGTGGTATATTTCTGAATCTTCTCTAACATTGTCTTGTGTTTAACTAGGTATGGATTCCAGGCTGGAGCTGCATACTCCAGGATTGGTCTTGCGTAAGTGATATACAAAGTCCTGAACAATTCCTTACATAAGCTTCTAAACGCAGTTCTTATGTTGGCCAGTCTAGCATATTCCGCTGCTGATAACCATTTTGATATGGGCCTCTGGGGACAGGTTCAGTGTGATATCAACCCCCAGATCTTTATCTCTATTTGTCTCTTGCAGGATTTCACCTCCCAGATGGTACCTTGTGTTCAGCCTTCTGCTCCCTTCGCCTAATTTCATTACTTTGCCCTTTCATGAGTTGAACTTTTGTAGCCATTTTCTAGACCCATTCCACCAGTTAGTTTGTCCAGATCGTCCTATAGTCTCTGTCTTCATCTGTCTTGATTCTTTTCATAATTTTTGTAACATCAGCAAACATTGAGAGGAATGAGTCTATTCCCTCTGGATGATCGTTTACATATATCAGAAACACGATAGGTCCAAGTACAGAACCCTGTGGGACTCCGCTGGTGACATCTCGCCACTCTGATGTCTCCCCCCTCACAGTTGCTCAATGTTTCCTGTTGTTTAGATACTCCCTTATCAACTGGAGCACCTTACATTTTACTCCTGCCTGTTGCACCAACTTTTGCCACAGCCTTTTGTGAGGTACTGTGTCAAAGGCTTTCTGACAGTCTAATAAAATGCAGTCTGCCCATCCTTCTCTTTCTTGCCTAACTTGTGATACTTGGTCATAGAATTTTATTAAACCTGTGAGGCACGATTTACCATCTCTGAACCCATGTTGGTGGTGTGTCACAAAACTATTTCCCTCCAGATGCTCTACGAGCCTTTTCCTCACGATCTTCTCCATCACCTTGCATGGTATACAAGTTAGGGAAACTGGCCTGTTGTTCAGCGCCTCCTGCCTGTCACTCTTTTTGTATATTGGGACTAAATTAGCTGTCTTCCAGCTTTCTGGTAGGTCTCCTGTTTCCAGTGACCTGTTATACACCATAGAGAGTGGCACACTTAGTGCCTCTGCACCTTCTTTTAGTATCCCCGGTGAGATTCTGTGAGCAACAACAGCCTTTGTCACATTCAGCTCCAATAGATTCCATTTGACCTCATCACTGGTGAGATCAAATTCCTCCATGGTTGCTTGGTTTGCCGCCTCATTTAGTGCAGGGACTTCTCATTGTTCTATTGTTAAGACCTCCTGGAAGCATTTCTTGAATTCTTCACACATCTCCTTGTCATTCTCTGTGTATCATTCCTTCCCTTTTCTCAGGTGTGTGTGTGTGTGTGTGTGTGTGTATCGTATTACTATTTTTCTCTCTCTCTCTCTCTCTCTCTCTCTCTCTCTCTCTCTCTCTCTCTCTCTCTCTCTCTCTCTCTCTCTCTCTCTCTCTCTCTCTCTCTCTCTCTCTCTCTCTCTCTCTCTCTCTCTCTCTCTCTCTCTCTCTCTCTCTCTCTCTCTCTCTCTCTCTCTCTCTCTCTCTCTCTCTCTCTTTCTCTCTCTCTTTCTCCCTTGTAAAAAAGTTAATTGTGCCTCCCCACCAGTGATCCTATGGTAAAGCGAGCTTAACAGGGTGAAAAATTTAAAAATAGATTAATTCTCCCATTTGTTTTGGGAAAGGGAAGGTGCCTGAGAGATCCTGTGAAGCTAGTGGAATAGTGCCACAGTGTATAGACCAGTGCCACAATGTATAGACCAGTGCCACAGTGTATAGACCAGTGCCACAGTGTATAGACCAGTGCCACAATGTATAGACCAGTGCCACAGTGTATAGACCAGTGCCACAGTGTATAGACCAGTGCCACAATGTATAGACCAGTGCCACAGTGTATAGACCAGTGCCACAGTGTATAGACCAGTGCCACAGTGTATAGACCAGTGCCACAGTGTATAGACCAGTGCCACAATGTATAGACCAGTGCCACAGTGTATAGACCAGTGCCACAATGTATAGACCAGTGCCACAGTGTATAGACCAGTGCCACAGTGTATAGACCAGTGCCACAGTGTATAGACAAGTGCCACAGTGTATAGACCAGTGCCACAGTGTATAGACAAGTGCCACAGTGTATAGACCAGTGCCACAGTGTATAGACCAGTGTCACAGTGCATACACCAGTGCCACAGTGTATAGACCAGTGCCACAGTGTATAGACCAGTGCCACAGTGTATAGACCAGTGCCAAAATGTAAAAACCAGTGCCACAGTGTATAGACCAGTGCCACAATGTATAGACCAGTGCCACAGTGTATAGACCAGTGCCACAGTGTATAGGCCAGTGCCAAAGAGTATAGACCAGTGCCACAGTGTATAGACCAGTGCCACAGTGTATAGACCAGTGCTACAGTGTATAGACCAGTGCCACAGAGTACAGACCAGTGCCACAGTGTATAGACCAGGGCCACAGTGTATAGACCAGTGCCACAGAGTATAGACCAGTGCCACAGAGTATAGACCAGTGCCACAGTGTATAGACCAGTGCCACAGAGTATAGACCAGTGCCACAGTGTATAGACCAGTGCCACAGAGTATAGACTGGTGCCGCAGTGTATAGACCAGTGCCACAGAGTATAGACCAGTGCCACAGAGTATAGACCAGTGCCACAGTGTATAGACCAGTGCCACAGAGTATAGACCAGTGCCACAGTGTATAGACCAGTGCCACAGTGTATAGACCAGTGCCACAGAGAACAGACCAGTGCCACAGAGTATAGACCAGTGCCACAGTGTATAGACCAGTGCCACAATGTACAGACCAGTGCCACAGAGTACAGACCAGTGCCACAGAGTATAGACCAGTGCCACAGAGTATAGACCAGTGCCACAGTGTATAGACCAGTGCCACAGTGTATAGACCAGTGCCACAGTGTATAGACCAGTGCCACAGTGTATAGACCAGTGCCACAGAGTATAGACCAGAGCCACAGTGAGAGACGCCAACGCCCACCTAAACGACCAGGGCTGGAATGGGAGGTGGAGGACGACCCTCGCTCAAGGGAGACTCACCCTTAGGGATGAGGGTCAGTAGGAAACCATCTTGTAACCAGACAGTGCCACGGTGAAGATGGAGGACGCTGTTGCCCTAAACGGTTAAGGTTCCTCGCTCATCAATCCTCAGAGGTAATGAACACCCGCTCCCTGACGAGGCTCAAACAACAGGGCTCCATCAAGGAGCATATAATCTCCTCACACGACCAGACCATCACTAGAGAAGGTTCTTCTTGAGGTTATCTTCATGAGATGATTTCGGGGCTTAGCGTCCCTGCGGCCCGGTCCTCGACTAGGTCTCCTTTTTGTTACACACCCCAAGGAAGCAGCCTGTAACAGCTGTCTAACTCCCAGGTACATATTTACTGTTTGGTAACAGGGGCATCAGGGTGAAAGAAAGTTTTTGCCCATTTGTCTCCTCCTCCACCGGGGATCGAACCCGGAACCTCAGGACTACAAATCCGAAGCGCTGTCCACTCAGCTCTCAAGCGCCCCATCTCTTTCAGAGAAATCTTAACAAGCAACACAGAAATTATCGATAGATACAGCGACAGCAGAAGACTCGACATCAGCGAGGCACTACACATCAAAAAAGTCAACACGAGTAATCAACAGCCAGTTAACACATAATTACATTCTACTCACTTCAAGACCCCGAACCAACACAGAAGCAAGAAGAGAAAATACGCAATAATTCGTGTTCTGACTATGTAAAATTATCTTTACCCAATGATTACCCATTGGTTTGTGTTCTATCACCTCTCCCAATAACAAATATAAGCATGTAACGGAGCACATAACAAAACTAATTTGTCTGTGAAAATGTACGAAGTCTCTTGCGAAACGCTTCTAGGTGTCAGACCAAAAGTAAAATGTGAGAATGAACTTTGGAGAGTAATTTCTCTATTACCCCCGACAGTGAAGGAAAAGGTAAGAAATATTGAGAAGATTTGTGTTAGAATCATTAATCTTACTCTTTCGGTCATATTCAACAACATATCTTTACAAGAAAGACTGCTACCTAAATATGCATATATATATATATATATATATATATATATATATATATATATATATATATATATATATATATATATATATATATATATATATATATATATATATATATAATATATATATATATATCCAGTTGGAAAATAAAGCACAAATTCCGAACGTTTTAGTGTTTCATTACATTATTTAGGAAATACAGACAGAAGACCTGATGTTTTCTTGTTTTAGATTTAGCTACTCAGAACGAAATGTCTTTGTATCAAGGGCTATAATTGGGAGGTCCGTGAACTGTTGTGGAAGAATCATGTTACTATAATTTATAATTGTACAGATGACGTGAGGGTTTGGGATTATATACCCAACTTCACCTGACAACACTTACTTACCGGAATAGTTGCACTGGCGAACTTTTACGAGCTGAAGTGCAAATAGAGAAGTGCAAAATAGGTGAGTATACATGCTTATTAATATATAATAAGTGAATAAGAACGAATAGCTGAGTGTAAATAGATTAGTATGCATGCTGGAATAGACTGGCATTGACTTGGAATAACTGACTCAAATAGAAAATAAACACATTTTTTAACACACATACATACGATTGAGTGGCGGGACCAAAGAGCCAAAGCTCAGCCCCGTAAGTACAACTAGGTGAGTACAACTAGGGAAGTACACACAAACACACACACACCAGGGCCGGTGGCTGAGTAGACAGCACGCTTGATATGTAGTCTTGTGGACCGGGGGTTCGATTCCCGGGCCGGCAGAAACAAATGGGCAAACTTTCTTTCACCCTGATGCGCCTGTTACCTAGCAGTAAATAGATACCTGTGAGTTAGACAGCTGTTACGGGCTGCTTCCTAAGGGTGTGTGTAGGTGTGAAAAGAAATAGTTAGTAGTTAGTAACAGTTGATTGACTGACAGTTGAGAGTCGGGCCGAAAGAGCAGAGCTCAACTCCCGCAAACACAACTAGATGAATACAATTATGTGAATACCTACATACACACACACACAGAAGACTGTGAGAAAAAACCTAGTAACACATATGGAGAGACGAGACTTCGTGACAACCCATCAACAGGGGTTCAGGGAGGGTAAATCTTGCCTTAAAGGCTTGATAGAATTCTACGATCAGGTGACAAAGATTAAGCGAGAAAGAGAAGGATGGGCGGACTACATTTTTTTGGACTGCCCGAAAGCCTTTGACACAGTACCCCATAAAAGGTTGATGCATTAGCTGGAGAAACAGGCAGGAGTAACTGGTAGGGCGCTCCGGTGGATAAGGGAGTACCTAAGCAATAAGAAGCAGAGAGTTACAGTGTTGGGGTGAGACCTCAGAATGGCGTGAAGTCACCAGTGGAGTCCCACAGGGCTCTGTACTCGGACCTATCCTGTTTCTGATATACGCAAATGATCTCCCAGAGGGTATAGACTCATTCCTCTCAATGTTTGCTGACGACGCCAAAATTATGAGAAGGATTAAGACAGAGGAGAAAAGCTTGAGGCTTCAAGAAGACCTGGACAAGCTGCAGGAATGGTCGAACAAATGGTTGTTAGAGTTTAACCCAAGCAAATGTAATGTAATGAAGATAGGAAGCAGGAGACCAGACACAAGGTATCATTTGGGAGATGAAATACTTCAAGAGTCAGAGAGAGAGAAAGACCTGGGGGTTGATATCACGCCAGACCTGTCCCCTGAAGCTCATATCAAGAGGATAACATCAGCGGCATATGCCAGGTTTGCTAACATAAGAACAGCCTTTAGAAACTTGTGTAAGGAATCTTTCAGAAAAGTATATATACCACAGATGTCAGACCAATCCTGGAGTATGCGGCTCTAGCATGGAGTCCATATCTAGTCAAGCATAAGACTAAATTGGAAAATGTTCAAAGGTTTGCTACCAGACTAGTACCCGAGCTGAGAGGTATGAGCTACGAGGAGAGACTACGGGAATTAAACCTCACTTCGTTGGAAGACAGAAGAGTTAGGGGGGGGACATGATCACCACATTCAAGATTCTCAAGGGAATCGACAGGGTTGATAAAAACAGGCTATTTAACACAAGGGGCACACGCACTAGGGGACACAGGCGGGAACCGAGTGCCCAAATGAACCACAGAGATATTAGAAAGAACTTTTTTTAGTGTCAGAGTGGTTGACAAATGGAATGCATTAGACACTGATGTGGTGGAGGCTGACTCCATACACAGTTACAAGTGTAGATATGATAGAGCCCAATAGGCTCAGGACCCTGTCCACCTGTTGATTGACGGTTGAGAGGCGGGACCAAAGAGCCAGAGATCAACACCCGCAAGCACAACTAGGTGAGTACAACTAGGTGAGTATACACACACACACACACACACACACACACACTCACACACACACACACACACACACACACACACACACACACACACACACACACACACACACACACACACACACACACACACACACATACAAACACACACACACACACAAACACACACACACAAACACACACACACACACACACACACACACACACACACACACACACACACACACACACACACACACACACACACACACACACACACACACACACACACACACACACACACACACACACACACACACACAAACACACACACACACACACACATATACACACACACAAACACACACACACACATACACACACATATACATACACACACGAACACGACCGAGGCAGAAACAAATGGGCAAAGTTTCTTTCACATATACTCACCTATATGTGCTTGCAGGATCGAGCATTGACTCTTGGATCCCGCCTTTCTAGCTATCGGTTGTTTACAGCAATGACTCCTGTCCCATTTCCCTATCATACATAGTTTTAAAAGTATGAATAGTATTTGCTTCCACAACCTGTTCCCCAAGTGCATTCCATTTTTCTACTACTCTCACGCTAAAAGAAAACTTCCTAACATCTCTGTGACTCATCTGAGTTTCCAGTTTCCACCCATGTCCCCTCGTTCTGTTATTATTACGTGTGAACATTTCATCTATTTCCACTTTGTCAATTCCCCTGAGTATTTTATATGTCCCTATCATATCTCCTCTCTCCCTTCTTTTCTCTAGTGTCGTAAGGTTCAGTTCCTTCAGCCGCTCTTCATATCCCATCCCTCGTAGCTCTGGGACAAGCCTCGTCGCAAACCTCTGAACCTTCTCCAGTTTCTTTATGTGTTTCTTCAGGTGGGGGCTCCATGATGGCGCGGCATACTCTAAGACGGGTCTCACGTAGGCAGTGTAAAGCGCCCTAAAAGCTTCCTCATTTAGGTTTCTGAATGAAGTTCTAATTTTCGCCAGTGTAGAGTACGCTGCTGTCGTTATCCTATTTATATGTGCCTCAGGAGTTAGATTAGGTGTCACATCCACTCCCAGGTCTCTTTCTCGAATCGTTACAGGTAGGCTGTTCCCCTTCATTGTGTACTGTCCCTTTGGTCTCCTGTCACCTGATCCCATTTCCATAACTTTACATTTACTGGTCTTAAACTCCAGTAGCCATTTCCCTGACCATCTCTGCAGCCTGTTTAAGTCCTCTTGGAGGATCCTACAATCCTCGTCTGTGACAACTCTTCTCATTAATTTTGCGTCATCTGCAAACATTGACATGTATGATTCCACTCCTGTAAACATATCATTTACGTAAATTAGAAAGAGGATTGGTCCCAGCACCGATCCTTGAGGTACTCCACTTGTTACTGTTCGCCAGTCCGACTTTTCGCCCCTTACCATTACCCTCTGGCTCCTTCCTGTTAGGTAGTTCTTCACCCATACTAGGGCCTTTCCGCTTACTCCTGCCTGCCTCTCAAGTTTGTATAGCAGTCTCATGTGCGGTACCGTATCAAAGGCCTTTTGGCAGTCAAGAAATATGCAGTCTGCCCAGCCTTCTCTGTCCTGCCTTATCCTTGTTACTTTATCATAGAATTCTAAAAGGTTTGTTAGGCATGATTTCCCTGTCCAGAACCCATGTTGGTGCTTGTTTACAAACCCAATGCTCTCCAGGTGCTCAACAAGTCTTAGCCTAATTATTCTTTCAAGTATTTTGCAGGGGATGCTTGTCAGTGATACGGGTCTGTAGTTAAGTGCCTCCTCCCTATCACCCTTTTTGAAAATCGGTACGACATTTGCCTCCTTCCAGCAACTGGGCAATTCTCCCGACATAAGTGACTCATTAAAGATCATTGCCAGAGGCACGCTGAGAGCCTGCGCTGCCTCTTTGAGTATCCACGGTGATACTTTGTCTGGTCCAACAGCTTTATTTGCATCCAGTGTTGTCAACTGTTTCATTACATCCTCTGCTGTCACCTCTATATCCGATAGTCTTTCATCTTGGGTAATCTCTTCTAACAATGGGAGCTGCTCAGGCTCGGTTGTGAACACTCCATGGAATTTTGCATTCAGTACCTCGCAGATTTCCTTGTCGCTTTCTGTATATGCCCCTTCTGTTTTCCTCAGTCTTGTCACTTGGTCATTTACCGACATCTTCCTTCTTATATGGCTATGTAGTAATTTTGGTTGCTTTTTCGCTTTGACTGCAATATCGTTCTCATAATTTCTTTCCGACACTCGTCTTATGTTAATGTAATCATTCCTAGCTCTGTTACATCTAATCCTGTTGTCCTCTGTCCTTTGTCTTCTGTACTTCCTCCACTCCCTCCTGCTTCTCACCTTTGCTTCCTGACACTGTCTATTAAACCATGGGTTATTATATTCCCTCCTGCTTTTTTCCTTTATTGTTGGAATAAATCTATCTTCAGCCTCCTTGCATTTCAATATGACTTGGTTCATCATACCTTGCACTGTTTTTCCTCTAAGTTCTTCCTCCCACTGCACTTCTCCCAGGTAGTCCCTTATCCTTCTGTAGTCCCCTTTTCTGTAATCAAGTCTCCTTTCCCGGACCTCTTGTCCTTTGGTCACAATTTTAAGCTCCATCATGTAGTCAAAGACTAGGACACAATGGTCACTAGCTCCTAGTGGTATTTCATGTTCCAACTGCTCGATGTCTTCTACATTCTGAGTGATAATGAGATCTAATAGGCTGGGCGTATCCCCTCCTCTTTCCCTAGTATCTTCTTTCACATGCTGTGTTAGGAAATTCCTGTCAATAACGTCTACCAGCTTCGCTCCCCAGGTCTCCTCCCCGCCATGGGGAGGAGTGTGTGTGTGTGTGTGTGTGTGTGTGTTTGTAAGAGAAATATATGTTGTAGACAAAATAGAGGAAAATAAATTGGTTAGAAAAGTGGGGTCCAAGAGCTAATTGCTCAATTCTGCAGATACAAATGATAAATACAAATAGTAAATACACACACACAACCTCAATGGAAATTGAGTACCCAAATGAGCCATAAAGACATTAGAAAGAATTTTTTTCGTGTCTGTGAAGTTAACAAATGGATTGCAGTAGGAAGTGATGTGGTGGAGGTAGACTCCATACACAGCTTTAAGTGTAGATATGATAGAGCCCAATAGGCTCAGGAACCTGTACACCAGTTTATTGACGGTTGAGAGGCGAGACCAAAGAGTCGAAACTGAAGAAATGCAAGCACAAGTAATTGAGTACAACTAGGTGAGTACACACACACATATATATAATGACAGTTGATAGGCGGGGTAAAGAGTCGTAGCTCAACCCCCGCAAGCACAAAGGTGAGTACAACTAGGTGAGTCAACACACAAGAATAACTCCATGAAACTGTTCAGAAGGACAGGACTCAAGAGCTAAGGCCTCCTGCCATCAATACTACTACCAGTACAGTACTACTACTGCCACGACACTTACTGGAAATTTCATGAAAGAGTACAACATGATTTTAGAAGTGGTTGGAATAGTCGAATGTGACTGGAGGCCCAAGAGCTAAAGCACACACATATATACGAGTTCCAATATATAACTAGCATAACACATTTGTGGAAAATTTCCCACAATATCTATCCATTTTAATGCAATATGCAAATCAAATCATTGATGTTTTGTGTTAAATAAATATTTAACAAATTTAAAGTAGTTAGTCATAAAAAGATAACGTATATATCAATTTGTTCCAGAAAACGGGATTAATGTTTATCGTGCAGTTTTTACAATCTAGCTCCAAATCCTTTCTAAGGAGACTCCTGCTTCGACCTTTACAGCGAGCGGACGTCTGGTCACCTCCTCCGCCTGGGAGCCGCCGGATCACGTTCTGTTTCGCGATTTTGGATTACGATACTGGTGTTTGGCGTTCCTATTCAACGGTCTGGATAGTTACGACGCCTGGCGCACAGATCGCCTGGCGCACAGATCGCCTGGCGCACAGATCGCCTGGCGCACAGATCGCCTGGCGGACAGGATAGTTAATAGCTTTTGAACGTTTTTCTGGCTAGTTCATCGGGCGGGGTAACGGTGTCCGGCGCCGGCTTACCCGTGAGGTGCAGGGTGATGGTGGGTCTTGGTGGGCTCCTGGTGTGCCCTCAGTCGTGGTGGGCGGCCGACGTCTGCTCTGCTGGAGGGCACTGGATGTCGTTTTGCGTCTTCAGTTGGGGGAGGCCGAGTTTTTGGTTTTGCTACCTGGTGTTCTCTGTGTGGGGCGGGGGCGGTGCTTCTCCCCCTGAGGGACTCCTGGGGCTCCCCGATCATCTTCCCGTCTGTGTGTTTATTGGCCATCAGGCACATTAGTTTCCGTTGATAAGCGACATTCATTTCATCATTAGGTTCGCGATGCACCCTTCACGGGTACTGCGGGAGCGCATCCTCTCCCATGATCGTCGTCGCCCCTAAATCAACAACAACGTTTCTACCAAATTGTACACTAAAATCATCAGTTTCAGGGCTGATAATAGAATTAAAAAGTTCCCTAAATTAATTGCATTTTCAATTAAAACCGAATTAAAACCAACTCCTCCTTCCGTGTCTTAGTGGAGAACACATATAGGGAGGAGGCCTCGATGTGGGGGAGGGAAGCGCCATTGTGGATTTGATGGTTGGTTCAGAGACTTGTTTGACGTCAAGAAATGGACTTGCTGCGAGTCAGGAACGCAGAGTGACCCGTCCAATACAAGAAAAAAATTGCTGTTTACTACCATAACTTCGCGACACAGAGGGAAGTGTAAATTGTCCGTTTCACCTTTTAATTGTTTTTTTTTTATGGCCATATTACTCTCAGATATGTGACCTGGTTAAGCTGCCCAGGAACACATTCGCAAGAGTAATATTAAATCCATAATAATAACTGATTATGTTACAACGTTGCTTTCAATGAACTTTAATTTTTTTACGAAGTAACATTTCGGCAGGTAAATAGTGACTACACGACACAATAGTTGAGCTGGTACATCCCATCACCACGAGGACCCCATTATCACCCAGCTCGTCCTCTGACGGTGTTCCGTCACGAAAACGGTCACAATATCAATTAAAAGTGTCCTCTCTTAACCTACCAGAGGGCCCAAAACAGAAAACGGGACAGTACGTCACTTTCGCGAAGAAAGGAATTATCAGGTTAAAATGCCAAGCCATGACGACTATATAGCACTTGGAAGGGGTCAGGATAAAGATTTGTGATGGACATGGGGGGAAAGAATGGTGCCCAACCACCTGGACGGTCGGGGATTGAACACTGACCTGCATGAAGCAGGACCGTCGCCCTACCGTCCAGCACAAGTGGCTGGGCATCACTTTCGCGAGCCGCTGTCATTTTCTAGTACGACAATTTTTTGCCTTATGTGACCTTTACGACCGAAATACGACGTTCTTTGTAGGAGGACAGGTTGTAGGAGGACAGGTTGTAGGAGGACAGGTTGTAGGAGGACAGGTTGTAGGAGGCCAGGTTGTAGGAGGACAGGTTGTAGGAGAACAGGTTGTAGGAGGACAGGTTGTAGGAGGACAGGTTGTAGGAGGACAGGTTGTAGGAGGACAGGTTGTAGGAGGACAGGTTGTAGGAGGACAGGTTGTAGGAGGACAGGTTGTAGGAGGACAGGTTGTAGGAGGACAGGTTGTAGGAGGACAGGTTGTAGGAGGACAGGTTGTAGGAGGACAGGTTGTAGGAGGACAGGTTGTAGGAGGACAGGTTGTAGGAGGACAGGTTGTAGGAGGCCAGGTTGTAGGAGGACAGGTTGTAGGAGGACAGGTTGTAGGAGGACAGGTTGTAGGAGGACAGGTTGTAGGAGGACAGGTTGTAGGAGGACAGGTTGTAGGAGGACAGGTTGTAGGAGGCCAGGTTGTAGGAGGCCAGGTTGTAGGAGGACAGGTTGTAGGAGGACAGGTTGTAGGAGGACAGGTTGTAGGAGGACAGGTTGTAGGAGGCCAGGTTGTAGGAGGACAGGTTGTAGAAGGACAGGTTGTAGGAGGCCAGGTTGTAGGAGGACAGGTTGTAGGAGGCCAGGTTGTAGGAGGACAGGTTGTAGGAGGACAGGTTGTATGAGGACAGGTTGTAGAAGGACAGGTTGTAGGAGGCCAGGTTGTAGAAGGACAGGTTGTAGGAGGACAGGTTGTAGGAGGACAGGTTGTAGGAGGACAGGTTGTAGGAGTACAGGTTGTAGGAGGACAGGTTGTAGGAGGACAGGATGTAGGAGGACAGGTTGTAGGAGGACAGGTTGTAGGAGGACAGGTTGTAGGAGGACAGGTTGTAGGAGGACAGGTTGTAGGAGGACAGGTTGTAGGAGGACAGGTTGCATCACAGGTCAAAGACTGAGGGAGCGCGCCTGAGGAAGTGCCTGGTGTTGGATTAAGAGGCTACACACACAACTAAGACAGCTGAGCTCGTCTCGTACTCTAATTATACCACACGTAGAATTAGAATATATTAGTTTAATTGAATTCAATATCGAGTCAACCGTCTAATTATGGTCTGACAAAAGTAACACCCCCTCAAAGTATGTGAAGGGAATTTTGCTGATAAATATAAACTCATTAAGTCCACTCTTGAAGAAACGATTTTATAATGATAATAAACAATCTACAATCTAGAGGATTGTACAATCTACAATCTAGAGGATTGTACAATCTACAATCCATTCATATAACCAAATAATAATTAGAATACCTCCGGGAGAATTTCCCCACAACAACTAGGTGTCTACACAGGTGAGTCCCCCCCCCTCCCCCCCTCTCCCCCACCACCACCCCTCCCCTCCACCCCCCCCCTTTCCCCTGCCATAAAAGCTAATTACCTCTGACCACCTACGCTCACGGTATTGGAGCCCGAAGGTTGCAGTCATTCCCATTCCCATTTATTCTCATCCTATATTCCCACTCTCCCTCATTCCCCATCCTGTATTCCTTGTTCCCCCCTTATTCATACTCTCCCCTTTTTTTCCAAGATATAATCAGATATCCCCCATTCCCAAATCCCTGTTCCAGATTCCCATTCCTTTCCCCGGCTCCTAAAACAAAGAAATGGGTCCATTGTCCTAAAACAAAGAAATGGGTCCATTGTCCTAAAACAAAGAAATGGGTCCATTGTCCTAAAACAAAGAAATGGGTCCATTGTCCTAAAACAAAGAAATGGGTCCATTGTCCTAAAACAAAGAAATGGGTCCATTGTCCTAAAACAAAGAAATGGGTCCATTGTCCTAAAACAAAGAAATGGGTCCATTGTCCTAAAACAAAGAAATGGGTCCATTGTGGTCGCACTTCACAAGTTGCGGGAATGGTCGGTGCTGAACAATACTGTCGGGGTGTGCTAGGCTTTGTCTCCAGAGTAGTTCCTATATATAATGCAGTGCAGCATCCTGTGGGGTGGTAGTGGGAAAGGCTGCAGGTGCGTGTATAGTGAACTCACGCACTCAAACACCAAATTAAATTTAGTTTAAGACATTATAAGTCTATTTATCGGTATTTCATTCTAAGTTATCTACTACCACCAGATATTTTAGGCAGTTATTCCTAGTTTGCTAACTTACTCCACTTTCGTAACCTTTTATATATACCTGAATAATAAATAATAAAAAAAAATGGAATTACTAATTTTATATGTAGATCTATGTATATAGATTTATTTGCTTCACTTAATTATTGGGTTGTATTTATCGATACCTTCAATGTTGATATTTAATATATTATTAATATTTTCGTTAACAACAGCACTAGTATTTCAAAAGTGCGGTTACAGGATTAGGATGCAGTTACAGAATGCAGTTGCAGAATGTAGTTACAGGATTAGAATGCAGTTACAGGATTAAAATGCAGTTACAGGATTAAAATGCAGTTACAGGATTAAAATGCAGTTACAGGATTAAAATGCAGTTACAGAATGCAGTTACAGGATTAAAATGCAGTTACAGAATGCAGTTACAGGATTAAAATGCAGTTACAGGATTAAAATGCAGTTACAGGATTAAAATGCAGTTACAGGATTAAAATGCAGTTACATAATGCAGTTACAGGATTAAAATGCAGTTACAGAATGCAGTTACAGGATTAGAATGTAGTTACAGAATGCAGTTACAGGATTAGAATGTAGATTAGAATACTCCTAATACTCATAAGAGTATTAGGTATTATACAATTATTAGGAAATATTATTATTAGGAAAATAAGCCTCTCTATAGATAATTAAACTACAATTGAACAACCAAATAATCGATGAGGAAAAAATATGTATTATAATAACCATTGATATATTTATTGAAACATGTATTTTGAATACATAGAACTTATGTATAACTATTTAAATAATCTCATGACATCTGTTTACACAATATCAAAGTTAATAAAATAAAAAATTAAAGAAGTTCATGAAAGGCAACATGGGGAATATATCTTGGAAGAAAATATCGAGGAAAATACGGGAAATCTTGTTTCGTAAGTCTCTCAAATGGTAAAGAAATAGCCCAAAAAAATCTTCGAAACGTGAGTAAGTCGCCATGGCTTGAGAGGATTGGCTGGATTTACGTCCATTATAACTCCTCAAACAGCACTACAACCACCTTCCCCTCCATCACCATCACCTCCACCATCACCTCCACCTCCACCATCACCTCCACCATCACCTCCACCGTCACCATCACCTCCACCATCACCATCACCTCCACCATCACCATCACCTCCACCTCCATCACCATCACCTCCACCATCACCTCCACCTCCACCATCACCTCCACCATCACCTCCACCGTCACCATCACCTCCACCATCACCATCACCTCCACCATCACCATCACCTCCACCATCACCATCACCTCCACCGTCACCGTCACCTCCACCACCACCATCTTCTTCACGACTACCACCATCGCTAATCACTCTAACAAACAACATCATCTCCTCCTCCACCACCACCATCCCAGCAAACACCATCTCCACCATCGTCATCACAACCACCACATACAAGATACTGAAGGATGTAGTAAATGGCAGCGTCTTTAGATTACAAGACAGAAGGACAAGAGGATACAAGTGGCAGCCAGAAACACAAATCCGTCGAGGAAATGTGAGGAAAATACTCGTCCTCTGGATGGTTAGTTAACATATGAGATGCCCTGAGAGACAAGGCTGTGGAAGCCTCCTCCATCCACAGCTTAAAAGGCCAGAATCGACCAATAATTCGAACGTCAGGATAGTTCAGCTGTAAGACAACAGGTACAACGAGGCTAGTTAGCAAGGCAGAGAGATGGGGGAATGGAACTATCAGGAGAAAATGCCAAGCCATTACGACTATATAGCACTGGGAACGGGTCAGGATTTGGGATGAGACGGTTGGGGAATGGAATGGTGCCCAACCACATGGACGGCTGAGGATTGAACGCCGACCTGCAAGAAGCGAGACCGTCGCTCTGCCGTCCAGCCCAAGTGGTTGTTGGGAGAGACTCTCAAGCTTCTCAAGAGTGTTTTGAGAGTGGATATAGTCCCAACGAAACACCAGAGGCACACATAAACACGATAACATCGGCAGCATATGCGACGCTGGCAAATAAAAGAACGTCAATTAGAAACCTAAATCAGGACTCCTTCAAGACAATTTGCACAATTTGTTTTAGACCATTACAGGAATCTGCAGATTGTGAAACAAAAGCCAAAATGGAAACAAATCTCACAGTTTTGCAATAACATTATTGCCAGAGTTAAGTGTTTTAAGCTACGAATATTGGCTGGTGGAATATTTGGATAATAATAGTGGTTGGGGTAGTAGTGGTGGTGATGGTGGTGGTTGTAAGGTTGTTGATGGTGGTGGTGGTGATGGTGGTGGTGGTAGTGGTAGTAGTGGTAGTGATGTTTGTGATAGTGGTGTTGGTGGTAGTGGTGGTAGTAGTAGTGATAGAAAGTTGTGGTGGTAGTGGTGGTGGTGGTGGGGGTTGTTAAGTAGTTGATGGTGGTGGTGGTGGTGGTGGTGGTAGTGGTGATAGAAAGTTGTGGTGGTAGTGGTGATAGAAGGTTGCGATTGTGGTGGAATTGATAGAAAGTAATGGTAGCTGTGGTGGTGGTTGTAGTGTTGTTGCTGTTGTTGTTGGTGATGGTGGTGGTAATGATCGAAGGTTGTGGTGGTAATGCCAGAATGTGGTGGTTGTACTATTGTTGGTGGTGGTTGTGTTAGTGGTGGTGGTGGTGGTGTTAGTTGTGGTGGTAGTTGTAGTGGTAGGAGCAAAGGTCATACTTACCTATCATTACTAACCTAACAGTGTCAACGGGGGGAGGGGGGGTGAGGGCAGTGAGGACTAACTCTTTATCCTCCGCCTCTTTAACTTTCTTGAGCATATTGCCTTACAACTGAACTATCCTCACATGCAAACTTAGTGTGAACTCTGGCCCTAAGAGTGTGTGTAGAGGTGGTTTCCATAGCTTCTTCCTTCAGTGCATGCCACTAGCTGATTACCCGAATTGCTACGAGGATTTCCTTCGACTCATTTGCGCTCCCAATTTCCACCTGTGTCCTCTTGTCCTGTTCTTCAAGAAATACTACACCAACCGGGCTGTGGTGGATATGTGGGCCTGCAGGCCGCTCCAAGCAACAACAGTCTGTTGCACCAAGCTCTCACCTGTCAAGCAGGGCCCCAGGGCCGGGCTTGGGGAATAGAAGCACTCCCAGAACCCCATCCAGCTGGTATCTATGTTCACTTTATTTAATTCACACCTCCCCCATCCTCAAAGTTGGAGGCCACATGCTGGAGCTAACCTCACCCAAATTGGCAGGGGGAGTGGTCTCGGGTACAGGACGGACATAGGCTGGTCGGAGTAGGCCTAAGTTAAATGCCTTCAGAAACATAGTCAGTAACCCATGCTCACTGTGATTTTCAGGTTATATTAAATGAAATCGGAGGTATAATATCCGTAGACTTTACCACAAACTTTCACGGTTAATTGGAAAATATGAACCAAATTTGATTAGTTTACAGTGATGAAAATAGTGAGCATGGAATATACTTTATTTATTTATTTATTTATTTATTTATATATACAGAAGTTCTTATATTCTTATTAAGCCACTATCACCCATAGCTTTTTGGGCAGGTCCTAAATTTTATTTTTCTCTGGAATACAACCCGCTAATCATTGAACAACCAGGTACCCATTCCCTGCTGGGTGGACAGAGGCGTTCAGTTAAGGATTTGCGCCCAGTCAATCCTCCCTGGCCAGGATACGAACCCAGGCCAAAGCGCTCGAGAAGCGCGGGGCGAGTGAGCTACCACTTCACCACGGGGACTGCATTATAGTAAGGAAGGTAATGAGCTGTGAACATTATTAGGATGATGAAGATAGTATATATAGTGAAGATAGTTCATAATGAGGATGTAAGATAAGGAATGAGGGGGAAAGGTGACGTCAGAAGATAGAGATAAATAGATAAAGGCAACTAGAGATAGCTACAGAGATAAAAATATATATGCAGATAGAAAGTTAAAGATAGAAAGATAGACATTTATAAATACAGAGAGAGATAGCTAGATAGATAGAGATAGATAAAGTTAAATAGAAACAAATCGAAAGATATTGTCAGTCCCCGTGGCGTAGTGGTAATTAGGACTCGCCTGGAGTTTTGCCAGCGCTTTGGTCTGGGTTCGTATCCTGGCCGGTGAGGATTGACTGGGCGCCAATCCTTAACCGTAGCCTCTGTTTACCCAGCAGTAAAATTGGTACTTGGTTGTTAAACGATTTGGCGGGTCGTATTCCACGAAACATAGAACTAAGAACTTGCCCGCAACGCAACGCGTTCTAGTGGCTGTACAATAGTGTAAGAACTCTTGTATATATATATATATATATATATATATATATATATATATATATATATATATATATATATATATATATATAAAGGTAGAGAGATAGGAAGAGTTAGATATATATAAAGATAGATAGATAGGTAACAATTGACAATTTAGGGATCATTCGTTCCCTCACCACCAGTCGTAGCAATGTTTAGGGATCATTCGTTCCCTCTTATCTTGAGGTTATCTTGAGATGATTTCGGGGCTTTAGTGTACCCGCGGCCCGGTCTTCGACCAGGCCTCCACCCCCAGGAAGCAGCCCGTAGCAGCTGTCTAACTCCCAGGTACCTATTTACTGCTAGGTAACAGGGGCATCTGGGTGAAAGAAACATTTTGCCCATTTGTCTCCGCCTCCACCGGGGATCGAACCCGGAACCTCAGGACTACGAATCCGAAGCGCTGTCCACCAGGCTGTCAGGCGCACCCTCAGTACCAGATAACACATTCCGCACACTCGGTGATACAAACATCACATAGACGGCTACGCCAACTTCACACTCAATATTCAGCAACCACAAGAATGTCCCACGACCTGTGCAATAGTCAACATGACATCCTGGCTGACACACTCTTCCAGGTCGCAGGGGGGGCGGGGGTGTTGGGGAGGGGAGGGAGAGTGGTGTAGGGGGTGGGATAGAGGGGTGTCTAGGAGGGGTGAGAGGGGGTGGCTAGAGGGTTGGGAGTGGGGGGTCTAGGGATGGGATGAATGCATTTGCAAACTGAATTGGAAATAAAATGGTTTATCCACCAGCTGACATTGGTTGTGTTATACTGGAGGGCTTTTGATGAATGATCTTGTACTGTACTGGACACAGGGAAACCTAATATATATATATATATATATATATATATATATATATATATATATATATATATATATATATATATATATTTATATATATATATATATATATATATATATATATATATATATATATATATATATATATATATATATATATATATAACTGAAAACTCACACCCCAGAAGTGACTCGAACCCATACTGCCAGGAGCAACGCAACTGGTATGTACAGGGACGCCTTAATCCGCTTGACCATCACGACCGGACATAAGGAAGTGATAGCCGAAGCTATTTGAACCACTTCCCCGCCGGCACTCGGATGGTAATCTTGGGCATAGCATTTTATCAAATCACCTCATTCTTTGGAATGAGGTGATTTGAGGTGAGGTGATTTTATCAAATCACCTCATTCTTTGGAATGAGGTGATTTGATAAAATGCTATGCCCAAGATTACCATCCGAGTGCCGGCGGGGAAGTGGTTCAAATAGCTTCGGCTATCACTTCCTTATGTCCGGTCGTGATGGTCAAGCGGATTAAGGCGTCCCTGTACATTCCAGTGGCGTTGCTCCTGGCAGTATGGGTTCGAATTCACTTCTGGGGTGTGAGTTTTCAGTTGTATATAGTCCTGGGGACCATTCAGGCTTGTTTGCATATATATATATATATATATATATATATATATATATATATATATATATATATATATATATATATATATATATATATATATATATTAGTATATTTTGGTAGCAGTCTTTCCTGTAGACATATATTATTAAATATGACCGAAAAAGTAAGATTAATAATTCTAACACGAATTTTCTCAATCTTTCGTACATTACGCTTCACTGTTGGAGGTAAATCAAAAATTAATTCTCCAAAATTCATTTTTATTTCTAGTCTGACGCAACACGGGCGCATTTCGTAAAACTTATTACATTTTCAAAGACTTTAGTTCACAAATACACAACTGAATAGAACCTACGTATCTCCGATTTTATATCTACATTTGAGTGAGGTGGGAGGGGTGATGTGGCATTAACACAAGACAGAACAAGAGGGGATATTAATAGGGTATTAAAAGTATCAACACAAGACAGAACACAAACAATGGGTATTGAATAGAAGTGTTTGTAGAAAGCCTATTGGTCCATATTTCTTGATGCTTCTATATTGGAGCGGAGTCTTGAGGTGGGTAGAATATAGTTGTGCAATAATTGACTGTTGATTGCTGGTGTTGACTTCTTGATGTGTAGTGCCTCGCAAACGTCAAGCCGCCTGCTATCGCTGTATCTATCGATGATTTCTGTGTTGTTTACTAGGATTTCTCTGGCGATGGTTTGGTTGTGGGAAGAGATTATATGTTCCTTAATGGAGCCCTGTTGCTTATGCATCGTTAAACGCCTAGAAAGAGATGTTGTTGTCTTGCCTATATACTGGGTTTTTTGGAGCTTACAGTCCCCAAGTGGGCATTTGAAGGCATAGACAACGTAAGTCTCTTTTAAAGCGTTCTGTTTTGTGTCTGGAGAGTTTCTCATGAGTAGGCTGGCCGTTTTTCTGGTTTTATAGTAAATCGTCAGTTGTATCCTCTGATTTTTGTCTGTAGGGATAACGTTTCTATTAACAATATCTTTCAGGACCCTTTCCTCCGTTTTATGAGCTGTGGAAAAGAAGTTCCTGTAAAATAGTCTAATAGGGGGTGTCTAATAGGACAACTAACACAGTGTTGTGTTAGTTGTCTCTTCAGAGGTTGCATGGCTTTTCACTTTCCTTCTTATGATGTCTTCGACGAAACCATTGGAGAAGCCGTTATTGACTAGGACCTGCCTTACCCTACAGAGTTCTTCGTCGACTTGCTTCCATTCTGAGCTGTGGCTGAGAGCACGGTCGACATATGCGTTAACAACACTCCTCTTGTACCTGTCAGGGCAGTCGCTGTTGGCATTTAGGCACATTCCTATGTTTGTTTCCTTAGTGTAGACTGCAGTGTGGAAACCTCCGCCCTTTTCCATGACTGTTGCATCTAGAAAGGGCAGCTTCCCATCCTTTTCCATCTCGTAAGTGAAACGCAGCACGGAGCTCTGCTCAAATGCCTCCTTCAGCTCCTGCAGATGTCTGACATCAGGTACCTGTGTAAAAATGTCGTCAACATACCTGCAGTATATGGCCGGTTTCAAGTTCATGTCGACTAAGACTTTTTGCTCGATGGTACCCATATAGAAGTTTGCAAACAGGACACCTAGGGGAGAACCCATGGCGACCCCATCTACTTGCTTATACATGTGCCAAACTAAGTTCCAAAGGGTAACGAAGGACACTACAGCCGAATTAAAAGCAAAGGTCAACAAACTGATCGAAACTGTGAACGCCAAGAAATCCGGACTCCACCTGCCAAAGATCATTGGGGAATATAAACCTGGATATGCGTATGGAAATGTCAAGACGCACAAGCCTGGAAACCCACTTCGGCCAATCATTAGCCAGATACCCACACCCACGTACAGACTGGCGAAGCGACTCAACGGCCTGCTGACTAATTATGTTCCTTGCGCCTTCAGCCTGAAGTCTCCAAAGGAATTTGTTGACTTACTGCGGGGCACACGGGCCACAGGGATAAGAGCCTCGTTGGACGTAGAATCGTTGTTTACCAACGTACCTGTGGACGAGACAATCGGAATGATAGCCGACAGAGTGTATCGTGATCCAGCCTGTACTCCTCTTGACATACCAGAAAATATTCTGAGGAAACTACTCCAAGCTTGTACTAAAGAGGCACCCTTCTTGAGCCCGGATGGGCACATGTATAAGCAAGTAGATGGGGTCGCCATGGGTTCTCCCCTAGGTGTCCTGTTTGCAAACTTCTATATGGGTACCATCGAGCAAAAAGTCTTAGTCGACATGAACTTGAAACCGGCCATATACTGCAGGTATGTTGACGACATTTTTACACAGGTACCTGATGTCAGACATCTGCTGGAGCTGAAGGAGGCATTTGAGCAGAGCTCCGTGCTGCGTTTCACTTACGAGATGGAAAAGGATGGGAAGCTGCCCTTTCTAGATGTAACAGTCATGGAAAAGGGCGGAGGTTTCCACACTGCAGTCTACACTAAGGAAACAAACATAGGAATGTGCCTAAATGCCAACAGCGACTGCCCTGACAGGTACAAGAGGAGTGTTGTTAACGCATATGTCGACCGTGCTCTCAGCCACAGCTCAGAATGGAAGCAAGTCGACGAAGAACTCTGTAGGGTAAGGCAGGTCCTAGTCAATAACGGCTTCTCCAATGGTTTCGTCGAAGACATCATAAGAAGGAAAGTGAAAAGCCATGCAACCTCTGAAGAGACAACTAACACAACACCTATACCCCCTATTAGACTATTTTACAGGAACTTCTTTTCCACAGCTCATAAAACGGAGGAAAGGGTCCTGAAAGATATTGTTAATAGAAACGTTATCCCTACAGACAAAAATCAGAGGATACAACTGACGATTTACTATAAAACCAGAAAAACGGCCAGCCTACTCATGAGAAACTCTCCAGACACAAAACAGAACGCTTTAAAAGAGACTAACGTTGTCTATGCCTTCAAATGCCCACTTGGGGACTGTAAGCTCCAAAAAACCCAGTATATAGGCAAGACAACAACATCTCTTTCTAGGCGTTTAACGATGCATAAGCAACAGGGCTCCATTAAGGAACATATAATCTCTTCCCACAACCAAACCATCGCCAGAGAAATCCTAGTAAACAACACAGAAATCATCGATAGATACAGCGATAGCAGGCGGCTTGACGTTTGCGAGGCACTACACATCAAGAAGTCAACACCAGCAATCAACAGCCAATTATTGCACAACTATATTCTACCCACCTCAAGACTCCGCTCCAATATAGAAGCATCAAGAAATATGGACCAATAGGCTTTCTACAAACACTTCTATTCAATACCCATTGTTTGTGTTCTGTCTTGTGTTGATACTTTTAATACCCTATTAATATCCCCTCTTGTTCTGTCTTGTGTTAATGCCACATCACCCCTCCCACCTCACTCAAATGTAGATATAAAATCGGAGATACGTAAGTTCTATTCAGTTGTGTATTTGTGAACTAAAGTCTTTGAAAATGTAATAAGTTTTACGAAACGCGCCCGTGTCGCGTCAAACTAGAAATAAAAATGAATTTTGGAGAATTAATTTTTGATTTACCTCCAACAGTGAAGCGTAATGTACGAAAGATTGAGAAAATTCGTGTTAGAATTATTAATCTTACTTTTTCGGTCATATTTAATAATATATATATATATATATATATATATATATATATATATATATATATATATATATATATATATATATATATATATATATATATATATATATATATATATATATATATATATATATATATATATATATGTATATATATCGTCGACGGATTACTTTTGATATTCAACAATCGCTTGGGTACCCTAACAATCAGCATGGCTGCACATGACGCTTGTTAAGCTGGTGGCAGCAGAGTGCTTTACTATGCAGATATCAGAGGTACATGTGGAATGAATGTACTGTGGGTTTAGGCCTGATTCACTACTACAGGTCGTGTTATAAAATGACTATTGATGAGTATGTGGCAGGTGGATTAGGGTAGACGTACATATTAATCAAAGGATAAAGTGAATTGAGGAGGTAATGAATATATATATATATATATATATATATATATATATATATATATATATATATATATATATATATATATATATATATATATATATATATGTTGTTGAATATGACCGAAAAGGTAAAATTAATAATTCTAACATGAATTTTCTCAATATTCCTTATGTTTCTTTTCACTGTCGATGATAATTGGAAAATAAATTCTCCAAAATTCATTTTTATTTCTCGTCTGACGCGACGCCTGAACGCGTTTCGTAATAACTTATTACATTTTCAGAGACTTTAGTTTACACACACAACTGTAACCTGAAAACACTAAACAGAGTCATACTTATACTAACACTAAGCATGTTTAGTGTTGAGTAGATGACGGATTAGATATTTAGTGTTAGTATAAGTATGACTCTGTTTAGTAATCACGCAAAATACATCCATACTTATACTCGCATTTGGGTGAGATGATTGACATTTACACATGACAGAACACGAACCAATGGGTATAAAAACATAAGAATGGAAGTAACTGCAGAGGGCCTATTGGCCCATACTTCTTCTTGATGCTTCTCTATTGGTTCGGAGTCTTGAAGTGGGTAGAATATAGTTGTGCATTAATTGGCTGTTGATTGCTGGTGTTGACTTTTTGATGTGTAGTGCCTCGCAGATGTCAAGCCGCCTGCTATCCCTGTATCTATCGATGATTTCTGTGTTGTTTGTTAAAATTTCTCTGGTGATGGTCTGGTTATGAGAAGAGATTATATGTTCCTTGATGGAGTCCTGTTGTTTATTCATTGTTAATCGCCTGGAAAAAGACGTTGTTGTCTAGCCTATATACTGAGTTCTTTGATGCTTACAGTCCCCAAGTGAGACGTCACCAATGGAGTCCCGCAGGGTTCAGTCCTTGGACCTATACTGTTTCTGATATATGTAAATGATCTCTCAGAGGGTATAGAATCGTTCATCTCACTGTTTGCTGATGATGCAAAAATTATGCGGAGGATTAAAACAGAGGAAGATAATAGGAGTCTACAGGATGACCTAGACAGATTGAATGAATGGTCCAGGTAAATGTAAAGTAAGGAAATTTGGAGGTGGAAACAGGAGGCCAAACACAAAATACGGAATGGGAGATGAAGTACTTCATGGAAACGGACAGTGAGAAAGATCTAGGAGTTGATATCACACCAAACCTGTCTCCTGAAACTCACATAAAGAGAATTACATCTGCGGCATATGCGAGGCTGGCTGACATCAGAACAGCATTCAGGAATCTTAAGTAATAATTCAGAATCTTGTACACCACATATGTAAGACCAATCCAGGTGTATGCGGCCCCAGCATGGAGCCCGTACCTTGTCAAGCACAAGACGAAGTTGGAAAAAGTTCCGAGGTATGTCACTAGAATAGCACCAGAACTAAGAGGCATGAGTTACGAGGAAAGGCTGCGGGAAATGCACCTCACGACATTGGAAGACAGAAGAGTAAGGGGAGACATGATCACTACCTACAAAATTCTCAGAGGAATTTATAGAGTAGGTAAGAATAAACTTTTTACACAGGAGTGGTACGCGAACAAGGGGGACACAGGTGGAGACTGAGTACCCAAAATGAGCCACAGGGACGTTAGAAAGAACTTTTTCAGTGTCAGAGAAGTTAACAGGTGGAATGCATTAGGCAGTGATGTGGTGGAGGCTGACTCCATACACAGTTTCAAATGTAGATATGATAGAGCCCAGTAGGCTCAGGAATCTGTACACCAGTTGATTGACAGTTGAGAGGCGGGACCAAAGAGCCAGAGCGCAACCCCTGCAAGCACAATTAGGTGAATATAACTAGATGAGTACACACACGCGCGCCCGCAAGGAAATCAATTCTAACACCCCAGTAATGACGTAAGCGGCCCATTAAACCAGACTTTACTAACCGGACACGGCAGCTGTACAGAGAGACAATACAAGTATATAGTATAATGAAACACCTGCCCTCATTAGCGAAGGTGGAGAGCACAGGTGAGAAGGTAATCTATAATGTATGACCACATGGCAGCGAGTCTCCCTCTCTATGTCTCTCTCTCTCTCTCTCTCTCTCTCTCTCTCTCTCTCTCTCTCTCTCTCTCTCTCTCTCTCTCTCTCTCTCTCTCTCTCTCTCTCTCTCTCTCTCTCTCTCTCTCTGTCTCTCTCTCTCTCTCTCTCTCTCTCTCTCTCTCTCTCTCTCTCTCTCTCTCTCTCTCTCTCTCTCTCTCTCTCTCTCTCTCTCTCTCTCTCTCTCTCTCTCTCTCTCTCTCTCTCTCTCTCTCTCTCTCTCTCTCTCTCTCTCTCTCTCTCTCTCTCTCTCTCTCTCTCTCTCTCTCTCTCTCTCTCTCTCTCTCTCTCTCTCTCTCTCTCTCTCTCTCTCTCTCTCTCTCTCTCTCTCTCTCTCTCTCTCTCTCTCTCTCTCTCTCTCTCTCTCTCTCTCTCTCTCTCTCTCTCTCTCTCTCTCTCTCTCTCTCTCTCTCTCTCTCTCTCTCTCTCTCTCTCTCTCTCTCTCTCTCCCTCTCTCTCTCTATTTCTTTTCCTTTGAACTAAGACTAGGGTTCAATAAGGTTCCCAGTTCCTAATAAGCTACTAAATTATGAACAAAATACATGAGTTCCTAGAGACTCGTTTATTTCATGAGAGTTTTCTTTCAAGCTAACTCTCAAAAAAGGAATTATCATATAATTAACTAACATATAAGGAACTTGGCTGATCCTACCTCATCTCAGATGAGATAGAATTGCTCCAAGAGACCCATGTATTTCCTGAGCCTATTATATGCGTTATTAGGAATAAACTTCATTTATCTCTCAAGTAACAATCATATAAGGAACAGAATGAGGCTGTAGCCAATTGTGTGCCAGTGCCTTGATGTGATCAGTTCAGATTTGATACTCATTGTATCAACCTGTTGAACGAAAACGTTCCAGATGCGAGTCAGCCTAGAAGTGAATGATCACTAATGGAGTGATGTTCTTGAGAAAGGCCCTTCCAGCATGAGACTGTTGAAGGTTGAGAGCCTAGTGGCAAATACTGGTAGTCAAAGGAGTTGGGCCAGGTTCGGAACTTTGCAGGCTCTGATGTTCAGACCGTTCCCACCAGACTTGGTCAAGACTAGAGATGAGCCTTCATGCCCGTCTCTCCACTTTGTCCAACAGTCTGTTAAATGATGGAGGGGGGGGGGGGGGGCAGGCGATCCAGGAAAGGGGTGCATACTCTAGATGAGAGCGAACTTGTGCTTCTTATAAGGTTTAGCAGCCCCGGCTGTCAAGGTGTGAGACGCGCAGTAAGGCTGTAAGTCTCCTGACTGCCTTTTGAACTAGGTTAAGCACGTGGCTCTTCATTGTCATTGAAGAGTCGAACTTCATTCCCAAGATGAACTCAAAGGTTTTGCCACCCATATGATAGCCTGTCTGGTTTGCCATGTGCAGTCTAGTTATCATCATCGCTTGTGTCTTCTCACACGCGAATGTGACTTGCTATCTCTTCTCTCTCTCTCTTTCTCTCTCTCTCTCTCTCTCTCTCTCTCTCTCTCTCTCTCTCTCTCTCTCTCTCTCTCTCTCTCTCTCTCTCTCTCTCTCTCTCTCTCTCTCTCTCTCTCTCTCTCTCTCTCTCTCTCTCTCTCTCTCTCTCTCTCTCTCTCTCTCTCTCTCTTTAAACACATTTCTTAGACATTTTTCCACTTTATTCCTCTTTTTTTAGATTACGAAGTGAGGGATTTATCTTTTTTTTCTCTGTTCTCTTCTCGCAAAGCGAAGTCGGAATTATGTCAACCCAAGTAAAAGAAAACTTCATTTCAGAAGACTAACAAGGCCATTAGCGTTCAATAAGCTGTTTAATGGACGACTGGTATTATGCCTGGTCTTTCAGTAGTATGCTGGAGAGAGGAGAAGGTGAGGGAAGGTGAGGGAAGGTGAGGGAAGGTGAGGGAAGGTGAGATGTGTAGGTAAAGCAAAAGGAAGATAGAGAGTATGATGAAGCGAGGGAAAAATAGCCGGAAAAGAGGATTAAACAGCCAAGATACTGTGCATCAGCTAGACATGCAAGGGCGCACGCGCGCACACTCACACACACACACACACACACACACACACACACACACACACACACACACACACACACACACACACACACACACACACACACACACACACACACACACACACACACACACACACACACACACACACACACACACACACACACACACACACACACACACACACACACACACACACACACACACACTGACAATGGAGAATGAAGGACACATCCTGTGAGTGGGCCACCCAGGTGTCAGGGAACTTCAGCAAAGACCTGATCACAGCGCATGCAGCAGTAACACAGAGGCTGCAGAGTGAGCTGGGGGAAGCCAAGGAAGAGGTAAGGAAACTGAGGAAAATCATGCTAATGAGACTAGAGGGATACAAGGACCTTTTCCTGAAGAAGGACATGAAGAGAGAAGAGAGGAGGACTGCAGAAGCAAGGAGGAGACGCAAGGGGAGGGATGGAACGAGCGAGGCACAGAAATTTTCGCAGTATCTCAAGGAACCTCAAAGGGGAGTGGGAATCCCTTCATCAGTAAGTCAGCATCCCCAGAGAGGATTATAACAGAAACTCACACAAACCCGCCCCACGACCATTACCCCCAACCTGTAGTGACCCCTCCCCAGACTAAGCCTTCCCTGCTCCCTGACCCAAGGCCCCCCATGTCTTCCCCATGCCCTCCTTCCCCAAGCCCTCTCCCAACCCCAGGCCCTCCATGTTCCCACACCCCAGGCCCTTCCCTGTTTCTCTAGTCCATGCCCTCCCCAGTATCCCAACCCAAAGCTCTCCCCACCTACCACATTCACCTCCCTCCCTGCCGCCCAACCCCAGGCTCCCCCATTCCTCCCCAACCCCAGATCTCCCAGCTCCCCTACCCCAGGCTCCCGTTCATCCTCCAACCAATGACCTCCCCCCCCCTTTCACATGCCCCTTCTCCTCCCCCATCCCAAGCCCAAATTGACCCCCCAACCCCAGACCCCTTCTGCTACACCAATACATGATCCTCCCAGCCCTCTTCCACCCCAGATCACCCAGGTCCACCCTCCCAGGCTCTCCCACTCCGGACACCCTAACCCCTCCCCCTCTACTCCAGAGGAACCAACAGAAACTGAGGATGGAATGAAAAAGTCAGTTTCAAGGTAATGTACTCTAACATAGATGGGATTACAAGCAAGACAAATGAACTTAGGGAAAGAGCACGAGAAAGAACCCGGATGTAATTGGACTCACAGACACAAAACTCTCAGGAATTATAATGGATGTGGTGTTTCTCCAGGAATACACTGTAATAAGGAAAGAGAGGGAAGGAAGGGGAGGAGGCAGAGTGGCCCTACTGATAAGAAAGGAGTGGAGTTTCGAGAAGATTATCCCAGGCTGTGAGGGTTCAGAGACCACATAGCAGGCACCATGACGATGGGAGGACCGATAGTAGTAGTAGCAGTGATATATAACCCTCCACCAAACGACAAAAGACCCAGGCAAGAGTATGACAGAAACAAAATGTCCGTCAACACTATAATTGAGAGAGTAGCCTGTGCTGCCTGTATAAACAGATCCCATCTGCTCATCATTGGGGACTTCAATCACGGAAGGATAGACTGGGACAACAAGGAACTGGATGGATGTGAGGAAACATAAAAAGCTAAACTGCTGAAAGAGGCAACAAGAAACTTTTTAAGTCAGCATATCAGGGGGATCCACAAGAATGAAAGGCATTGATGAACCAGCGAGACTCGACCAAGTCTTCACTCTAAATGACTCTGACATAAGGAAAATCGGTTTCAAAGCCCCCGTGAGAATGAGTGACCACAGTGTACTGATGTTTGAGTATCTGGTCGAACAAGGGTTAATGTACTCAAGGGAAGAGCCCAGAAAACAAAAGACCGGCAATTCCGAAAGGGAAACTTTAATTGGATAAGAAAATTCCTAACAGATATAACTTGGCAAACAGAGCTCGGAGGAACGACGGCCCAAGGCATGATGGACTTTATCATAATGAAGTGTAAGGAGGCAACATACGAGTTCGTCTTAATCAAAAAGGAAGAAAATGAAATGCAGATGAGAAACCCATTGTTTAATCAGCGATGTAAGCTAGCAAAGCAACTAAGTGCAAATGCATGGAGAAACTATAGACGTAATAGGACACTAGAGAGCAGAGAAAGGTACCAGGGTGCCAGGAATGAATATGTCAGGGTAAGAAGAGAGGCAGAAAAACAATATGAAAATGACATAGCGAGCAAAGCAAAGACCCAGCCTAAATTACTGCACATCCACATCAGGAGGAAAACAACAGTGAAGGAACAGGTAATGAAACTGAAGATAGGAGCAGACAGATTCACTACAAACGACAAGGAGGTGTGCGAGGAACTCAATAAGAAATTTCAGGAGGTCTGCACATTAGAGCAAGGGGAGGTCCCAGAGATAGGAGAGGGAAGATCTAACCAAACACCAATAGAGGACTTTGGAATTACCAGTGAGGAGGAGTGGAAACTTTTACTAGAGTTAAATATAATAAAAGCTATAGGCCCGGATGGAATCTCACCATGGATACTAAGGAGAGAGCTGATGCTCTGTGTCAGGCACTAGCCATGGTGTATAACAAATCACTTTTGACAGGTGAACTGCCAAAAAATTGGAAGACTGCTAATGTAGTCCCGATATACAAGAAGAGTGATAGACAGGGGGCACTGAACTACAGGCTAGTGTCACTAACTTGCATACCATGCAGAGTGATGGAAAAAATTGTGCGACAAAACTAGTGGAACATCTGGAGCGAAAGAACATTGTAGCACAACATCGGCATGGGGGTCAGGGGATGGCAGATCATACCTCATAGGGTTGATTGAATTCTATGACCAGGCAACAAAAATCAGGCAGGAAAGAGAGGGCTGGGCAGACTGCATATTTTTGGATTGAAAATTATGAGGAGGACTAAGACAGAGGAAGATAGTATGAGGCGACAAGATGACCTAAACAAACTGAATGATTGGTCCAATAAATGGCTACTAAAGTTCAACCCAAGTAAATGTAAGGTACTGAAACTGGGGGAAGGAAATAGGAGACCAGACACTGGATACAGAATGGGAGATGAAGTCCTTCACGAGACGAACAGAGAGAAAGATCTAGGGTTGATATCACGCCAAACCTGTCTCCTGAAGCCCATCAAAAGAATAACATCGGCGGCGTATGCAAGGTTGGCTAACATTAGAACTGCCTTCTGAAACTTGTGTAAGGAATCTTTCAGAACCTTGTATATCACATATGTCAGACCAATCCTGGAGTATGCGGCCCCAGCATGGAGCCCGTACCTTGTCAAGCACAAGACGAAACTTGAAAAAGTTCAGAGGTATGCCACTAGGCTAGTCCCAGAACTAAGAGGCATGAGTTACGAGGAAAGGCTGAGGGAACTGCACATCACGTCACTGGAAGACAGAAGAGCTCGGGGAGACATGATCACCACATACAAGATTCTCAGGGGAATTGACAGAGTTATCTTGAGGTTATCTTGAGATGATTTCGGGGCTTTAGTGTCCCCGCGGCCCGGTCCTCGACCAGGCCTCCACCCCCAGGAAGCAGCCCGTGACAGCTGACTAACACCCAGGTACCTATTTTACTGCTAGGTAACAGGGGCATAGGGTGAAAGAAACTCTGCCCATTGTTTCTCGCCGGCGCCTGGGATCGAACCCAGGACCACAGGATCACAAGTCCCGCGTGCTGTCCGCTCGGCCGGCCGGCTCCCCGAGTAGACAAGGATGGATTATTTAACGCGGATGGTACACGCACAAGGGGACACAGGTGGAAGCTGAGTACCCAAATGAGCCACAGAGACATTTGAAAGAACTTTTCCAGTGTCAGAGTAGTTAGACAATGAAATGCATTAGTCAGTGTATGGCTGACTCCATACACAGTTTCAGATGTAGATATGATGAAGCCAAATAGGCTCAGGAATTTGTACACCTGTTGATTGACAGTTGAGAGGCGGGACCAAAGAACAGAGTTCATCCCCCGCAAGCATAACTAGGTGAGTACAACTAGATGAAAACACAGAGCATATAGCAAACGGGTCAAACCCCGCTATAGCAGCCACATAGTAAGGACTGACAATTTAAATGCGAGCAGAGCACACAGCATATCATTTCAAGACCAAAGATCATATTCACTTCCAAAAATTTACCTCTTGCGGGCTATTCATGCTCGTGCCACCTTTTGGGTGGCTTAATCTTCATCAATCGATCAATCACCCAATCTGACGACTCGAGTCATTAGTCTCCGATCTCATCTTGCTTCCCTTCCTGTCTTGACCTGCTCAAGCTACTAAGATCTTGCTATATACTTCCCTGTACCCTCCCTCTTCCCAGGGCAAATCTGGGAAATCGACGTTAATATTAATCCTTATCCTACGGTGATATATTAATTAATCAACATTAATCCTACGGTGATATAACATTTGCTCGCGGGGTTTCTTCACGTATTTCATAACCACACTCGCACCGAAACTTCTTTTCAGTCACTGTTGTGTCTTTAGTTCACTTATAGTCATCTTGAGGATTGGAAACAACAATTGTTTTCCAAGACGACGTTAATATTCAGTTTGTTTTTCAACACTTTTGAAGCTATAACATAAACCACTGTTTTTCTACCTTCTTGAGGTTATCTTGAGATGATTTCGGGGCCTAGCGTCCCCGCGGTCCGGTCCTCGACCAGGCCTCCTTTTTGTTACACACACCCGCAGGAAGCAGCCCGTAGCAGCTGCTTAACTCCCAGGTACCTATTTACTGCTAGGTAACAGGAGCATAAGGGTGAAAGAAACATTTTGTCCATTTGTCTCCGCCTCCACCGGGGATCGAACTCGGAACCTCAGGACTACGAATCCGAAGCGCTGTCCACCCAGCTGTCATGCGCCCTAAGCTAAGGTTATGCACTATAGTGACAATTTTTGGTCCATTACTCCATGCACTATAATGTTAAGAACTAAAACACACAAGCAAGTAATACACATTATCGTCCAGCCAAAGCACCAACGCTTTTCCTAGAAGAGTTTACAAGAATATAACAAAAAACCCACAACAAACATACATAAAGAGTGAAGGGGCGAGGAGCGTCGTGTGGGTCCCACTCTAATTGGCCAGGAGCGAGAGAGATATACAACTCTCACTCCAAATGTTTAGGTAATTGTCAAATGGGGTTTTAGCGCCCCGCTGCCAGGTTGAGCTCTGGACCGTGGCGCTCAAAGAGGGCTCGCGACGCTTCAAAGCATTTAGACGGAATGGGAATTTTGATGCTATGCGCTCGGTTTGGTCAAGTGGATTAAATTGAGAATGTTACAGAGGTGTGAATAACATACGCAATCCCCACCTCATCTTACCTCCCCCCCCCCCATTTCACACACACACATGATCACAACATTCAAGATTCTTAGAGGAATTGATAGGGTAGATAAAGACAATTTATTTAACACAAGGGGCTCACGCACAAGTGGAAACTGACTAGTGAAAAGGTCACAAGGAATCTGCTGGAGCTGAATGTGACAAGGGCAGTTAAGCCTGACAGAATCTCACCGGGGATACTAAAAGAAGGTGCAGAGGCACTAAGTGTGCCACTCTCTATGGTGTATAACAGGTCACTGGAAACAGGAGACCTACCGGAAAGCTGGAAGACAGCTAATGTAGTCCCAATATACAAGAAGGGTGACAGGCAAGAGGCACTGAACTACAGGCCAGTTGCCCTAACTTATATACCATGCAAGGTGATGGAGAAGATCGTGAGGAAAAGGCTCGAAGAGCATCTGGAGGGAAATAGCTTTGTAACACACCACCAGCATGGGTTCAGAGATGGTAAATCGTGCCTCACAGACTTAATCTAATTCTATGATTTCTATAAGTAACAGGAAACAGCGAGTAACTGTGAGGGGCAGACATAAGAGAGGCTAGATGTCACAAGCGGAGTCCCACGGGGCTCTGTACTTTGACCTGTTTCTAATATATGTAAACGACCTTCCAGAGGGTATAGACTCATTCCTCTTAATGTTTGCTGATGATGCAAAAATTATGAGAAGAACCAAGACTGATGAAGATAGACAGAAACTACAGGACGTCCTGGACAAACTGGAGGTATGGTCTAGAAAATGGCTACTAAAGTTTAACTCAGGAAAGTGTAAAGTAATAAAATTAGGCAAAGGGAGCAGAAGGCTGAACACAAGGTACCATCTGGGAGGTGATATTCTGCATGAGTCCAAAAATGAGAAAGATCCGGGGGTTGATATCACACCGACCCTGTCAACAGAGGCCCACATCAAAAGGATATCATCAGCGGCATATGCTAGGTTGGCCAACATAAGAACTGCCTTTAGAAATTTGTGTTAGGAATCATTCAGGACCTTGTATACCACTTATGTCAGACCAATCCAGGACTATGCAGCTCCAGCCAGGAGTCCATACCAAGTTAAACACAAGACCATGTTAATCAAGATTCAAAGGTATGCCAGAAGAATAGTTCCTGAACTGAGAGGTATGAGATACGAGGACTGGCTACTTAAGCTAAACCTCACGTCCCTGGAAGACAGAAGAGTAAGGGGAGACATGATAACCACCCACAAAATTCTCAAGAAGACAGTATGGACAAAGACAAAATATTTAGCACGGGTGGAACACGAACAAGGGGACACAGGTGGAAACTTAGCACCCAAATGAGCCACAGAGACATAAGAAAGATTTGTTTTCAGTGTCAGAGTGGTTGACAAATGGGATGCATTAGGCAGTGATGTGGTGGAGGCTGACTCCATACACAGTTTCAGGTGTAGATATGATAGAGCCCAGTAGGTTCATGAATCTGTACACCTGTTGATTGACGGTTGAGAGGCGGGACCAAAGAGCCAGAGCTCAACCCCCGCAAACACAACTAGGTGAGTACAGACACACACACACACACACACACACACACACACACACACACACACACACACACACACACACACACACACACATACACACACATCAAAATATGACACCTGCCACCCACCACGTGACATGACACCTGCCACCCACCACGTGACATGACACCTGCCACCCACCACGTGACATGACACCTGCCACCCACCACGTGACATGACACCTGCCACCCACCACGTGACATGACACCTGCCACCCACCACGTGACATGACACCTGCCACCCACCACGTGACATGACACCTGCCACCCACCACATGACATGACACCTGCCACCCACCACGTGACATGACACCTGCCACCCACCACGTGACATGACACCTGCCACCCACCACGTGACATGACACCTGCCACCCACCACTTGACATGACACTTGCCACCCACCACTTGACATGACACCTGCCACCCACCACGTGACATGACACCTGCCACCCACCACGTGACATGACACCTGCCACCCACCACGTGACATGACACCTGCCACCCACCACGTGACATGACACCTGCCACCCACCACGTGACATGACACCTGTCACACCGCGTGTCACAAGAACCAAAGTGACACCCTACAGAGTGCACAATCAGACACAGACATCGTAGTTGGCTTCAATCTCGACTCACAATCGGGGATCCTGGGTTCGATTTCCAGTTTGAGTAGAAATGGTTGGGCACATTTCCCTTCACCTAATGCACCTAATCCCTAAGCAACAAATAGCTATCCAAGAGTTAGGCAACTTAAGGGCGATTGTATCCTTGGGCGGACCTCGATGTTTGCCTTAAGTATTTATATACACAGGCTTCCTGTCCCTGACAAAAGGGATTTTTAAACTAGATTATGAAGAAATTATATAACTATATAAACTAAAATTTACTATCTACACTATAAGAGAAAATGTACTCACCTACTTGTGCTTACGGAAGTTGAGCTTTGGCTCTTTGGTCCCACCTTTGTCTATTGGATGCCGGACGCTAGGGGCTAGTCTCATCAAAATTTGTAAGGTAAATGGTGGAGGGTATGGGACTTACACAGGCTGGGCTGGGTAGGGCTAACTTAAATACTTTAGGAAGTATAGTGTGAACGCCACACCCACCAGGGAGTTTCATGAAGTCCGATGTGAACTCTGTAATGAAATCAGGATTGAAATGTCCGTAGAGTGTAGAGGTGGTGTGAGTCGCTCACTGGGGCTCACTTACCACATACCTCTGTATGACTAACCATCCTGTGTGATGGGGCTGTTTAGCATCACGTAGCTAGCCTTTTGACACACACTGTACTCCCCTTCATGTAGTCTAGGACAGCAAGTTCTTGACACACACTGTACTCCCCTTCATGTAGTCTAGGACAGCAAGTTCTTGACACACTGTACTCCCCTTCATGTAGTCTAGGACAGCAAGTTCTTGACACACACTGTACTCCCCTTCATGTAGTCTAGGGCAGCAAGTTCTTGACACACACTGTACTCCCCTTCATGTAGTCTAGGACAGCAAGTTCTTGACACACACTGTACTCCCCTTCATGTAGTCTAGGACAGCAAGTTCTTGACACACACTGTACTCCCCTTCATGTAGTCTAGGACAGCAAGTTCTTGACACACACTGTACTCCCCTTCATGTAGTCTAGGACAGCAAGTTCTTGACACACACTGTACTCCCCTTCATGTAGTCTAGGGCAGCAAGTTCTTGACACACACTGTACTCCCCTTCATGTAGTCTAGGACAGCTGCACAAGTGTTGATGTACCAAAATTTGTTAATAAAAAAATTACCTCCACAATATTGTAATAAAAACAATTCTTGGATAAGTGTATAAATAGTTGGTAGATAGACGTATTGATAGATGGATGGATGGATAGATTGTTGAATGGATGGATGGATGAACAGATGGGTGGACCGAGGGATAAATAGACGGATAGATAAATGGATGGATGGATAGACAGATAGTTAGACAGATGGATGGATAGATGGAGATAGATGAATAGATGGAGATGGATGGATAGATGGAGAAATAGATGGATAGATACATGGATAGATTGATGGATGGATGAATAGATAGATGGATTGATGCATGAATATTTGGATGGAACGATAGATGCATAGATGGATGGATAAACAGATAGACAAATAAATTAATAGAATGATGAATATATTAATGGATAGATGAATGGTTGAATGGATAAATGGATGGATAAATGGATAGTTAAATGTAAGGAAAATAAATATAAATCATATATATTTTTAAATTTTAAATCTTTCTCTCGCCTTGGTTACCCTTTACATTTTATCAACTGTGTCTACTCTCAAGCTGAACGAAATTTCTTTCATCCTAGACCTGCTTCCAACACTAGTAGCACTGTGCTATGCCTTCCCTTCACGTCTGAACTCAAAACTTTCACTAATACCCTTCGTTCTCTTGACATAAAGCTCGCCTGTCGACATACTAGTACACTTCGTACATATCTGGTTCACACTGCTCCTCCTGCTTCTAATGCTGCTGGTGTCTACTCTATTGCCTGTTCGTCTTGTCCTCTCCAATACTTTGGCTGTTTACTAAATGACAGACTTAAGGAACACAGAAGAGGTGTTAAGTCTGCAGACACAAACAATGCTCTCTTCTGTCATGTGAGGGATTCTAATCATCCTATTGATTGGTCTTCCTCTAAAATAATCTTTCCTGCCTCTATTCTATACAGACGCCGTCTTGTCCTATCGGCTCTGATACACAACCTTCCCAACATGAACCTGAGTCCTGGCTTTGTTGCTGTTGACTCTTCCCTTTCACAGTATATACTCTAATGCTCCAACCTTCTAAACAAACGTGATCTGATTTAAGCCTAACCCCTTTTCTTTTTTTCTCTTCCTTTTATTACTCCCATTCCTTCCCTCATCCTATCCGTACCCTTCATCCTATTCTTACCTTTCACCCTAATCTTACTTTCCTCTAGAAATTACCTTCTTCTCATACATGCTCTTCCAACCACATGGGATGGGATGGGTGGTAGAGCGACGGTCTCGCTTCATGCAGGTCGGCGTTCAATCCCCAAACCATCCAAGTTGTTGGACACCATTCCTTCCCTCCGTCCCATCCCAGATCCATATCCTGGCCCCCTACCCAGTGCTGTATAGCCGTAATGGCTTGGTGCTTTCTCTTGATAGTTCCTTTCCCTTCTTACCTGCTTCTCGCCTCACTCTCTTTCCTTATTTATTGGCCCGTTCCTTCGTCTCTGCCGTACGGGGCTATTCATGCCCGTGCCACCTCTTGGGTGGCTTAATCTTCATCAATCAATCATCGTCTCTCCCTCACATACGACTTAATAATGGTTCAAGACGGACCGAAACGTCCGTCTTGGATCCATCTTCTTGTTTCTCCATCTTCCGCTGTGTGGTTTGGTCATCAATGCTATCAATATTGAATCGATGTTACTGGCGTTAATTCCACAAATAAAAGCTGTTTAAATCGGTGTCAACACTCTATGGACAATTGAATCCACATTTCATTCTACTTGGGCGCCGCTGCTGGGATCCGGAATAGGATCCGAGAGTTATCAGGGCATGAGGATGGACCCCTCACCTGCCTACCACACTCACCACACAGGTGCCTCACCTGCCTACCACACTCATCACACAGGTGCCTCACCTGCCTACCACACTCACCACACAGGTGCCCGTCACTATGAAAATGTTCCTGAGGCTATGCCCCCCCCCAGGGGGCGGCGGGCCTCCACTCTTGGATAAATTGACAGACTTTCATATGGATATACTTGAATGGGTATACCAGGCGGTGTCAGGGATTCTCTCTCTCGTTCTCTCTCTGTCTCTCCCTCCACTCTCACCCTCTTCTCTCACCCTCCCTCCATATCCTCCCTTTCTTCCTCTGCCCTTTTTTCCAAATCCCTCCTACTTCCCCCCCCCCCCCTCCTACCTCTCCCCTCTTCCCTCCCATATATATATATATATATATATATATATATATATATATATATATATATAAACATTGGTATTATGTTGCTGGAGGCCCCTCAAGCAGCATAATAATGACACATGAGGCCCCTCAAGCAGCATAATAATAGCACACGAGGCCCCTCAAGCAGCATAATAATAACACCCGGGGCCCCTCAAGCAGCATAATAATGACACATGAGGCCCCTCAAGCAGCATAATAATAACACCCGGGGCCCCTCAAGCAGCATAATAATGACACATGAGGCCCCTCAAGCAGCATAATAATAACACCCGGGGCCCCTCAAGCAGCATAATAATGACACATGAGGCCCCTCAAGCAGCATAATAATAACACCCGGGGCCCCTCAAGCAGCATAATAATGACACATGAGGCCCCTTAAGCAGCATAATAATGACACATGAGGCCCCTTAAGCAGCATAATAATAACACACGAGGCCCCTTAAGTAGCATAATAATAACACACTGGGCCCCTCAAGCAGCATAATAATAACACACGAGGCCCCTCAAGCAGCATAATAATAACACACGAGGCCCCTCAAGCAGCATAATAATGACACACGGGGGCCCCTCAAGCAGCATAATAATGACACATGAGGCCACTCAAGCAGCATAATAATAACACCCGGGGCCCCTCAGGCAGCATAATAATAACACCCGGGCCCCTCAAGCAGCATAATAATGACACATGAGGCCCCTCAAGCAGCATAATAATAACACACGGGGCCCCTCAAGCAGCATAATAATGACACATGAGGCCACTCAAGCAGCATAATAATAACACCCGGGGCCCCTCAGGCAGCATAATAATAACACCCGGGCCCCTCAAGCAGCATAATAATGATACACGGGGCCCCTCAAACAGCATAATAATAACACACGAGGCCCCTCAAGCAGCATAATAATAACACCCGGGGCCCCTCAGGCAGCATAATAATAACCCCCGGGGCCCCTCAGGCAGCATAATAATAACACCCGGGGCCCCTCAAGCAGCATAATAATAACACACGAGGCCCCTCAAGCAGCATAATAATAACACACGAGGCCCCTCAAGCAGCATAATAATAACACATGAGGCCCCTCAAGCAGCATTATAATAACACATGAGGCCCCTCAAGCAGCATAATAATAACACATGAGGCCCCTCAAGCAGCATAATAATAACCCCCGGGGCCCCTCAGGCAGCATAATAATAACCCCCGGGGCCCCTCAGGCAGCATAATAATAACACCCGGGGCCCCTCAAGCAGCATAATAATAACACCCGGGGCCCCTCAGGCAGCATAATAATAACACCCGGGGGCCCCTCAGGCAGCATAATAATAACACCCGGGGCCCCTCAAGCAGCATAATAATAACACCCGGGGCCCCTCAGGCAGCATAATAATAACACCCGGGCCCCCATAGTAAAGAGAGAGAAGGGAGAGGAGAAAATCGTCTGGAAGTAAGGTTCTGCCTCAGGGAATAATATCAGGAAATCGAAGGCCCGATAGCGAGCGTGCTAACTGAAAGCAAACAAACTCTCATGGCTTCTGAGTTTGCATGTAAACACTAACGAAGGCAGAAATCTATTGTCCACATACACAAACTCACAGTCAAACACACACACCACACACTCGCAAGCACACACACACACACATACACACACGCACACTTATAGAGGTTGACAAATGGAATGCATTAGGCAGTGATGTGGTGGAGGCTGACTCCATACACGGTTTCAAGTGTAGATATGATAGAGCCCAATAGGCTCAGGAATCTGTACACCTGTTGATTGACAGTTGAGAGGCGGGACCAAAGAGCCAGAGCTCAACCCCCGCAAACACAACTAGGTGAGTACAATTAGGTGAATACACACACGCACACACACACACACACACACACACACACACACACACACACACACACACACACACACACACACACACACACACACACACACACACACACACACACACACACACACACACACACACACACACACACACACATACAGACGAAGCTGAAGAAGTCAGAAAAGACGAAGCTGGAAAAAGTCCAAAGGTATGCCACTAGACTAGGCATAAATAAATTTGGCTTATTAGGCAAATCGGGCCTTGCATAGTAGGCTGAGAATTGCGTTCTGGCTACTAGGTACGACATATATATATATATATATATATATATATATATATATATATATATATATATATATATATATATATATATATATATATATATATATATATATATATATATATATATATATGTCGTACCTAGTAGCCAGAACTCACTTCTCAGCCTACTATTCAAGGCCCGATTTGCCTAATAAGCCAAGTTTTCCTGAATTAATATATTTACTATAATTTTTTTCTTATGAAATGATAAAGCAACCCTTTTCTCTATGTATGAGGTCAATTTTTTTTTATTGGAGTTAAAATTAACGTAGATATATGACCGAACCTAACCAACCCTACCTAACCTAACCTAACCTATATTTATAGGTAAGGTTAGGTTAGGTAGCCAAAAAAAGCTAGGTTAGGTTAGGTTAGGTAGGTTAGGTAGACGGAAAAACATTAATTCATGAAAACTTGGCTTATTAGGCAAATCGGGCCTTGAATAGTAGGCTGAAAAGTGCGTTCTGGCTATTAGGTACGACATATATATATATATATATATATATATATATATATATATATATATATATATATATATATATATATATATATATGTCGTACCTAGTAGCCAGAACTCACTTCTCAGCCTACTATTCAAGGCCCGATTTGCCTAATAAGCCAAGTTTTCCTGAATTATTATATTTACTATAATTTTTTTCTTATGAAATGATAAAGCAACCCTTTTCTCTATGTATGAGGTCAATTTGTTTTATTGGAGTTAAAATTAACGTAGATATATGACTGAACCTAACCAACCCTACCTAACCTAACCTAACCTATATTTATAGGTAAGGTTAGGTTAGGTAGCCAAAAAAAGCTAGGTTAGGTTAGGTTAGGTAGGTTAGGTAGACGAAAAAACATTAATTCATGAAAACTTGGCTTATTAGGCAAATCGGGCCTTGAATAGTAGGCTGAGAAGTGCGTTCTGGCTATTAGGTACGACATATATATATATATATATATATATATATATATGTCGTACCTAGTAGCCAGAACGCACTTCTCAGCCAACTATGCAAGGCCCGATTTGCCTAATAAGCCAAGTTTTCACGAATTAATTGTTTTTCGACAACCTAACCTACCTAACCTAACCTAACCTAACTTTTTCGGCTACCTAACCTAACCTAACCTATAAAGATAGGTTAGGTTAGGTTAGGTAGGGTTGGTTAGGTTCTGTCATATATCTACGCTAATTTTAACTCCAATAAAAAAAATTGACCTCATACATAATGAAATGGGTAGCTTTATCATTTCATAAGAAAAAAATTCGAGATAATATATAAATTCAGGAAAACTTGGCTTATTAGGCAAATCGGGCCGTGCATAGTAGGCTGAAAAGTGCGTTCTGGCTACTAGGTACGACATATATATATATATATATATATATATATATATATATATATATATATATATATATATATATATATATATATATATATATATATATATATATATATATATATATATATATATATATATATATATAACATAACATAATATTTGCTACTGTGGAAGCATGTACGTCGCTAATTATTACTTATTTTTCTCATTAAATGTATTAGAGTTATGTTGATGGTGAAGTGAAACGACGGCTTCTGCTGAGTGAGGCTCTCACTGAGTGGACGCCATAACAGACACGAACCAACTGGAGTGTACCTGATCTTATTGGTTTTCCCTTCATCTTATATAAATTATTAGCCAAAAGTAATGCAACTGGAAGTGCCTTGAGTATGTCTAGCACTTGGGAATAATAGAAGACGACCTTCTAATAGAAGAAGAAGAATAGCCATTATCAGCATCTTGCCTTGACTGCTCAGGGAGGTAAACAAAGCCTCGCCCAACACGTGATCATCGTCCGGACCCAGGGTCGAGGCTTCATGGAAGAGGTTACCGGGTGACATAACAAACGAGGTGTCTCGGTACTGTTTCCAGCGTAGGCTAGACACATATATATAAGTCGGCGTGGGGAGGGCCCAACAGGCCTTCCACAGGTCCTCTGTATAATTACGTCCTCGTGACCACACCTCGATAGTTGAGTCGTGTCCTCTCGGTCGACGTCCGTCAGGCGAGGATGCAACCCGTCCTCTTAAAAATAACGTCACTTTTGGCTGGTATGCGCACTATGGCCAAATTTGGACGTAATTTGAAATGAAATCGACTCACAAAAGTGACGTACTGTTCCGTTTTCTGTTTGAGTCGTCCGGCCGACTCTGTAAGGTTAGAATAGATGACTTTCAATTCACGTTTTTCATAACGTTTTGAAACTTTATGGGAATTTCCTGCCCACCTAACCTATCAGAGAACCCTTAACTTACTGTTGTTGAAAAAAAAATCCCAAATTTATTTTCATTTTTTTTTAATATTCAAATTATGTCCAAATTCGGCCATACGGGCAAACGGCCAAAAGCAACGTTCTTTTTAAGAGGACAGGTTGCAGAATGTGTGCGCCGTGACCGCCACCTGAGTCACTTTTAACACGGGATCCTGGGAGTGAGTTGTCATTTAGTGGGGCTTGAGGTGGACCGGATGACAGGGAGGAAATTACCAGCACAATAACGTCCTCCAGAGCTGTGAGGACACTGGTTACTAATACTGACTAATGAGAGTATTTTTCCGCAGCTGAGTGTAGAGGGAATGATTTCATTGGTTAGTCGATTGTGATACTGACCAATGGGAGAGTTAAACGTCATTAAAGAGAGATGCAATTGGCGAATTGTTAGTCAGACTATCCAATAGGAAATTGTACGATACAGGTGGAAGATCTCTTAGGTGAGCAGACGAGAAATCGCAATAACATGGCTGAAATATGTTGACCAAACCACACACTAGAAAGTGAAGGGACGATGACGTTTCGGTCCGTCCTGGACTATACTAAATCGACTTGAGAATGATCCAGGACGGACCGAAATGTCGTCGTCCCTTCACTTTCTAGTGTGTGGTTTGGTCAACATTCTCTCAGGTGAGTCGATAGTAGGAATGACAAATGAAAATCTAGACGTTATAAGCGAGAGATTTCATTGGCCACTGAGACTACCAATGAAAACGTGCAATTTCATTTCGTTGTCACAGAGAGGCAACAATCTCTTAACTAAAAATACCCAATTTCGGCTGGATAATAATGTCGTGGATTAATATATTTAATTTATCCAGTTTATTAATCCTTCTCCATCTCCCCCCTTTCCTCAGGTGATCGCCAACGCGGCCAGGATGCCTTCTCATCTCCAGCATTCTCCACCACCAGCCTCCCTCATCTCCACCAGTGACCCGCTGGACTACGGAAGCCACTCTTCTCCAACACTCCACCACTCGACCCATCCTCCAGCACCCCTATTACAGCCTGCTGGCTCCAAGGACCTCCTCCACCTCCACCTGATTCATTCTCCTGAAGGAGCAGTGAAGGGGATGGACTGTGATAGTGAGGGTGAAGAAATGGGCAGGGTTAATAGTGATGGTAGGTATCGTAGTGGTCAGTGAATGATGGGAGGTGTGGAGAGTGATGGTGATGGTGATGGTGAGGTGTAGTGATAGTGTGAGGTATGTTATGGTGTGGAGAGTGATGGTGATGGTGATGGTGAGGTGTAGTGATAGTGTGAGGTATATTATGGTGTGGAGAGTGATGGTGATGGTGATGGTGAGGTGTAGTAATAGTGTGAGGTATGTTATGGTGTGGAGAGTGATGGATGTTGTGATATGGAAGTGATGGTGATAGTGTAAAGTATGACGCTATATGTAAAAAGACGGAGATAGTGAAGTAACGTTGTTTTGAGGAGTAATAATTTATAGTGACAGTAGCAGTCAATGTATAGTGAAGGATATAGTGATAATTTTAGACATAATTAGCTTTGGTCAAAATTCCCTGATTGACTCAAAAGTTTACATTAGTGGTCATATTTCACAAACGTACACAGCGGTGAGTTTACAAATATTTATTTAAGGTAAACCAAAACATTTAGGCACTTTATAACAACCTGACGGTTATCTTAGGCCTAAAATGCTTGGTCTACCAGAACGATATTTAAAAACAGAAAAAAAAGAGCAATTACAATAACTCATTCGTTTCCGTGGCGCCAAAACAAGCCTTAACCAGCCTAACTTAGACTAACCAAGCTTAAATTATCCTAACACTATTAAACCTAAACCAGTCTACTCTAACATCTCAGCCAAGAATAACTAACATATCCCAAAGTTTCCTAATCAAACCTAACTTAACCAGACTTAATTTACACCATGTTTAGTAAACCTAACAGAGCTTAAGTCCCAAAACCTTACTTAAAGTTACCTTAACCATAAACCTTACATAAGTTACACACTTCAGCTAATCTATTCCAACCAATCCCAGCCGCACCGTCTCTCAACCAATCCTAACCGCACCGTCTCTCAACCAATCCCAATCGTTCCTACCCTCACCTAATGGCACGCTCGGGCCACCAATCGATCAGATACATGCTTCCAACGCAGTTCTCCAATACACTTAAGTTTTAAAGGATCACAATTATTAAAATGGAAGAGTTACTCCGAGTCCAGCACCTGTCTTTAATAATACTCATAATATTAATACATTAATAATCATTTATAATTATTATTATTATAATTGTAAGCAAAACTAACAATAAATTGGAACTCCGAAAGAGAGAGCCTGATACATCATGTGGGAAGCCAGGATAATCCGGCTGAGACGTCACGTAAGAAGCCAGGATAATCCGGCTGAGACGTCACGTAAGAAGCCAGGATAATCCGGCCGAGAGATCACGTAAGAAGCCAGGATAATCCGGCCGAGACATCACGTTAGAAGCCAGGATAATCAGGCCGAGGCATCACGTTAGAAGCCAGGATAATCCGGCTGAGACGTCACGTAAGAAGCCAGGATAATCCGGCTGAGACGTCACGTAAGAAGCCAGGATAATCCGGTCGAGACATTGCGTAAGAAGCCAGGATAAACCGGCCGCGAGATCGTCGTACAATGAAACTCTCCAACACACAAGAGACGAGTACGAGTCCCTGTACATGTTACATGTAAAGTCCACACAACACCTGCCAAACAAAGTCCACACAACACCTGCCAAACAAAGTCCAAACAACACCTGCCAAACAAAGTCCAAACAACACCTACCAAACAAAGTCCAAACAACACCTGACAAACAAAGTCCAAACAACACCTGCCAAACAAAGTCCAAACAACACCTGCCATACAGCCCACAAAACACCTGCCCAACTTAACTTCTGCCCAACTCCTCGAGGGAGACCAAGGAGCCAACACCTGCAGTGATCCCCGGCTGCATGGGTCACTATACACGAGCACAACGAGTATGGAACTTGTTCAGACCAAAGTTTTAATTGTCACTTCAAACAGGTCACTGTCATGTTAATGAATGGTTGATGACCCAATGGGTCCAGAGGAGCAGGAACACTTGGTACAAGGAGAGACAAGACCTGCATTGATGCACCCGAGCTGTTCACTGCTCTCACCAACCTATCTAACATAACTTAGAAGTAGTACTAATAATTATAAACTATTAATAATGACGAAAACAGTGTTTGTACTAATTGCAAATTTAATTTAATTTAATTAAAAAAATTATTAATAAATGCAATACTTCAATAAGCTTCAATGTAGCAGGGGAATACAATATTGCATCGATTTAACCAGTATATATATTTATTTATCATTCATTCAGCAGTGCTTATATATATTATCCAGTGTTTTGGGTTTGTACAATTATCCTTATTTACCTCCCCTTTCTTTCGCCTTTTTTGTCACCTTTTATTCGTAGGTTTCATCCCACTATCTTGGTGGTGACTTGGCCTGGCGGGTATAAGGTCTGCCCACCTCCTTTCCTTCTTCTTACGGGCTATTCATGCCCGTGCCACACCTTGGGTGGCTTAATCTTTATCAATCAATCTTTCCTTCGTCGTTCTAATTGGCGTTGATGGAGGTAAATTGTGCCGAAAACGCGTTTAGCATTCTCTATTTTTTTACAAGTGTTTTTTCCGCATATATTTTATATATATATATATATATATATATATATATATATATATATATATATATATATATATATATATATATATATATATATATATACATCTACATATATATATATACATCTACACATCCATATGTTTACATTCCCATTCACATAAATATGCATACATTTACATACATATCCATATGTATATATTCACGTACACATCCATTTGTATACAAACCCATACACATTCATATGTATACATTCACATACACATACATATGCGAACAAGCCTGAATGGTCCCCAGGACTATATGTGACTGAGAATGAGGCGATTTGATAAAATGCTATGCCCAAGATTACCATCCGAGTGCCGGCCGGGAAGTGGTTCAAATAGCTTCGGCTATCACTTCCTTTTGTCCGGTCGTGATGGTCAAGCGGATTAAGGCGTCCTGTAGATACCAGCTGCGTTGTTCCTGGTAGTATGGGTTCGAGTCACTTCTGGGGTGTGAGTTTTCAGTCATATATACATATGTATACATTCACATACACATACATATGTATACATACACTAACACATACATATGTATGCATTCACCTACATACCCGTATATATTTACTCCAAAAGCATATGTATATTTTCAACTACACAGTCACATGTGTACATTAGCCAACACATACAGATGTATGCACTCACCTACGCATACATATGTATACATTCACTTATACATACGTACACATCCACGTATAAAGTGACCCCCCCATCACATATGTTTAGCTCTATAAATCCAACATTATGTTTGTAACTCATCTTCTATGCATGTATTCACCAGCTATATTGAAGCTTATTGAAGCATTGCATTTATTAATATATTTTTTTAATTAAATTGAATTAAATTAAATTAAATTTGCAATTAGTACAAACACTGTTTTCGTCATTATTAATAGTTCATAATTATTAATACTATTTCTAAATAAAATACTATTTTATTGCCTGAATAAAAATTTAACTTTGACTTTGACTTTGACTTTGACTCACCCTGCAGGAGGAGAGCGCGGCTGCCCCCGGGTGCATGACGGAGTGAGGTGCTGGCCGCCGGCGTCTCCCGGCACCTACGCCACCGCGCCCTGCCCTCACGCCCCCCTCCACCCGAACTCCACAAGTGAGTACACGATACGCACTTGCTTAGCGGCTATATACGCTCTCTCTCTCTCTCCCTCTCTCTCTCTCTCTCTCTCTCTCTCTCTCTCTCTCTCTCTCTCTCTCTCTCTCTCTCTCTCTCTCTCTCTCTCTCTCTCTCTCTCTCTCTCTCTCTCTCCCTCTCTCTCTCTCTCTCTCTCTCTCTCTCTCTCTCTCTCTCTCTCTCTCTCTCTCTCTCTCTCTCTCTCTCTCTCTCTCTCTCTCTCTCTCTCTCTCTCTCTCTCTCACTCTCACTCTCTCTCTCTCTCACTCTCACTCTCTCTCTCTCTCTCTCACTCTCACTCTCACTCTCTCTCTCTCTCTCTCTCTCTCTCTCTCTCTCTCTCTCTCTCTCTCTCTCTCTCTCTCTCTCTCTCTCTCTCTCTCTCTCTCTCTCTGGCGCGTATATACGCACTCTCTCACCATTACACACGCACACTTTCTCACCAGTACATATACACACTCTCTCACCAGTACACACACACTATCTCACCAGTACACACACACTCCCTGACCAGTACACACACACTCTCTCACCAGTACACACACACTCTCTCACCAGTACACACACACTCTCTCACCAGTACACACACACTCTCTCACCAGTACACACACACACACTCACCAGTACACACACACTCTCTCACCAGTACACACACACTCTCTCACCAGTACACACGCACTCTCTCACCAGTACACACGCACCCCCTCACCAGTACACACACACTCTCTCACCAGTACACACACACTCTCTCACCAGTACACACACACTCTCTCACCAGTACACACACACTCTCTCACCAGTACACGCACACTCTCTCACCAGTACACACACACTCTCTCACCAGTACACACGCACTCTCTCACCAGTACACACGCACCCCCTCACCAGTACACACACACTCTCTCACCAGTACACACACACTTTCTCACCAGTACACACACACACTCTCACCAGTACACACACACTCTCTCACCAGTACACACACACTCTCTCACCAGTACACACACTCTCTCACCAGTACACACGCACTCTCTCACCAGTACACACACACACTCTATCACCAGTACACACGCACTCTCTCACCAGTACACACGCACTCCTTCACCAGTACACGCGCACCCCCTCACCAGTACACACACACTCTCTCACCAGTACACACACACTCTCTCACCAGTACACACGCACTCCCTCACCAGTACACACGCACTCTCTCACCAGTACACACGCACTCCTTCACCAGTACACACACACACACTATCACCAGTACACACGCACTCTCTCACCAGTACACACACACTCTCTCACCAGTACACACACACTCTCTCACCAGTACACACGCACTCCCTCACCAGTACACACGCACTCTCTCACCAGTACACACGCACTCCTTCACCAGTACACACACACACTCTATCACCAGTACACACGCACTCTCTCACCAGTACACACACACTCTCTCACCAGTACACACACACTCTCTCACCAGTACACACGCACTCTCTCACCAGTACACACACTCTCTCACCAGTACACACGCACTCTCTCACCAGTACACACACACACTCTCACCAGTACACACGCACCCCCTCACCAGTACACACACACTCTCTCACCAGTACACACACACTCTCTCACCAGTACACACACACTCTCTCACCAGTACACACGCACTCTCTCACCAGTACACACACACACTCTCACCAGTACACACGCACCCCCTCACCAGTACACACACACTCTCTCACCAGTACACACACACTCTCTCACCAGTACACACACACTCTCTCACCAGTACACACACACTCTCTCACCAGTACACACGCACTCTCTCACCAGTACACACACACACTCTATCACCAGTACACACGCACTCTCTCACCAGTACACACGCACCCCCTCACCAGTACACACACACTCTCTCACCAGTACACACACACTCTCTCACCAGTACACACACACTCTCTCACCAGTACACACGCACACTCTATCACCAGTACACACGCACTCTCTCACCAGTACACACGCACCCCCTCACCAGTACACACACACTCTCTCACCAGTACACACGCACTCTCTCACCAGTACACACGCACCCCCTCACCAGTACACACACACTCTCTCACCAGTACACACACACTCTCTCACCAGTACACACACACTCTCTCACCAGTACACACGCACTCTCTCAGTCCCCTGAATTATCTGTCCTCGTCAGTGTTGTGAATATTTTGGGGAGAGAAAAATTACCTCCTCTCATTTGGGTATGAATTAATAAATTATTTTTGTTCCTCCAATTATGATCTAATTGGTACTAGTATGTGAAATTAGTTAGATATACTGTCATAGGAAAATATATACATATATATATATATATATATATATATATATATATATATATATATATATATATATATATATATATATATATATATATATATATATATATATATATATAAATCACTCTTATACGGAGGTTTTTTTACTGTTTTTACTGTATCAAATTTTCTGAAATACGACGAAACTTAATATCTTGTGTCCGGGGCAGATCTGGCGTGGAGGTACTGTGGCTGGGATGGTCGCTGGGAGCCTCACGCGGCCGACTATCTCCCCTGCACCGCTGGTGACCTCTCCATACAGGTTGGTAACTACCACCACTACCACCACTACCACTACTACTACTACTACTACTATCTACAGGTAGTGTAGGGAAAGTCTTGACCCCCCACTCACGCTGTCTGAGGGCCTCTGGATCTCATTGTCAGAGTTATAGGAGTGGGAGGTCATCCATAGGAGCAAAACTCTTCTCTTTGGTTTATTCGTAATGTTTATACTTGCTACACTCTCGTCTAGGCATCGGTGACTGTAATCTCTATTGTTGTGCTTGTTAATAGAGTCGTCACAGTTGGGTCTGAATGGAAGGAGATTTACCAGTTGGAATGTGTGCGTAATCTCTGCCAGAGATGGCCAGTTCCAGCCTCTGTTGCACGCAATTGCGTGCAAGCTTCCAGAGCACGTATCATCACGTGTCACCATCATGTGTCCTGGTGACACATTATTCAAATTTAAAACTGATATTAATTGATCTACTGTCTCCTTTGACGTGAGGAAGGGAAGGGAACTATCACGGGGAAAGCGCCAAGCCATTACTACTATATAGCACTTGGAAGAGGTCAGGATGAGGATTTGGGACGGGGGGAGGGGGGTAGGAATAGTGCCCAACCACTTCGGGGATTGAACGAGGTGAGCTTGGATACTCAACATATACTGAAACGACTATATATGTATGTGTGTCTAGTATGTAGTACGCTACACAGCGCTGTTGTTGCAGCTGCCTCTGAGTCATGCGCTTTAATAATAGACTCAATAGATATACCCTGAGGCGGTCTATCGCTTTGCTTTGAAGCACTGCACACAGTGGGAGAGATTGATCACCCAGGCTTACCATGCCACCATCATCAGCGCTCTGTGGTGTTAAGAGCTTACTGCCTGGCCCCTCCACCTGTAGGGTACTTCCTGGACCCTAGTAGTCAACCCCCTGCTACTGTAAACAATTGTGGTGACCGTGTAGGAGACTCTTGTTTGTGTAAACATGAAGCAAACAGGTCTTATTGTCTGGGTCTTGACTACACTCAAGCACTTACTACTACTGCAACTGCTACTACTACTGTACTATTTCTAGGTCAGTAGTACAAGAGGTTCTGCCTGGGTGAGGGGAGAGGTTCTGCCTGGGTGAGGGGAGAGGTTCTGCCTGGGTGAGGGGAGAGGTTCTACCTAGGTGAGGGGAGAGGTTCTACTACTACAGTTGCTACTACTAGTGAATAGCTCGAAGACTTTACAGAGAACAACACTTCCTAACTTCAAACGACGTTGATTGGTTTCCTTCTCTGTTGAAAAACAGTCCATGAACCTCCTTCGAACCCCCATCCTTAAGAACACATCCCTTATAAAGGTTCAATTCCCGACCTCTATATTCCTGCGGGTGATGTCAGTCTGCCTCTATTTCAAAATTCAAAATGCATTGACCCACTATATATCAACACTTTGAAATTGACGGCATTTTGGCCATTCCAGTGATTGTTTATTGCTTCCTTGAATGAGAGTTCGTATAGACGAATCCTTAATTAATGTCACTTGAATTCAGGCGAAAAGAAATGCATTTAAGATCTTCCCATTTACGACCACCTCGTAAATGGGAAGAGCTTGACGTCCAGTTTTAGGAGCCTCATCATGCTGTCTATTTCGTTGCCTGTATCGACGGACCCTAAAGTGTTCCCTGTCAGGACATTGTCAACATTTATCACGGTGAGGCCTCCTGTCATAACAAACTTTAAAATATGGTGTCCTCTTTGGAGGCTGCTTCAAGCCCTACTGCAGCATACTTGCCCGAGGGGAGAGGTTCAGGCTGGGTGAGGGGAGAGGGGTTCAGGCTAGGTGAGGGGGGAGGGGTTCAGGCTAGGTGAGGGGGGAGAGGTTCAGGCTAGGTGAGGGGGGAGAGGTTCAGGCTGGGTGAGGGGATTGGTTCAGGCTGGGTGAGGGGGAGAGGTTCAGGCTGGGTGAGAGGAGAGGTTCAGGCTGGGTGAGAGGAGAGGTTCAGGCTGGGTGAGACTGGGAACACAATTGTTACCCCGAGGGAGATTTGGGTAATGGCTGCTAACTAATAGGTGTCGCGGGTGGAATTCGAGGCATGGATGGCGAGTACAGGAATTTTGGTGAACCGAACTGTTAGATATACTTCACAGAGCAGTCCATGAGTATATCTGTTAGATATACTTCACCGGCAGTCCTCATCCCTCGCCCTGATTCACACCTGCTTCCGCATATCTGCTGTAAAACCCAATATATGAATATCCATACAGCTTTGGGAGTCTATATAATTCAATGATTGAAAACGCCCATCAGAACTCCTTCATATAGCATGCACTTCCTGTTGTGTACAGAGGTAATTACATTTCGCCTGTTCTACAACACTTTACTAACACACCGTCAAGCCTCGTTACCCGCCGTTATCCTCCACTCGTGTGCAACTTACAAGCACTTTTATCAGTCCACCGACGGCCTAGTTTCACTCGTACATAGCAAAACCGCTGATAAATTATGGTAATATTTGCAACTATGATGAAAATATGTCTAAATATATACCTTATTATTCCTAAATCATCCGAGGAAGCTGAAGTTTTCGCTCGTGCCTCAGCGTGCAAGGTCTCTCAACTTCTCCTCTCCAATAATGCATTGTATTTTGACTTAAAAATCCTCAAACGGACAAAATATAATGTACTATGAATCCTAGCTGCGGCTTGCAGAAGGCTGTTACGTTTTCAATGTGTGGGTCATCGGGTAGGTTAGGCTCGAGCAGTTTAGTGCATCATTTTTGTGACGTTGTGACAAGCGAGAAGATGGGCTGCTATAGACAATCCTGTAATGAGAAAAAGTATTATCTCAAAATTCATAGATGAAGGCCAATAATGGTATATCTCTCGCCAAATAATACAACTATACTTCTATAGCAGTTATAGCATTAATCACCTCTCTGTGATCCAGCCCTGAGATCACTCTACGTCTTCACAGGAGCGTCTAGAGTAGTTAAGGCTCCAGTTCAAAATTATTAATAATAAAACACACGGTATTGGTCCTGTTTAATCATTACTCAGGAACTTCTCTGGATATTGTAATAACTAGGTGATTACATGATAATTAGGTGATTACTTGATAATTACGTGATTATCAACGTGAGGCTCTAGTTAAAAATTATTAATAATAAAACACACGGTATTGGTCCTGTTTAATCATTACTCAGGAACTTCTCTGGATATTGTAATAACTAGGTGATTACATGATAATTACGTGAGACGCTAATTCGATCTTTCGATATGTTTCATTTATTAAACGATACGATAAACAAACTTATTTTAATTCCAGTACCTCTAGTCACGAGGAAAAACAAAACATGATTTAATCAACATTTTTACTGTCACAAATTCCTTTGTGACAGTAAAAATAGTGTATCTATTTTTGCCTTTTTATCTATTTACTTTGCAATAGTTTATCTTGTTGGGAGTATGAATTTATTTCGAATACATTCGAGATCAAAAATTATTTTTTTTATTGGATCTTAGTCAATATATTTCGAGTATATATATAATTGAAAATTATTACACGATTAAATTTGCTAAAATAATTCCGTTCCTGTTTGCATACCTGGACTGATATTTACTTTATTATAACAAGTAATAATACTGCTGCTGCGAATTTTATTAAGTAAAGGTTGATTGTTTTACCACTCGGAAAATTGTCAGCATTAAAAAAAAATACCCCAACAAAATAAATTGAAATATACTGCGAAACATATCATTGGTGGCAGCTCATATGTTTGCTAACACCTGCCTCGTTGCATAGCCGGAATTGTAGTCGTGAATCACATTTAATTCAATAAAATAAATTTTAGAATATAAGTTTTCACGCATAGAAAAGAAATTATTAATTTTACTTTGACTATAAAATTGTTTCCAACTTCAATTTATAACAAACTATTATTTAACTACTTTTCAAGTGATCACTGATATTAATAAATCCCTCGTTAGTATTATGAATAGTTATATTGGTAGACATACAACAACTTCATTGATCGCACTGAATTCTTTTTTTCTGAGATAAGAATTTATTGAACTTTATATATAATATATATATATATATATATATATATATATATATATATATATATATATATATATATATATATATATATATATATATATATATATATATATATATATGTCGTACCTAGTAGCCAGAACTCACTTCTCGGCCTACTATGCAAGGCCCGATTTGGCAAATAAGCCAAGTTTTCCAGAATTAATATATTTTCTCTATTTTTTTTCTTATAAAATGATAAAGCTACCCATTTCATTACGTATGAGGTCAATTTTTTTTTATTGGAGTTAAAATTAACGTAGATATATGACCGAACCTAACCAACCCTACCTAACCTAACCTAACCTATCTTTATAGGTTAGGTTAGGTTAGGTAGCCGAAAAAGTTAGGTTAGGTAGGTTAGGTAGTCGAAAAACAATTAATTCGTGAAAACTTGGCTTATTAGGCAAATCGGGCCTTGCATAGTAGGCTGAGAAGTGCGTTCTGGCTACTAGGTACGACATATATATATATATATATATATATATATATATATATATATATATATATATATATATATATATATATATATATATATATATATATATATATATATATATATATATTATTCTGCATGTAACATTTGTGCATTTTCCTGTGCAATGTCATGTTTCCTTGCTATACTCACTAAATTGATTTGTTTACCGTAATTTCATCAGCACATAACTCAATCAACACGAAAAATATTATTGTCTCGAAATTCAACTTGAACCGCTCGTTTAGCCTCATGCTAATTAGACAAACTCTGGCCTGTTAATTATCATACCACTTCCACCTTCATCGCTGGAGATTATCCCACTCTGTCGTAATTATCCTTCCTGTGATTTTCCTGCTAATTTTTTAACCATAGATTTTTTAACGCTAAAATACAGAGACATTTGGTTTTATTTCACTTAATCAGTTGGTACTACGTAATCGCTTCGAATCTTTCCTCGATTACGTCAACCTGGGTGCCGCCGAGGCCTCACCTGAGGGAGGGGAGAAACAGAACCAATTCTCAGGAGAATTTATGAGGGTTCGAACCTATGCGCTGAGTGTTCCCACAAGGCTCCTGTGAATTGGTTCTTTTATATATCACGTTATTGCGATTTGATTGATTGATAAAGATTAAGCCACCCAAGAGGTGGCACGGGCATGAATAGCCCGTAAGTGGTGGCCCTTTTGAGCCATTACCAGTATCAATAGATGATACTGGAGATCTGTGGAGGTGCGACTGCACCCTGCGTGACGGGAGATGTCTCCCGTGGTGATGATGGAATCAGGAGAGGCAATAAATAGGCAGAAGAGAGGTGAGGAGAAGAAAATCTTAGAGGAAGAGAACCGCTGGTTCTCTTAATTAATAGTGTGTCACGTCGATGACCCGGATACATTAAACGAAGCCTCGCTGTTATTTCTGCTGGACGATGTCATCAAATATCGCCACGGAGCTCATTGTTCCACCGAGATCATTTTCCAAGTGGTTAATATTAGTTCATAAATTGCTGCCTCGAAGCAATTTCCACCTTTACCACTTAAGTTAAGCAAGTTGCCTTGATTAGTCGCCCTAATAGTATACAGGTAGCGGCCGGAAGCCCAACACGGTGTAGAGGAGCGTGCGACTGATTAGTGAATTAGCTTGATGCCAGCTGCGGCCACCGTATATAATGACTCCATCCCTTAAGCCGTATGAGAACTAATTATACGGAGTCGACTGTGCCTCTCTATAACCCCACAGACACACCTGTTGTGTAACAGTGCTGACACCATTTAATAATACAGAGATAGAAGGTCTTTATAACATTGATTGTTCTCAGTATTGTTCAATTTGCCAGTCAGCCAGGTGACAGGATCTTATGACGGCAGGTGACCTGACCCGTGGACCTCTAGTGCCACTTGGGATGGACGGTCTCGCTTCATGCTGGTCGGCGTTCAATCCCCGACCGTTCAAGTGGTTGGGCACCATTCCTTCCCCTCCGTCCCATCCCAAATCCTTATCCTGACCCCCTTCCCAGTGCTATATAGTCGTAATGCCTTGGCCCTTTTTCCTCATAGTTTACCAGTGTCATTGTGATGATGGGCGGGGGATGTGCTTGGCTTCTATCCTGCCCCCCAAAGGCCTATATGAAGTCCAAAGCTCCTTCTTCTCACAACCCCCCCCCCCCCCCCTCTACCCTATGCCTTAGTACAATGGCCTTAGTACTCTGCCTATTTATCTATCGAATACCATAGGATCTATTTCCAGACACATTGTCACTCTGGACTCCCCCCCCCCCCTCCTCTCAGACCACTAATCTGACGTGCATGGTCTCAGGCTCCATGACAGTCTGATTGGTCCGGCTCTTATCCCGAACCACTCTTGGTGACCGTTGTTCACCACAGTACTGACCAACTTCCCCTTTTTAACCTCAATGAACACATTTAGAGAACACTTGAGAACACCTGTTCCCTTCTAGAAGAGGATAATGAGCAATTACAGTGAGACGAAATTCTTCATTTCCATTACACCATTTAAGAACTTATTTACCTATGGTATCACTGATTTACTTAAGACTGTACTGACTTACTTAAGACTGCACTCACTTACTTAAGACTGCAGTGACTTACTTAAAATTGCACTGACTTATTTAAGACTGCACTGACTTACTTAAGACTGCACTGACTTACGAAAGACTGCACTGACTTACTTAAGACTGCACTGACTTACTTAAGACTGCACTGACTTACTTAAGACTGCACTGACTTACTTAAGACTGCACTGACTTACTTAAGACTGCACTGCCTTACTTAAAATTGCACTGACTTACTTAAAATTGCACTGACTTACTTAAAATTGCACTGACTTACTTAAAATACCACTGATGTATTTAAGATATCACTGACTCACTTAAGATACCACTGACTTACTTTAGATACCAGTGACATACTTAGGAGGCCAGTGACTTACTTAAAATGCCACTGACTGACTTAAGATGCGATTGATTTACTTACGACAGCACTGATTTACTTAGACAAAAACTGGCTTACAAAGCAAATGAAATAATACTGTGTCACAACAATACAGTGACACCTACAGTGTCACTGACTTATAATGTAATTCACCTTCAATACCAATGATTTATTAAGAATTTCACTACCTTTGAATACAACTGATTTACATTGACTTCCACTGATAATTACAAAACCACTGACAATATTTCCTAAAACTAATCAGAATGTCACTCTTATTTTTCAATAGCATTAACCTGCTTAGAATGTCATTAATATACATTAATTACCCTGGCTTAGAATTCCAATGACTTGCTTAGAAATGTACTTAGAATGCAACTGAGTTAGAACAAGTAAATAATTGACATGTGGTCACATATTAACGTTAATAAATATGAGCTTGTAAAATATGCATGCTATCTTTATATACTGAGTTTACTCAGTATAAAATACCGAGTTTTATTAATACTGAGATTAAAATACTGAGGTTTACTTTTGTAACCCCTTTAGTTATATTTAATAAAATACAGGTTGTCTATCTCTCTGCCTCTCAATCTGTGTGTGTGTGTGTGTGTGTCACTCTTCCTAGGTTATGTTAGGCTAGGTTAGCTGAGGCTAGGTTAGGTTAGGCTAACTTAGGCTAGGTTAGGTTAGGCTAGGTTAGGCTAACTTAGGCTAGGTTAGGTTAGGCTAGGTTAGGTTAGGTTAGCTGAGGCTAGGTTAGGCTATGTTAGGTTAGGCTAGGTTAGGTTAGGCTAGGTTAGGTTAGGCTCGGTTAGGCTAGGTTAGGTTAGGCTAGGTTAGGCTAGGTTAGGTTAGGCAAGATTAGGTTAGGATTGGTTAGGTTAGGTTAGGCTAGGTTAAGCTAGGTTAGGTTAGGTTAGGCTAGGCTAGGTTAGGCTAGGTTAGGTTAGGCTAGGTTAGGTTAGGCTAGGTTAGGCTAGGTTAGGTTTGGTTAGGTTAGGCTAGGTTAGGTTAGGCTAGGTTAAGTTAGGTTAGGATTGGTTAGGCTAGGCTAGGTTAGGCTAGGTTAGGTTAGGCTAGGTTAGGTTAGGTTAGGTTAGGTTAGGTTAGGTTAGGCTAGGCTAGGTTAGGCTAGGTTAGGCTAGGCTAGGTTAGGCTAGGTTAGGTTAGGCTAGGTTAGGTTAGGCTAGGTTAGGCTAGGTTAGGTTAGGTTTGGTTAGGTTAGGTTAGGTTAGGTTAGGCTAGGTTAGGTTAGGTTAGGTTAGGTTAGGCTAGGTTAGGTTAGGCTAGGTTAGGCTAGGTTAGGCTAGGTTAGGTTAGGCTAGGTTAAGTTAGGTTAGGCTAGGTTAGGTTAGGTTAGGTTACGTTAGGCTAGATTAGGTTAGGTTAGGTTAGGCTAGGATTGGTTAGGTTAGGTTAGGCTAGGATTGGTTAGGCTAGGTTAGGTTAGGATTGGTAAGGTTAGCCACTTGGCGATATGTTTTCAACCCCCCTGTCTATCTGCCTCTGCGTTGTTACCTGCACAGGAGGAGGGGACGTCGGCGACCAACGGAAGCGGTGACCCGGGAGGGGTCGACTCCACGCCCTCCCTACTGGAGACCGTCATCGCTTCCCGCTACCAGCTGTGTGTACAGGTCATGGCTAGCGTCCCGCCGCCCTCCGACAGTGAGTAGCCCACCATGGATGTCCTGGATAGGGAGGAGAGGAGAAAAAGCGGGGGTTAGGAGGAGGGGGGCGTGGCCAGCGTCCCGCCGCCCTCAGACAGTGAGTAGCTCACCATGGATGTCCTGGATTGGGAGGAGAGGAGAAAAAGCGGGGGTTAGGAGGAGGGGGGATAGGAGAGGAAGGGGATGAAGAGAAAGAGTTGGTGGGTGAAAAGTCCCACATTACCAGGGAGAAGCAGCCCGTAGCTGCTGTCTAATTCCCAGGTATCTATTTACTGTTGGGTGGATATGGGCATCAGGGTGAAAGAAACTCTGTCCATTTGTTTGAGCCTCGGCTAGGGATCGAACCCGGGACCCTTAGGTCTACAACTCCCGAGCGATATCCATTTAACCGTGAGGCCCTCTGTGTGAGAGTGTGTACTTACCTAATTTACCTAATTGTGCTTGCGGGAGTTGAGCTCTGGCTCTTTGGTCCCGCCTCTCAACTGTCAGTCAAATAATGTACAGATTCCTGAGCCTACTGGGCTCTATCATATCTACACTTGAAACTGTGTATGGAGTCAGCCTCCACCACATCACTTCCTAATGCATTCCATTTGTGTACTACTCTGACACTGAAAAAAGTAGTAGACAAATGGAATGCATGTGCTGATGTGTGTACTCACCTATTTGTACTCACCTATTTGTGTGTGTGTGTGTGTGTGTGTGTGTGTGTGTGTGTGTGTGTGTGTGTGTGTGTGTGTGTGTGTGTGTGTGTGTGTGTGTGTGTGTGTTGTGTTGGAAGAAGACAAAGGTGGACCAATAAATCTTGGCTCTAAAAGCCCCATATCTCACACTGCCTTCAGTCCCTATCTTGTGATCTACCCGTCACCTCACTAAACAATTTCACGTTGAGTATAATAATCATATTTCCTACGCCGTAATCACCGCCACCATAAACAGCCCAACAAAACTGTACCCCCCAAACTAATCTTCCTCCGAGGCTCGCCGTCTTAACAAGCGTTGATGAAGATCAAGGAGGTGTAAACTGCTCCACCAGTGGTTCAAGACACATGCAGGTTGCATGCCTGGGAATGGTGACCGCCTTAAGGCCCTCAGGAGTACCGACTCCTTGATGGAAAGCAGTGACGCGAGAAAGACTTAAACAGGAGGCGTATGTTAAGCCGTCAGACACCTGTCTGTAACTGTCTAATCTTGCCCAAGTGTGTGTGTTGGACCTTAAGATCCGACTTGTGGTGTCTTGAGAGCCTGGAATTTCCTGCCCGTGTCTCCTCTATTCCGGAGGCTGCTCGTGGAGGTGGGGTGGGGGGGGGGGGGGGTTGGAGGTGGGTGCTTGAGATGGGTGTTGGAGGAGGTTGAGGCTGGAGGCTGGTGTTGGAGGGTGGTGTTGGAGGTGTGTCGGAGATATTTAGGTTAATACCTGTCGGGAGGCGTCCAGGTGAGTTTGACGACATTATTCAGTTTCTGGCGTTTGCCTAATTAGCTTAAGCTCACTGATGTAGACACCTTCCTCATGAGACAATCACCTAACCCCTCTTTACTCTATATTATAACCTACTTTATTATTGTCCCATATTCTTTATTGTTCTCTGCTATTCTATCAGAGAATTAGAGCACGGAGGTGAACTTGCTGAAAATCTTGAGACAGAGAGACGAAGATAATGATAAGGAAGGTATAGAGTCAGAGGTGGATCCAGTATGGGATCCAGAAGAAGATCCCAGAGTTGCCAACCCTTCAGGGGGAGAGGATCGAGGCCTTTATCACCCCTGTGATCCCAAACTTATGAGGCACTATGTTTGTTAACACATATAATTGTGTCATATATGTCTCTGGTTCAACTGAACATTGACTGTGATCAATGGTTCACATTGATCACATTCACATTCACTCCGTAGTTCAGAATTGACCGTGGCAGAGATCTGGACACCGCGAATTCGTTCGCTCGCTTTCGCGATAAAGTACATCGCTATCAAGTTTTTTCTCCTGACCTCAGACTTCAAAGGTTACAAAAGAGGACTCGGGGCCCTTCCTGGTCTGAACGCAAACACAACATTTACAGATTCGTGTCCCTTCCTTGTCGCCAAATTCCCGACCAATTTCCTGAGCGGTAAAAAGAGAAGAGAAAAATTTCACATTTCTTTCTTGCTTTAATTCTAGCTGTGTTTGGTTGTTTGCGTTCGTGTCTGCGTCAGTGTCTTTTTACGCGTGTTTGTGTGCCTCGCTCTAACTGTATTTTTTATGTACTTACGAACCGGTGCAGCCTCGTTGTACCGGTTCTTATAATTTAACTATTCATACGTTCGAATTCTTTGTCGAATCTGCCTTTAAAGTTGTGGAGGGAGGTGGCTTTCTCAGCTTCTTCTTTTAGTGCATTTTACTTATTGGTACAATTATTTCCATATATTTCTTCGAAATATATGGAAATATATTTCATATATATGAGAAATAATTCATGTGTTTCATGTCTCATGTGTTTCTAATCGAGTTCTCTAGTCTTATTTTCTCTCATCTTGAAGAGGGTGTCCTTGTCCACCCAGTCTATTCCCCTCAGTATCTTGTATGTTGTGATCATATCTCCTCTGTTTCTTCTATCCTGTAGAACTATGAGATGTAGTTCAATTAGCTTCTCCTTAAAGCTTAACCCTCTTTGCTCTGGCACCAACCTTGTTGCTAACCTGTGTACTTTTTTCCAGTTTGGTTTTATGCTTCACAAGATACGGATTCCATGCCGGTGCTGTGTATTCTGGGACTGGTCTAATAATTTTTGCGTAGATTGCCTTGAAGACGTCTTCATTAAGGCTGCTAAACGATGTGTTTATATTTATCAGTGTTCCTGCAGTATTAGTGCTATATCCACTGTTATATCTTTATTGTGTTATATTAGTGTTATAATTATATGATATATAATTATATCCAGTACCAAATATTTATCTCTTTCCAAGCTTAATTACCTTACAATTTTGGGAATTGAATTCCAGCAACCATTTGCTGGAATTCAATTTTGGAATAGAATTTTGCCCATCCCTGGAGTTTGATAAGTCCTCTGCTTGTACACTCCTCATCAGCGTGTGTCATCTGCAACCATTAACATTAATGATGTCATTCCTTAACATTATTCCTTGTTCGGGTAGATGGTTCACACAACTGAGGCAGAGCAGGAGCCCCAGGACCCAGCCTCATGGGACACAACTTGCTTTATTCCTCCAGTTAAAACCTCCTTTTCAACATTGATGCTTTGGTTTGTGTACTTAAGTATACTATCTTACCCAGTTCAGTGTTTTTTCCAGTTAACCCAGTCAGCTTTTCCATCTTGTACAGCAGCCTTCCACGAGGAACAGTGTCTTACACTTTTTGACATTCTAAGAAAATACAATCTACCCAGTACTCCTACTAGTACTACCCAGTACTACCTAGTACTCCTACTAGTACTACCCAGTACTACCCAGTACTCCTACTAGTACTACCCAGTACTACCCAGTACTACCTACTTTAGTAATTACCTACTACTCAACTAGGTGAGTTGTACTCACCTAGTTGTGCTTGTGGGGGTTGAGATCTGGCTCATTGGTCCCGTCTCTCAACCGTCAATCAACTGATGTACATATTCCTGAGCCTACTGGGCTGTCATATCTACATTTGAAACTGTCTATGAAGTCAGCCTACACGACATCACTGTTTAATGCATTTTATTTACTAACTACTCTAACACTGAAAAAGATCTTTCTATTGTCTCTGTGTCTCATTTGGGCACTCAGCTTCTACCTGTGTCCATTAGTGCGTGTACCACCCGTGTTAAATAATCTATCCTTGTCTACCCTGTCAATTCCCGAGAATTTTGTATGTGGTGATCATGTCTCCCCTAGCTCTTCTGTCTTCCAGCGACATGAGGTGCAGTTCTCGCAGCATGTCCTCATAACTCATGCCTCTTAGTTCTGGCACTAGCCTAGGGGCATACCTCTTAACTTTTTCCAGCTTCGTCTTGAGCTTGACAAGGTACGGTAAATGTTCCAGTGTTCTTGTTCCTGTCTTATTTAATAACCTTCGTAGTCGTAGAACACAATCAAGCTTGTCAGGCATGTCAAGCTTGTCAGGCATGTCAAGCTTGACAAGCTTTCACTTCTAAATCCAAGCTGTCCTTCCTTTGTTACTTAGTTGTTCCTCTAGGGGAGCCGGTCGGCCGAGCGGACAGCACGCGGGACTTGTGATCCTGTGGTCCTGGGTTCGATCCCAGGCGCCGGCGAGAAACAATGGGCAGAGTTTCATTCACCCTATGCCCCTGTTACCTAGCAGTAAAATAGGTACCTGGGTGTTAGTCAGCTGTCACGGGCTGCTTCCTGGGGGTGGAGGCCTGGTCGAGGACCGGGCCGCGGGGACACTAAAAGCCCCGAAATCATCTCAAGATAACCTCCAGATAACCTCCAGATGTTCCATTATTCTCAATATGATTACTTTCTTGATCACTTTACTTGGAATTGTTAACAACAACACTGATCTCTAATTTATAATTCCTTGTCTATCCCCCTTTTCTTAATCTTGGGATTACAGTTACCTTTCTCGCAGAATTCGGAGAGATGTCCAAGTTCTGGGATTTTTATTACAGTTTTTAGAAAATGGATGATTGATTTTGTCTTACCTAGTTCCTCCAAATGTTTTTCCTATACCTCTTCTATTGTGACTACATTGTCATCCATTTTTTCCTTCAGCCTTTCATCTCATCCCTGGACTTTATGTTGGTTATATTGTAAATACTTTCTGATTTTTGTGTTGTTTAAGTTGTCACATAAGTATTTTAAATTGTCAGGGAATTCACCCTTGTTCCTTAACTTGAGTAAATTGTTTCAAACTTTGTTTCTCCTTATTAGGGTACTAGGGAGGTACCCAGCTGGGCCCGGGTCTCTCTCCATCCTTCCCCACTCTTCCTCTCTGCATTTTTATCTCACCAGTCTGCCCACTCCCCCTCTCATACTTCTTGCCCCCCTTCCCCCACAATCTGCCCCACTCTCCCCTCTCCCCCTCTCCTAATCTCTCTTCTCCACTCTCCATACGTCTCCCCCTCTCTCTTTCCCTCTCTTTCCTCTCTCCCCGTTCTCCTTCCTTCTCTCCCTACCTCTGTTTATCTCTGTCTCTGTGTCTTTCCCAGGTGGGTGGTCAGTCGGTGGGAGGAACCTGGCAGTGGGAAATATTTTAACAAATGTCAAAGTTTCCGTTTGCTTTGAGAAAGAGCAGTGGCTAAGAGAGCTTCTGAAGGTGTGGGAAGACCGCCTGTGTTATGCTACTACAGCCAAACTGTATTGTCTATCTCGGTCTATTCTATTGTCCAACCTATGTCTATCTCGAACCTCAGACCATTTTTGTCCATTCCTTGCTCCTGCAAAGTCGGGGGCAAAAGCTAAGTCTTTAGCTTTTACAGATATTTTTTTTCATATTGGCTTGCTGCTCTTAACTCAGGTGTATTCACTTCCTGTTCTCTTTGGTGCTTCTCTCTTGTCCTCTGTTCCTAGTCCTCGGTCCTTTCCCAGGTCTTGTGTGGTCCTTTCTGCAGTTTCTCTGCATTGCTTCTTGAATAACACGTTATCATCTACCTTCTTCTACTTCCTCTTCTTCTTCTTGAGTGGTGTGAATTTTTTCTGTTCCATCTGCACATTTCCGTGCAATGAATGCCATCATCTTATATGCTGTCTCTCGTTCCAGTTCTCTCTCTTCCGTTGACTTTCATGCAGAAAGTCCTTCATCTCACCGTTGTCTCGTGCCTCTAATCTCCCATCTTCATCAACAGGTTCCTTTGTCTGTCTGTCCAACTCCTCCAGCTTCATTATGCTCTTGAGGATGACAACATGGTAGTCGTTCGCGCCTTACAGGATTCCCATACTTTATTTTGTTTACATTTGCGTGATTTTTTAAGGGGAGACTCAAGAGTCTAGTGTGTGGCGGGTGAGGGATGTCTCCGCTCGCTCTTGTTGGCTCTGTAATACACTGGTGCTTTAATAAGTGTTTGTCTGCCATGTCTGCCAACTCTGCTGCCCATGTGTCTTCACTGTAATGGTTGTGTTGGGTGTAAATATTTACCCAGATTGTTTCCTTGTGGGTAAATGCCTAATATTTGAGTTTTGAGCTCTTGCTTCTCTTGTCACAATTGTTTTGTTTTCTTATTGCAGTTGTAATATTGTTCCCGAGGCCTTCTGTTGTTTGGTGGGGGATTTTATATTACCATTACCACTGTGTATATGTCTCTCACTGTTGTTATGCTTAGTATGTAATCTGTCTGGTGGAAATTCTCTGATAATTTTGCTTATTTAAACCTACAGGTTTGCTGCCTTACAGACCCCCACCCCCCCCCCCCCTCCTCCTTCCCCCCTCTTGATATCCTTCTTGATATCCTCGTGAGAAAATTACATTTTCTATATCACTTCTCAGCTTTGTTTCCATTATAGCGACTGATGTTTTTCTGTCACTCGTTCTTGCAAACATCCAATTTATTTGTAATTCTGTCTGTAGTTGTGAATATAACTTTCATGCTACTCATCGCGAGTGGGCTGTGTTTGTTTTTCTCCCTGAGGGGGAATAGTTCAAGTTGGTGAAGGTCTATGTGTGAGAGGTTAGGGGCATGTTGTGATCTAGTCGCTCCTGTCTGCTACTTTGCATGGGTGCCCCCATTAAGCTGGGCAGCGCTACTGTTTCCCCTCTGTACGTCTCTCTACGGTCAGAATTGCCCCTTTATTTCACCGATTCTCCTATTTTTCTGGATTCCTTGTATTTCTTCTCTGATTTTCTTTGTTTCCTCCCTGTCCTCCTTAAACATATTCTGTCTGAAAAATATTACATGGTACTGCCCTTCATTCCTTAGATATGTCACTTCTGTCAGCATATATTTAACTGCGTTGCTGTTTGTAAAAATAGCTTTCATGTGTCGATTTCTTTCATCCTGAAAACTACCTAGCTTAGAGTAATTTTGACATTTTTATTGTTTAGACCACTCCGCCCTAAATTTGGCTTAGAATTGTTGTTTTTTATTAAATTTTGGACCTCATTTGCCATGGGTTTCCCCTGGCTCTGGAAGACCGAAGATTACCACATATTTTTTCCTCTCCAAAGCCTGCCTGATGCATTCCATGACTTGATGGGTAGTTACAGCTTTTAACACTGTTGACTTAATTATCTCTTTTTCCTTCTGAACCTTACAATAGTTCAGAGAAAATTTGTATCTGGTCTGGCTCGGCAAATCTTGGTTAATCTTTTTACTTGTATAATTCTCTCCTCTGTTATCCTGCTCATTTCCTATCTTACCTTCCCTTCCTCTAACCCATTCATATTTACTTAACTTTTGAAATAAATTTGCTTTCGGGTCTTTGTCGCTCCTGGTAAGTTTTACCTTTACGTCTTCAGTGACTTAAGTTTGTGTACCTTACCTTATATTTCGTGAAAATGGCTCCCCTGAGAAGCTATACCTCTTCTTGCATCTCTCGCCTCTTCCTGCCCTTTATTTCCTCTCCTCCTTTGCACCTTCATGTGTTTTGCATTGCCTTTAGTTCATCCATACTTTGTTTCACTTCTAATATGATACTTTCATTCCTTTGCTCCACATTCATAGTCCGCTAATTACATTATTCACCATATCGTTATTATTATTATTATTTTATATTTTTTTTTGACGTTTCCTTTCCTGAATGGTTATTTATGTCCCTCTGTCACTGGCCACTATGCAGCCTTCCCTTTGTCATCCGCCTTAGCTTTCTCTTAGCTGCTTCTTCTCCCTTAGTCACTTCTCACTCCCTTCCAAGTGAACTCTTCTCTCACCTCACTTTGGCGAGGAAAACTCCCGTCTCTCTCTCTCTCTCTCTCGCTCTCTCTCTCTCTCTGTCTCTGTCTCTGTCTCTGTCTCTGTCTCTCTCTCTCTCTCTCTCTCTCTCTCTCTCTCTCTCTCTCTCTCTCTCTCTCTCTCTCTGTCTCTGTCTCTGTCTCTCTCTCTCTCTCTCTCTCTCTCTCTCTCTCTCTCTCTCTCTCTCTCTCTCTCTCTCTCTCTCTCTCTCTCTCTCTCTCTCTCTCTCTCTCTCTCGCTCTCTCTCTCTCTCTCTCTCTCTCTCTCTCTCTCTCTCTCTCTCTCTCTCTCTCTCTCTCTCTCTCTCTCTCTCTCTCTCTCTCTCTCTCTCTCTCTCTCTCTCTCTCTCTCTCTCTCTCGCTCTCTCTCTCTCTCTCTCTCTCTCTCTCTCTCTCTCTCTCTCTCTCTCCAAAACCCACTAGGGTGAGCCTGAGGCATCGAACGGGTACCAAATCAAGTTCTGAAAACATAACCCCGTTGTGGATTCTGTGGAATCCCAGGTTACATTACTACTTCGAGCACATCCTGGTGCAGTGGGTTAAGGCGTGGGCCTTAACCCACTGCACCACGACGTGCTCTAAGTATGTTCCGCTTGATTTTCTCAATAATAATAATAATTTTAATAGAAATAACGACACTAATACTAATAATACCTGTAGTGAGAGCTTTAATTATCACCAACTTTGTCCTAAAAATTTCCTGTGAGTGGGTGTGAGTGGGTGTGAGTGGGTGTGTCTCATCCAGCGGCGATGTCTCCTGCAATGTGCCTCATTACGACGATAAATGTCCTCATTTCTCATTTGGACTCACCGCCTCACTTTTTGCTCGTTCTTTGAGACTTCTTTTTGGGGGATTTTAGATATCTGTATTTTTGTTATATACGAGAGAGAGAGAGAGAGAGAGAGAGAGAGAGAGAGAGAGAGAGAGAGAGAGAGAGAGAGAGAGAGAGAGAGAGAGAGAGAGAGAGAGAGAGAGAGAGAGAGAGAGAGAGAGAGAGAGAGAGAGAGAGAGAGAGAGAGAGAGAGAGAGAGAGAGAGAGAGAGAGAGAGAGAGAGAGAGAGCGAGAGCGAGAGCGAGAGCGAGAGCGAGAGAGAGAGAGAGAGCGAGAGAGAGAGCGAGAGAGAGAGAGAGAGAGAGAGAGAGAGAGAGAGAGAGAGAGAGAGAGAGAGAGAGAGAGAGAGAGAGAGACAGAGACAGAGACAGAGACAGAGAGAGAGAGAGAGAGAGAGAGAGAGAGACAGAGACAGAGACAGAGAGAGAGAGAGAGAGAGAGAGAGAGAGAGAGAGAGAGAGAGAGAGAGAGAGAGAGAGAGAGAGAGAGAGAAGCAGACAGGAGACACAGACACAGAGAAAAACTGTCGATAGATGGATGGATGGATAGATGGGGAGACAGTCCGATAGATAGATGAGTAAACAGATAGATGAATAGATAGATGAATGGATACACACACACACATATATATATATATATATATATATATATATATATATATATATATATATATATATATATATATATATATATATATATATATATATATATATATATATATATAGTTGGAAAATACATGAATGGAGCAAAAGATAGAGGGATAGGTGGATACACACATGGATACATAGATGTATACATAGATGGATACATATAAACATAAATACATATTCGCTTTCAGGATTATGGTCCTAACTATAAAAATACGAAAATAGCAGAAACAAATATGCGAATAAGAAAAAAAATGGAAAAATACACAATAAACTTGAGGAAAACACAACTAAAGAGAAGAAAAATGAGACAATCAAACAATAATAAAACGCAGAAAAAAGCAAACATAAGTAAACAGGAAGCAAGAAAAAATACAGAACAAGATAATCAGGAAAACTAAACGTGAATAACTGAATCTGCGAGAATGACAGGACGAAAATAAGTTGAAAGAATAAACGAGATTGCAAAGAAGATAAACAAAACAAACAAAGCAAACAAACAAACCAGAAAAACAGAATCAAATAAACAGAACAAGCAAGATAAACAAACCAAGATGAACAGAGTAAACAAAATTAAAAAAAAAAAACAGATAAGCAGACCACATCAACATAAATAAACAAAGATAAACAGAATAATCCATATAAACAGGACCAACAAGAAATACATGAAAATAAGAATAACAGAACACAGAGGAATAACAGAACACAGAGGAAATAACAGAACAGAGAGGAAATAACAGAACACAGAGGAAATAACAGAACACAGAGGAATAACAGAACAGAGAGGAAATAACAGAACACAGAGGAATAACAGAACAGAGAGGAAATAACAGAACACAGAGGAATAACAGAACAGAGAAGAATAACAGAACACAGAGGAATAACAGAACAGAGAGGAAATAACAGAACAAAGAGGAATAACAGAACAGAGAGGAAATAACAGAACACAGAGGAATAACAGAACAGAGAGGAAATAACAGAACACAGAGGAATAACAGAACAGAGAGGAAATAACAGAACACAGAGGAATAACAGAACAGAGAGGAAATAACAGAACACAGAGGAATAACATAACAAAGAGGAAATAACAGAACAAAGAGGAATAACAGAACAGAGAAGAATAACAGAACAAAGAAGACGAATAAGAGGGCCCAATAACCTCTCCGCTGACACCATATCAGAAGATCAATTAGTTCCAGACATTGAGTTGTTGGAAGAAGTTGACGGGAAGTTCGTATTGTGGGGCGTCAACCCCCCCCCTCCCCCCTCCCTCCACGCTGGAAGCCTTGAGGGGAAGTTTAAGCCTGGTGGAGGGTGGCATGTGAAGCCTCAGGCTGGTGGAGGGTGGCAGGTGAAGCCTCAGGCTGGTGGAGGGTGGCAGGTGAAGCCTCAGGCTGGTGGAGGGTGGCAGGTGAAGCCTCAGGCTGGTGGAGGGTGGCAGGTGAAGCCTCAGGCTGGTGGAAGGTGCAAAGGGAAGCCTCAGGCTGGTGGAGGGTGGCAGGTGAAGCCTCAGGCTGGTGGAGGGTGGCAGGTGAAGCCTCAGGCTGGTGGAGGGTGGCAGGTGAAGCCTCAGGCTGGTGGAGGGTGGCAGGTGAAGCCTCAGGCTGGTGGAGGGTGGCAGAGGAAGCCTCAGGCTGGTGGAGGGTGGCAGGTGAAGCCTCAGGCTGGTGGAGGGTGGCAGGTGAAGCCTCAGGCTGGTGGAGGGTGGCAGGTGAAGCCTCAGGCTGGTGGAGGGTGGCAGGTGAAGCCTCAGGCTGGTGGAGGGTGACAGGTGAAGCCTCACGTTGGTGGAGGGTGGCAGGTGAAGCCTCAGGCTGGAGGAGGGTGGCAGGTAAAGCCTCAGGCTGGTGAAAGGTGCAAAGGGAAGCCACAGTTTAGTGAGACAAATATACTGCAATTATAAATAATTCATCAAATAAACAGCTTCAAAACTGCGCTAAAACACTCACGTTATTATGGAGAAAAACATGTTTTTTTTCATTCAACGTTAAAATACGAATATTGAATCCTTCATTTGTTATGAAATTAAACAGACATTATCAAAGCTGATAAACTTTTAATTGGCATATTATGTGTTTTAGAAGTATATATATATATGATGGTGAGTGTGAGCGCGAACATGAAGCCCCAAGTTGGTGTGAAAATGAAGCCTCAATGTAGGGAAGAGTAAAGCCTCAATGTCTCATATTGTGATTATTGAACACTCGGTATTGTGCAAGTGATTAATACAGCAGCCCGTTCCTAATCGCCAACTGCTCGATAATCCAGACGCCAAATTTTTTTGTTTATGAGTGAAAAACCTTCTGCAACTGACAACGCTCAAACGTTCGAACATTTCTCGAACAGTGATTCGCTGATGGTTTCCTTTTTTTCAATCACGCCTCCGGAAATGCGTCACCCACGTACTTCAAATGAAAATATTTGCAAACAAAACCTAAACACTTAACCTAACCTAACCTACGTCTAACCTAACCTAACCTACGTCTAACCTAACCTAACCTACGTCTAACCCAACCTAACCTACGTCTAACCTAACCTAACCTACGTCTAACCTAACCTAACCTACGTCTAACCTAACCTAACCTAACCTACGTCTAACCTAACCTAACCTACGTCTAACCTAACCTAACCTACGTCTAACCTAACCTAACCTACGTCTAACCTAACCTAACCTACGTCTAACCTAACCTAACCTACGTCTAACCTAACCTAACCTACGTCTAACCTAACCTAACCTACGTCTAACCTAACCTAACCTACGTCTAACCTAACCTAACCTACGTCTAACCTAACCTAACCTACGTCTAACCTAACCTAACCTACGTCTAACCTAACCTAACCTACGTCTAACCTAACCTAACCTAACCTAACCTACGTCTAACCTAACCTAACCTAACCTAACCTAACCTAACCTAACCTACACCTAACCTAATCAAACCTATGTTTAACTATACATACAACATTAATATGTAATTTGTAAAAATTATATATGAGAAGAAACTATTTTAATAGTTAATTCGTTAAAATTCATGAATACATCATGGGAGGGACGGCCGCTGCTTTAACGAGATTGGCCTGATGACTGGTTGAATACAGCAGCAGTATAGGGAAGAGCGAAGCCTCCAGGTGATTAATGAAGCCTCAGTATGAAGACTGAAGCTTCGTCGCCGTGCAGAGTCACTAATGAAGCCTCAGTGTGAAGAGTAAAGCCTCAGAGCATTGATGATTAATGAATTTTCTCAATAATAATAATAAAGTTGCAGGTTGTGTATGGAGATAATAAAGCTTGCTTCTCTTCCTCTCAGGACGACTGTTCTGTCCGCGAACATTCGACGGGTGGTCGTGTTGGAACGACACCCCAGCTGGGGAGACAGCCTTCTCCCCCTGCCCTTACTTCATCACGGGATTCGACCACAGACGTGAGTTATGGGGAGACGATGTTGTGGGGAAGATGTTGTTGTGGGGAGTTATGGGGGAGAGTATGTAGGGGAGATGTTGTGGCGAGATAATGCTCCGTTTTCTCTAGCCAATCGTCCCTACAACATCTGTTTAACCCCCTAAAGTTTCCACTAAAACACCTGTCATGTTCCTCTCCCAGCAGGGCTGGCCCACAAGACCTGCACCAGCGAGGGCACCTGGTACAGGCACCCGGAGACCAACCTCACCTGGTCCAACTACACCACCTGCATCGACCTCGACGACCTCATGGTGAGTCTTGCTGAAGGAAGAGAAGGCAAAGAATCAGAGATGAGAGGACACAGGGTGAAGGGCGAGATATGATTACGATATACAAAATACAAGTGGGAATTGACAGAATGGACACGGTCAGGTATACTTTGGAATACATGGCACCCACACGAGGAGCCACTTGTAGGTCCCGGCAGTACTAGATAAGATATATTAAGTGAACAAGTGACAGGTTGTAGCTCGACCCAGGCTTTGACTACAGATCGGTGAGTAAAGGTAGGTGAGTACAGTTGATGAGTACAAGCAGAAGAGAGAGAACACTGCTGACCACTCAGACCCTGGCTTAACTGTGACACTCAGGGTCAGAGGTCACTCAGAGGGGGGGAGGGGATATCAGAGGGGGCTAACCCCTGCCCTGAGGCCAAGACCATCATGCAATACGGTCCACAACCCTATACAGATCATATCCCCGAGTCACTCTTACGTACTATCAGTGGTGAAGAGGATAGGCCTATTATCTCACAAAGTGGTGTAATTAACGTAAAATTTCTAAACCTTACGACGACAAACTTAGACCGTTATTGATCTTTTTCATTTATTTTTAATTTTTTTCCAATAAAGTCGATTTTTTCCAATAAAGTCGATTTTCCAATAAAGTCGATTTTTTCCAATAAAGTACATTTTCCAATAATCTCTATTTTTTCCAATAAAGTCAATTTTCCAATAAAGACGTCATCAACAAAGCTGATGGATTTTAACACGTAATTCTCTGGCCAGCCTTTGATGACCTAATGCTGTATTGATCACTAGGGCATCAATCAGGTAATAGTCAGATGAGTATTACTCATCTCATTCATGTTTTAAATAGGTTACTATTATATTGTTGGGGCTATTTTGTACAACGGGTCAACTGTGGGTCAGTAATGAAACACCACAGTAATGTTCATCTGGCAGCGAGAGAGAGAGAGAGAGAGAGAGAGAGAGAGAGAGAGAGAGAGAGAGAGAGAGAGAGAGAGAGAGAGAGAGAGAGAGAGAGAGAGAGAGAGAGAGAGAGAGAGTATATTCCTGCCATAGTACAGAAGGAAAGAGACTTGTTGCCAGGTGAAAGCTAGAGTGACCTCGATTAAAAATGTCCCCCAACACAGGTTATCCCCCACCCCCCCCCCCAAGGGTAGTCTCACACACACACACACCTGAGTGTGTGTGTGTGTATGTGTGTGTGTGTGTGTGTGTGTGTGTGTGTGTGTGTGTGTGTGTGTGTGTGTGTGTGTGTGTGTGTGTGTGTGTGTGTGTGTGCGTGTGTGTACTCACCTAATTGTGCTTGCGGGGGTTGAGCTCTGGCTCTTTGGTCCCGCCTCTCAACCGTCAATCAACTGGTGTACAGATTCCTGAGCCTATTGGGCTCTATCATATCTACATTCGAAACTGTGTATGGAGTCAGCCTCCACCACATCACTTCCTAATGCATTCCATTTACTAACTACTCTGACACTGAAAAAGTTCTTTCTAACGTCTCTGTGGCTCATTTGGGTACTCAGCTTCCACCTGTGTCCCCTTGTTCGCGTCCCACCAGTGTTGAATAGTTCATCCTTGTTTACCCGGTCGATTCCCCTGAGGATTTTGTAGGTTGTGATCATGTCCCCCCTTACTCTTCTGTCTTCCAGTGTCGTAAGGTGCATTTCCCGCAGCCTTTCCTCATAACTCATGCCTCTTAGTTCTGGGACTAGTCTAGTAGCATACCTTTGGACTTTTTCCAGCTTCGTCTTGTGCTTGACAAGGTACGGGCTCCATGCTGGGGCCGCATACTCCAGGATTGGTCTTACATATGTGGTGTACAAGATTCTGAATGATTCCTTACACAGGTTCCTGAACGCCGTTCTGATGTTAGCCAGCCTCGCATATGCCGCAGACGTTATTCTCTTTATGTGGGCTTCAGGAGACAGGTTTGGTGTGATATCAACTCTTAGATCTTTCTCTCTGTCTCTTTCATTAAGTACTTCATCTCCTTTTCTGTATCCTGTGCCTGGCCTCCTGTTTCCACTGCCTAGTTTCATTACTTTGCATTTACTCGGGTTGAACTTCAACAGCCATTTGTTGGACCATTCACTCAGTCTATCCAGGTCATCTTGTAGCCTCCTACTATCATCCTCTGTTTCAATCCTCCTCATAATTTTTGCATCGTCGATAAACATTGAGAGGAACGAATCTATACCTTCTGGGAGATCATTTACATATACCAGAAACAGTATAGGTCCAAGGACTGACCCCTGCGGGACTCCACTTGTGACGTCTCGCCAATCTGAGACCTCACCCCTCACACAGACTCGTTGTCTCCTGTTGCTTAGGTACTCCTCTATCCACCGGAGTACCTTCCCTCTCACTCCAGCCTGCATCTCCAACTTTCGCACTAGCCTCTTGTGTGGCACTGTATCAAAGGCTTTCTGACAATCCAAAAATATGCAGTCTGCCCACCCTTCTCTTTCTTGCCTTATTTTTGTTGCCTGGTCGTAGAATTCAAGTAACCCTGTGAGGCAGGACCTGCTATCCCTGAACCCATGTTGATGCTGTGTTACAAAGTTCCTTCGCTCCAGATGCTCCACTAGTTTTTTTCGCACAATCTTCTCCATCAGCTTGCATGGTATGCAGGTTAGGGACACTGGCCTGTAATTCAGTGCCTCCTGTCTATCCCCTTTCTTGTATATCGGGACTACGTTAGCTGCTTTCCAAATATCTGGCAGTTCCCCTGTTGCCAGTGATTTGTTATACACTATGGAGAGTGGTAGGCTCAGTTCTCTTGCTCCTTCCTTTAGAACCCAAGGGGAGATTCCATCTGGGCCTATAGCCTTCGTCACGTCCAACTCTAGTAAACACTTCCTTACTTCCCCACTGGTAATCTCAAACTCTTCCAGTGGTTCCTGGTTAGCTATTCCCTCACTTACCTCTGGAATTTCTCCTTGCTCTAAGGTGAAGACCTCCTGAAATTTCTTATTCAATTCCTCACACACTTCCTTGTCATTTGTAGTGAATCCTTCCGCCCCTATCCGTAATCTCATAACCTGTGTGTGTGTGTGTGTGTGTGTGTGTGTGTGTGTGTGTGTGTGTGTGTGTGTGTGTGTGTGTGTGTGTGTGTGTGTGTGTGTGTGTGTCCGTGTATGTGTCCGTATGTGTGTGTGTGTGTGTGTGTGTGTGTGTGTGTGTGTGTGTGTGTGTGTGTGTGTGTGTGTGTGTGTGTGTGTGTGTGTGTGTGTGTGTGTGCGTGTGTGTATGTGTCCGTATGTGTGTGTGTGTGTGTGTGTGTGTGTGTGTGTGTGTGTGTGTGTGTGTGTGTGTGTGTGTGTGTGTGTGTGTGTGTGTGTGTGTGTGTGTGTATGTGTCCGTATGTGTGTGTGTGTGTGTGTACTCACCTGAATGCTCGAGTTCTGATGAGAATGCTGATCGAGTTCTGGCTCTTTGGTCCCGCCTCTCAACTGTCAATCAACTATTGTACAAGTTGATATCTTTATATATTGTCGTGGGGTCTTGGTTTAAGTAATTTTTGAAAATATATCAGTTCATACAATGACTATCTATCAATATGATAGATATTGATATCTGAAAGTCACCAAAATCTATCAGCGGAATTAACCCCCCCCCCTCCTCACCAAAATCCCTCACCCACAATTCTAAAGCCAAACCTCTCACTAACTCCTGGAACAATTGCCTCGCGCCCAACCACTCCCTCTGATGGTTAGAATACGCCACTCTGAATCCCGAAGGAGACGTCCCTGACCTCGTTCTGATTGGCTGGCACTTCTAACCTCGATCAATTGCAAATGCCACGTGTTGCTTGCCTCCCATTGGCTGTGGCAGGTCACGTGAGACGGAGAACTTAGAAAGCATCTCTTTCAGACGCTAAATAGTGCCGTTTCAGTCATGTAAAAGGCCACGCTGTATGTGTAGCATTAAACTAAATTATTGTTGTAAGATTTGCTCTAGCAGTTATACACGAAAGGATGACTTTGCCTGGTGGGGATTTACACCACTTTGCCTGGTGGGGATTTACACCACTTTCCCTGGTGGGGATTTACACCACTTTGCCTGGTGGGGATTTACACCACTTTGCCTGGTGGGGATTTACACCACTTTGCCTGGTAGAGATTTACACCACTTTGCCTGGTAGGGATTTACACCACTTTGCCTGGTGGGGATTTACACCACTTTGCTTGGTGGGGATTTACACCACTTTGCCTGGTAGGGATTTACACCACTTTGCCTGGTGGGGATTTACACCACTTTGCCTGGTGGGGATTTACACCACTTTGCCTGGTAGAGATTTACACCACTTTGTCTGGTGGGGATTTACACCACTTTGCCTGGTAGAGATTTACACTACTTTGCCTGGTAGAGATTTACACCACTTTGCTGCTTGATGGGGATTTACACCCCCATTTGGATCATGGGAACTTACACCACTTTGCCACCTAAAGCTATTAGTAAGGTCAGTAAAGTGTTAGTAAATTGAATTTTCTATCCATTTTTCAAGTAACTTCATCACAGATTATGTTAGGCTAATCCGATGGCAATTAGAGAGTTCAGATTAAGAAGTTTTATTCGTTAAAATAAAATCTATCTCTTGAGAAATTGGCACGACATTAAAGATCTTACATACTTGGTAACCAGGTCTGAATATGATTTAATAGAGATAATTATAATTGTAATAGTATTGTAAATTGTATTAATAATTGTAATATAGAGATAATTGTACATAGTAAATTATTTCCATATATTTAATGTTTTGCATCAAGCAGCGACGTCAGTTCCATCAATTTGCATCAGTTTACTCAACTAACAAATTTAATTGCCAGCTAACTTTCACCACTAACTTGCTCGCAACAGCAGCTACTTAGCTGTTAGTGATAGCCAAGCATCACTAACAGTTAATTCCCAACAGTAAGCCTTGCTAACCCTTAACTTTCCCTGATTAACTTTCACTAATCTACCCACAGTTAATTTTCCCCAATTAGCTGCAACTAAGAGGAAATTATATCCAATTGAAACCTACTGTCACCTAACTTTCATAAATTAGCTTCCACTAAGAGGTAACCTTATCCAATTAGCTTCTACTAAGAGGTAACCTTATCTAATTAGCTTTCACTAAGAAGTAACCTTATCTAATTAGCTTCCACTAAGAGATAACCTTATCCAATTAGCTTCCACTAAGAGATAACCTTATCCAATTAGCTTCCACTAAGAGGTAACCTTATCCAATTAACTTCCACTAAGAGGTAACCTTATCCAATTAGCTTCCACTAAGAGATAACCTTATCCAATTAGCTTCTGCTAAGAGTATATGCTTTTCCCCAATTAGGTTCCTGTAAGCGCTAACTTTGTGCAGTTAGCCTTCAGTAGGAGTTAGCTAACCTGGCGCCATCTGTTGACAGATGCGGCAGCTTATCAACACCATATATATCGCTGGCTACTCTGTCTCCCTGATCGCCCTCGCCGTCTCCCTCCTCATCTTCTTCAACTTCAGGTAAATGTTTGACTTGAGAACGACTTCACTTTCAGGTAAATGTTTGGCTTGAGAACGACTTCACTTTCAGGTAAATGTCTGGCTTGAGAACGACTTCACTTTCAGGTAAATGTTTGGCTTGAGAACGACTTCACTTTCAGGTAAATGTCTGGCTTGAGAACGACTTCACTTTCAGGTAAATGTTTGGCTTGAGAACGACTTCACTTTCAGGTAAATGTTTGGCTTGAGAACGACTTCACCTTCAGGTAAACGACATATAACTCATATTCTCTTCTCCTCCTCCACTCCCACCTTGAATTTACCTGCATTTTCAATGCACTTTCATTTCGCCTCATCTTTTCTTCCCATCACCTTCATCTCCCGTCATCTTTAATTCATATAATTTTAACTCTACATCCACCTCATTTCAGCTCACATTCACCTCACATTATACTGACCCAGCTGGTTGAGTGATATGATTACTCAACATATAAATATACATATATATGTATGATATATATAGTGGTATGATATGATATGGTTGAGTATATCACAAATTCCATAGATTATATTTGAAGAGATCGTCTCAATATGATGTTACTTAAGTGAAGCGTAAGTCCATATGAATCGTTATCTCAGGTTATCTCTGTTATCTGGCTATTAATTATCTCTGTTATCTCTTTATCTCTTGCATTTCTTCTATATCTGTTAATACTGTTATTTTATATTTATGGGAAATCTGTTTCATTGTTATTTTCAATACTGTTATCTTTGTTATGGTATTTCTCTCATCACTGTTATCTCTGTTATCACTTATCTCTAGTGTATCTGATATAATTAATATATATGATATTACTGATATGTCTGTTATCACTAGGCTATTATCCCTGTTGAAATCTTTGTCTGCTAGGGCATGTTATCTCTGCTATCACTGGTTTTTCTGGTATCACTGTTTTCATTGTTCAATCTGTTATCACTGTTATCTTTCACTGAACATTCTTAAGAAATATTGCCGAAGGAATTACTTAGAAGACATTATGTACAAACAATAATCAACATTAACATACTTCGAAAAATTACTCAAAATCACAATCCGAAGAAAATATGAAAAAAAAATTTGAAATTTAAATCTCACTTAAAAAAGAAAATCCTGAAAAAAAAATGTTTTTCAGTAAAATTAACATTCAGTAAGACATTCGCAATAAAATCTCACTCAGAACGTTTCGTGGCCTTGAAACATTTCTTGAACAAGTAAGTATCTTAGAGAACGTTTTTATACGTTAGAAAACGTTTTTATACATTAGATAACGTTTTTTTATGATTTTTAAATGAATTAGTAATTGATTACTAAATGTAAAACATATATGACGAAAAGATGATGTATTTTAAGATTCTTACTAGAATCATTAAGTAAGACTACAATCACCATTATGTCTGAAAAGAATGATCTCAAGTGGTCATAAGGACTAATTGCCACGCTACTTCCGGGTAGTTACGTGAGAGGCCGCTTGTCGGGCTCTAATTAGCGCTCGTTAGGAAGCAAACATGTTGATTACTTATGGTAAGTGGTTCAATAGTTAACTACAAACAGCCGCCATTGCAAATGCTGAACTTCCTCTCTCTCTCTCTCTCACTCTCTCTCTCTCTCTCTCTCTCTCTCTCTCTCTCTCTCTCTCTCTCTCTCTCTCTCTCTCTCTCTCTCTCTCTCTCTCTCTCTCTCTCTCTCTCTCTCTCTCTCTCTCACCGAGACATAAAGACCGTATAACCCTCGAGTTAATTCCCTCACTTAAGCATAAACACATATGTGTCACAGATATATACAATAAGCTCCCTGTGTTTTCCCCGGATGTTTCATGTGTCCATCGTGTGTCCTCTCTCCCACAGGACACTGCAGTGTACACGTATCCGTCTTCACAAAAACTTGTTCCTCAGTTTCATCCTCAACAATTGCCTGTGGATTGCCTGGTACATGGAAGTGGCCGACAAGCCCGACACTGTCTTCGATAACAACGTAAGTGGGAGAGAGACAGACAGAGACAGACAGAGGGAGATAGAGACAGGGAGACAGAGAGGTGGGGGGGAGGTGGCGAAGTGAGAAATTAGGATTATACCTGAAAGCCACTCAGGACATTAGAATCTGGCAAACCGCTTCACATTGTAACTTTGTGTGTGTGTGTGTGTGTGTGTGTGTGTGTGTGTGTGTGTGTGTGTGTGTGTGTGTGTGTGTGTGTGTGTGTGTGTGTGTGTGTGTGTGTGTGTGCGTTGCCTTCACCCGGCGGTGCCCGGGTAGACAATACTCACTATCATTATCACTGTCAATATCTTCACACCCTCTTCCATTAAGCCACCATCCCCCCACAACACACCTTGAAACTCTCCTCCTCGCAAACCGTCTCAGTCTTTCTCCCCCACACACACCTTCCCCGTCTCTCCCCTCACACACCTTCCCCGTCTCTCCCCTCACAAACCATCCCACATCATCGCATCTCGGCCTTGGATGCTGAAGGAGGCGGCTAAATACTTTGTCAACAAATATCTAAAAATGTGAATAAACACTTGTAACAGGAAATCTCCCGTAAAAAGCCTGGTAAAAAAAAAAGTAAAGGTAGTACCGATATTCAAGAAAGGCACAGAAAGGAGGCACTAAATTACAGCCCGTTGTTGCCGCCAAGATTCTCCGTGGGACGTGCTGGAGAAGGGAGGAAGCATCTTGAGAAGACCAACTCTATATCACAAGAAAAAGGGACACCTTGGATTTAGAACGGGAAACTCGTACCTCAGAAACATGATTAGAGTTCTATGACAGGGATATAAAATAAGACCCGGGGCGGGGGGGAGGGGGGGGGAAGAAGGTTGGGTAGACTGTATTTTCGTAGAGTGCCAAGAAGCATTTGACAGTGTGCCTCCTGAAAGACTGTGGTACAAGATGGAGAGCCAGGCTGGGACAACTGGGAAAAGGAAACACTGGACTGGGTAAAGGAGGATCTGAAGGACAGAAAGCAAATAGTCACAGTCAGAGACGAGGTTTCATGCTGGAGGAATGTAACAAGTGGGGTCCCACAAGACTCTATCCTGGGACCACTGCTGTTGCTAATTTATGTGAATGACCTGCCCGAGGGAGAGAGGTCAGACATGTTAATGGTTGCTGATGATGCAAAGCTGATGAAGAATGGAAAAAAAAAGGACTGCAAGAAGTTACGGAGGATCTTGACAAACTCTAGGAGTGGTCAAACAAAAGGTTGTTAGAATTCAATCCACACAAGTGTAAGGTAATGAAGATGGGATAGGGAGAAAGGAGACCAGGAGGCAGCTACGCTATAAGAGGAAGGCAACTACAGGAACAGAAAAGTGAGGAAGATTTAAGTGGAGATATAGTTCCCAACACTAACACCAGAGGCACACATAAACAGCATAACATCAGCAGCATATGCGACGCTGGCAAACATTAGAACATCGTTTAGAAACCTAAATCAGGATTCCATCAAGGTAATCTACACAACATGTATTAGAGCAGTACTGGAACACAGCATGTATTAGAGCAGTACTGGAACACAACATGTATTAGAGCAGTACTGGAACACAGCATGTATTAGAGCAGTACTGGAACACAACATGTATTAGAGCAGTACTGGAACACAGCATGTATTAGAGCAGTACTGGAACACAACATGTATTAGAGCAGTACTGGAACACAACATGTATTAGAGCAGTACTGGAACACAACATGTATTAGAGCAGTACTGGAACACAACATGTATTAGAGCAGTACTGGAACACAACATGTATTAGAGCAGTACTGGAACACAACATGTATTAGACCAGTACTGGAACACAACATGTATTAGACCAGTACTGGAACACAACATGTATTAGACCAGTACTGGACCACAACATGTATTAGACCAGTACTGGAACACAACATGCATTAGACCAGTACTGGAACACAACATGCATTAGACCAGTACTGGAACACAACATGCATTAGACCAGTACTGGAACACAACATGTATTAGAACAGTACTGGAACACAACATGTATTAGAGCAGTACTGGAACAAGCAACACCGGCATGGAATCTGTGCCTTTTGGAGTATAAAGACGAAATGGAAAACAAAGTAACAAAGGTGTGCACAAGATTAGTGTTAGAGCCAAAAGGGATAACCAACGAGAATAGGCTATTGAAACTACATGTCAAAGTAACCCTAGAGGATAGACGGAACAGAGGAGATATGATCACAACATGCAAGATTATGAGGGGAAACAGATAAGGTAAACGAGGATAGTCTTTTTCCCTTTCCACATACTCTTCCTATCTGCCTTTCCACACACCCTTCCCATCTCGTGCAGTACGGATATACGTGCCTTAGGGAACCAGTCCGCCCTCTTCTATAGTACATCGTATTTTGACGTACAATTCCCCCTAAAACCATTGCACTGATGTTTTAATATCACAAGGGTATCCCGTTTTCTGTTCGTCGGTTCTCGGGTAGGTTAGGTTTGGGCAATTTAGTACGTCTGTTTAGTGTCGTTGTGAACAGTCAAGAGGACGGATTGAGGGATACGCGTACATCAGTGGACATCAGTACATACGTGCAGTGGACTTACACGTGCAGTGGACATACACGTGCAGTGGACTTACACGTGCACTGGGACCACACGTTCAGTGGACATACACGTGCAGTGGACATACACGTACAGTGAACATACATGTGCAGTGGGACCACACGTGCAGTGGACATACACGTGCAGTGGGACCACACGTGCAGTGGGACCACACATGCAGTGGGATCGCACGTGCAGTGGGATCACACGTGCAGTGGGATCGCACGTGCAGTGGGATCACACGTGCAGTGGGATCGCACGTGCGGTGGGACCACACTTGCAGTGGACATACACGTGCAGTGGACATACACGTGCAGTGGACATACACGTGCAGTGGACATACACGTGCAGTGGACATACACGTGCAGTGGGACCACACGTGCAGTGAAACCACACGTGCTGTGGGACTACACATGCAGTGGACATACACGTGCAGTGGGACCACACATGCAGTGGGATCACACATGCAGTGGGACCACTCATGCAGTGGGACCACACGTGCAGTGTATGTCCACTCTGACTAAAAGGCTCCTGGGACTGACAATACACAGGCTCCTGGGACTAACAATACACAGGCTCCTGGGACTGACAATACACAGGCTCCTGGGACTGACAATACACAGGCTCCTGGGACTAACAGTCCACAGGCTCCTGGGACTAACAGTCCACAGGCTCCTGGGACTAACAGTCCACAGGCTCCTGGGACTAACAGTCCACAGGCTCCTGGGACTGACAGTACACAGGCTCCTGGGACTGACAGTCCACAGACTCCTGGGATCACAAGACAAAGGCTGGGAAGAATGCTTAAAGCGGATGTCAATAATAGGCGATATTTCTTAATAGAAAACCTAAACATCTCCCCTTTATGGCGTGTGTCGCTCTTAGCCTGGGCTCAAACACTCTTTTTTTAAATGGAGACAAAGACCACGATGACGTCCTTTGAACAATGGCAGTGAGGCGTAAAATTTCTTTTACGGGAGATCATAACAGCTTTGTGGATCAGACTTGAGTAGCCTGACAGGTCGCCAGGGGAAGAATGGTCCCGACCCATCGTGATGGGAGGGGGGGAGGGGGGGGTTCTTTGCCTAACTCTTCCTTCGCTGATGGTGCCTTGCCAAAGCTGTTAAGCCATGACGGGTCGACCCTTGGCACCCGGCGGCGCCCGGCACAGTGCCAGACTCCAGCAGCAGCAGCAAGGCACTGTCCGTGGCGGTCATTCCGTGCAGGAAGGCATTATGGGGTCACTGGTCGTTTAGTAAACGACTGAGGTCATAGCATCACGACCCGTCTGCCAGCGTAATTGAGCTCAGCCACAGAGCCAGGCGCTCTCTGTGGCCAACTTCTGCCTCAGTACTGTGGCTCTGTGACCTATTATAGTTTTTCTATTGTCTCTCTTCCCCCCCGTCCCCACCCTCTCTCTCTCTCTCCCTCTCTCTCTCTCTCTCTCTCTCTCTCTCTCTCTCTCTCTCTCTCTCTCTCTCTCTCTCTCTCTCTCTCTCTCTCTCTCTCTCTCTCTCTCTCTCTCTCTCTCTCTCTCTCTCTCTCTCTCTCTCTCTCTCTCTCTCTCTCCCTCTCTCTCTCTCTCTCTCTCCTCCTGCCTCCCTAGGCTATCTCAGCAGCGGGATGCGCAGTCGTTATACACACTTACATGCAAATTGAGTCGGCAAGATAGCGCAGGAGTTGGCCTGAATTATCCTTTCAGTAACAGGATTTCTTGAGCGTTAGACGCACCAATATCCGGATCCCCCTATTCCCTGTTTTTTTTTTTTTCCTCCTAATTAAACCTTTTTTTTTCCAAATATCTATTATTTGTATTTAATCAGATATTAGTTTTATTTTACATATTATTAATATTCAATTGTATATTCATACACATATACATTATTATTGCCCATTTATTCACGTACTTTGACTTTTACGATAAAGCTATTTATGTATACTGTACATTTCCAGAGAGACGTCACCAAGCCCAAACGAGCATCTACATTAGTATTACATTAGTCACTCGCTACACCTCTACACTTACACTTTTTGTGTCCCCCTCACTACCCCACTACTCTTACACCTTCACTTCTTGAAACAATTGTTTATACCAAAACACCTCCTTTTTACCTTATAATTATACAAATTCTGTACATACTTCATCATCGCCACATCCCTGTATGCCTCTATGTACTCATCTATTCCACAGACACTTCTGTGAGATTTTTTCCTACACTTACTTCCCTTAGGAGGTGGACCTCAGACATAAAGAACAGCTTACTTGCAGATATCTCTACTTTAAGGCTGAGCCCATAGGAAAAGCGGGAGCAAACCGCCAGGCTTCCACCACACGGGTGAAAACCTGTCCACTTGGGCCGCTGGCTCCATCTAGTTTCGATAACTACAACAGGGTTATAGGGGAGCCGGTCGGCCGTGCGGACAGCACGCGGGACTTGTGATCCTGTGGTCCTGGGTTCGATCCCAGGCGCCGGCGAGAAACAATGGGCAGAGTTTCTTTCACCCTATGCCCCTGTTACCTAGCAGTAAAATAGGTACCAGGGTGTTAGTCAGCTGTCACGGGCTGCTTCCTGGGGGTGGCGGCCTGGTCGAGGACCGGGCCGCGGGGACACTAAAAGCCCCGAAATCATCTCAAGATAACCTCAAGATAGGGTAACCGACTGGTTCTCACATCAATTTTTATAATTTGATCTTTGGCGCTATGAATTGAGATTCGAATTTCCCACGAACAGCCGTCATTACAAAGGTCACATTACTAGACAACCGTATAAAGCAGAACATGGGGTGCAAGAAGAAGGGGTTGACATCAAAGTCCGTTTTCTAAACAACAACAATTTATTAACAAATAGACTAAACTACTACAACATCGCGTTAACGTTACGTTAATGTGCGTCCAGTGGCACTTTAACAACAGCTACTTAACAACCATGAAATAGCAACGACTCCGGTCAATTGCTGTGGGAACCGACCTGTGAGATTTATATTTATTTAATTTATATGAATTTATATAGAATTTATATTTACGTTAATTTATATATTTCGATAGTAACTGGTATGATGTTAAGTGGACTGTATTTCTGCAATAATCTCACAAATCGATCCTTACACATTAGGGGGTTTATATTAAATTTATATATCTGCAGACAATCAAACTACAGTATTAACTACATATATTAATATACATTGGAGGTGCCTTATCTTATTGTACAGCAGGCTTAGTCCACCAGGTATAACTAGGATGTAGACACCAAATTATCCTCGTTTGAGGCTAGCTTCCGTCACCCAGTAACTGATGAATCAAGTCTTGCTTCCTCTTCTTGTTCCTGTCAAAGGGCGCTAGCTGTAAAGCCAGAATCCTAATATATGACAGCTATATCAGACAAAACACTGTATAATAGATAAGATAAGGACCAAGGATAAATTACCTTTATTGAGTCGATCATTTGTGTTCTCACCGGTTCGCCCAATATCTACCTAACATTAATGGCCAAAAATGATTAGATAAACGGGTTTCGGAAAGACACTTCCCTTGTGGTTACTGACAGCGTGTTGATGATGGCAGAACACTACTCTGTTCTCCATAACACCTCGTCCAAGAGAAATTATAGGAGGTGAATTTGCTCCACGACTCAGGGGCCAGATTCACGAAAGCACTTGCGCAAACACTTACGAACGTGTACATCTTTCCTAAATCTTTGACGGCTTTAGTTACATTTATTAAACAGTGTACAAGCATGAAAACTTGCCAATCAACTGTTGTTATTGTTATAAACAGCCTCCTGGTGCTTCGGAGCTCATTAACTGTTTAATAATTGGAAACAAAGCCGTCAAAGACTGAGAAAAGATGTACAGGTTCGTAAGTGTTTGCGTAAGTGCTTTCGTGAATCTGGCCCCTGGTCTATACCAACAATGGTTGACCACTCTCTACTCAGTGACGCCTTGGCACTTTGTCCAGATATCAGTAACTGATAGAAGAGTCACATTTACTCTATTTTGATACTGATAATTAAGTTAATTCAAATGAGATGTTTTTATGATATAAGAAGTCCAAAGACTAATGTATTTAAGAATAATTCCCAACGCAATAGCTGGTGAATTTATAGTACTACGTGGCAATGATATCCCGTTTTCTATTGACGGAAAATTCCACTACAAGCTACATTTTCTAAGGGTAACTTGTTTATACAACGGCAGCAGCAATATCTGTCTATTGTATATAATATTATCAAAATGGTGTCGGGTTTTCCGACAATTGCTGCGCGGTTGAATACTGAACTAACCTGAACACAGGAGCGCCCACTGACGACGCAATATTGCAAACAAATAATTCACAAGACTAAGTTTACACAACAGTGAGTGATGATTCGTTACGTTAATGTCCATCCAGTGGCACTTGTAAGACAGCTATTCAACAGCCCCCTCGAGAAATAATAACAATCTCTATCTTCCTGACACTCCGGGCTGACTTAATGAACTAACTGAACAATGGTGCCCACTGGTGACACAAGCTTGCAGTCAATATACCTCACGGCCCTCCTGGTGACCAATATACTATAATCACCATCTTACTGGTCCTCGCAGCCCTCCCGGCGAGGTACCCGAGTAACTAGGTGGGTAATCCAACACTGATAACCCCCCTATCACAGTCTAATGTGAATTGTTGACCAGACCACACACTAGAAGGTGAAGGGACGACGACGTTTCGGTCCGTCCTGGACCATTCTCAAGTCGATTGTACTTTAGCCACGTACTAAAGTACAGTCAACATACTTTAGCCACGTTATTGTGACTCATCGCCTGCAATCTAATGTGAACACTCTTTGCAACTTCCTACAAGAACTTGCAAATGTAAATAAAGCTAGACAAGTGGGATCCTGAGACACTTCTCCAGTAGTCCCCAAGTTACCTTACTCTCGTCTCCAGAGACGATAATCAAACAAATTGCCTTAATTACCAAATTGATTATGTGATTAATTACGTTAATTGACTGCCAACAGCAGTCAGCAACAAAGAAGTTGTATGTTAATCACAAACACTTGTCTCCCTCAGACAACAAAGCAACAATAGCACTTTACGTTAATCACCAACACTTGTCTCCCTCAGACAACAAAGCAACAAGAGCACTTTACGTTAATCACCAACACTTGTCTCCTACAAACAAGTCAAACTGTTAACAATAACTCGAAAGTCTCTTATATTACAACCCACTTGACCCCCTCCAGCATTCAAGTGAGTAATTCCTAATTATTGTCAAACGGACAAACTAATTCAATCCCAACCGAGTTACGTTAACTAAGCCTACCACTCTCTCTTGGTAGTTTCTCAACAGTCTATGTCAAACTTACTTAAATGGCCGTTAATTACCCTAACTAACCCCGAGCAGTTAATAAACTGTCACCAGGACCGATAATTAATTATACATGAATACGTCTCACTCAGCACTGCCTAAGCAGATCTCATCAAACACTGTGAATTCACAGACGAGGTGTTAATTACCCTAGTTAACATGAGTGCGTCTTAATCACCTGTCACCTCGACAAGATATGATTAATCCAATGAGTTCTGCTTGCCCAATGACATTACCTTACGAGTCAGTCAACCCCTTGACGTTAATTAGTCCCCTGGAAACACAAACCGTAACTGTCTCTATTTTCCGCTTGTTACAACTTGTAATAAAGTCTTGGCTTAACGTATTTATGACGTATTAGAACGTTGTTACAACTTGCTATATTGGTTGTTATAACTGGTTAGGAGGTGTTAAAACTTGTTCGAACGTTGTAGCAACGTCGTAGTTTAGGTGTGTGTTTGGAGGGTATCCACTAATTAACATGAGCCACTAATTACCGTACCACAGACAGGTAATTAGTCACGAGTAAATTCCGGTAACACAAGTACTGTCAGCCCTTGACAGCTCCTCCCCACTATGTGAATTCATGAAGAGAATGCTAATCACACAATTAGCTAGAATGGGCAATTAGTTGTCACACGGACCACTAATTGCACCTGAAACATATCTTGACGAGCTCAACACTGTTTCCCCTAACAGCTCCCTCATTAAATTATGTGCATCCCCTTATAAAGTTAATCACCCTTTAATTAACTCTCACTGAATCCTTAAATCATCAACACAACTTAAAGAAACAGAAAGTAACCCTCAGGTACACAGGTCACACTCTCAGTCACATAACATAAAGGTCCTGGCCCCATACGGTTGCACCCCTTGCAACACGTTAATTACTATGCCCCCCCCACAGTAATGACACACACGGTTTGGCAACAATACAATATGTATACCCCTACACTACTGCCCCCCCCCCCCTAATCTTGCAACAAGCTGCAAAGAACTACTGTGTGGAATCACTACTTCAGCACTGCAATTTATGTTAACTAAACACACCGTCGCTACACTGACAGCTGGCACTAATTTTCCTAATTAGCCAGACTAACCAATCCATTGCTGGCTCTCTCATTAAGTGCTGTGTGCTTACTTAATCAACACAGCTCCTAGGGCAGTAATAGAATGTTTAATAAAGCAACAACACTGCCCTAACACACAAAATACTGATGTCATCAGTATACCCCATATGATAATGACATCACTACGCAATTAGTCAGTAATCACAATTACAAACTCTCCACACAACACCGTAGTTTCAGACACCAGGGTGACAACCAACCACCCATGACCTTGGTCTGACAAATTACTGGACATGCTAATGAAAACTCATGGAAATGACACACCCTAAACAATGAAAAAAAAGTCATAAACATTTCCCCTTATGAATAATCAAAAATGTATCACTAGAGAAAATATACACAGTTATACAGACCTCAGAGTGTCCGCTGATCAACCCTAAATACACTGGCCAGCTTACCTCTGATATGATATACTTGCACGCGGCAACATGGCATTAATCTAGACTCTGAACGATATATATATATATTGTTATGTTGATCTGATAATCGTCAGATCAACATAACATTTATGGGAAAAATCTCCACACTGACCGGTTTACATACTCGAGTCAGTCAACACACAATTTGTATTACATATTGTTATGATTCCAGGCTGCCTGAGAAACGAGTTTACCCTCTGAGAGTTACCTTACACTTCTCTGAGTTATTCTGCCAGGCCTGACCTAACTAAGAGGTCAAAGAGATATAGACGTACATATATGTATAGTAAACACTCGATTAAATTTGACGAATAGTTTAAAAACATGGGCAGTGAACAAGAATATAAATAAATAACTTGACATGAAATGTAGAGTTTGCTGGAGGTGTGAGGCTCGCTTTCAGAAGGTCTTGACCTCACTTGAGCTGAAGAAATCGTGAGGGGAAGGTCGCACTCCGTTGAGCCCCTACTAGATAAGAATACCTGTTTGATATACCTTCAAGAAGAAGGAAGTGGACAGACGTCTCGATTGTGGAATAAATCTGGAAACGTCTGAGCTCAAGTCATGGACTGGAGGAAGAGTGGTAGGACAGTCTTTGAAGTATTTTGTGGGGCGGCCTAGGGCGCCCAGTGTCGCCGCCCTGCCAGTGAGTGTCAGCAAGCGAATCGAATTCTGTGGTTTGTCTGGGGAAAGGAGTTGCTGAGAGAACTTCGAGGCCGGTACAGGAGGAGTCAGTAGATGGAACTCCAAGGCTATTGAAGAAATACTGAGCTTTAAGGAAGAGCAGTCCCCATTGCGAGGAGTTGGACCTCAAGCTTTGAGGGGAGAGGAAGTAGAGTGGAGTTTCACGTGCTTCTGTGGAACCAGTAGTGAAGCACCATTGCTGTTCAAGGAAGACTTCATGGTGTAGCAGGTGGAAGAGATGTGAAGGACCCTGGTAGACAATTCTAGGAGGACCTGAAGATGTTCAGGGTAGTGAACCTCTGGGGGTAGAGAAGAGGTTCTTAGTGACTACTTATATAGAGTTGGTAGTGAGTGCTTGAGTGTCATTGGCGCGCAAGACGCAGTGGACAGACCATTTTTATATCAAGGAATATTTATACAGATGTTTATAGTGTTGCAGCCATAGACTGGATTCCTTGTATATATATATATATATATATATATATATATATATATATATATATATATATATATATATATATGTCGTACCTAGTAGCCAGAACGCACTTCTCAGCCTACTATGCAAGGCCCGATTTGCCTAATAAGCCAAGTTTTACTGAATTATTATATTTTCTCTAATTTTTTTCTTATGAAATGATAAAGCTACCCATTTCATTATGTATGAGGTCAATTGTTTTTTATTGGAGTTAAAATTAACGTAGATATATGACAGAACCCAACCAACCCTACCTAACCTAACCTAACCTATCTTTATAGATTAGGTTAGGTTAGGTAGCCGAAAAAGTTAGTTTAGGTTAGGTTAGGTAGGTTAGGTAGTCGAAAAACAATTAATTCATGAAAACTTGGCTTATTAGGCAAATCGGACCTTGCATATTAGGCTGAGAAGTGTATTCTGGCTACTAGGTACGACATATATATATATATATATATATATATATATATATATATATATATATATATATATATATATATATATATATATATATATATATATATATTGGTAGCAGTCTTTCCTGTAGACATATATTATTAAATATGACCGAAAAAGTAAGATTAATAATTCTAACACGAATTTTCTCTATCTTTCTTATGTTTCTTTTCACTGTTGATGGTAATTCAAAGATCAATTCTCCAATATTCATTTTTATTTCTAGTCTGGCGCGACACTTGAGCGCGTTTCGTAAAACTTATTACATTTTCAAAGACTTTAGTTTACAAACACACAACTGAAACTGAATAGAGCTTACACATCTTCGAGGTTTATATCTACATTTGGGTGAGGTGGATGAGGTGAAAAACGAACTTTCAACAATGGGTATTCAATGCGTATTAAATTCCAACACAAGACAGAACACGAAACAATGGGTATTGAATGGGTATTAAATTCAAACACAAGACAGAACACGAAACAATGGGTATTGAATGGAAGTAATTGTAGAAAGCCTATTGGTCCATATTTCTTGATGCTTCTATATTGGAGCGGAGTCTTGAAGTGGGTTGAATATAGTTGTGCATTAATTGGCTGGTTGATTGCTGGTGTTGACTTCTTGATGTGTAGTGCCTCGCAGACGTCTAGCCGCCTGCTATCGCTGTATCTATCGATGATTTCTGTGTTGTTTGCTAAGATTTCTCTGGTGATGGTTTGTTTGTGGGAAGAGATTATATGTTCCTTAATGGAGCCCTGTTGCTTATGCATCGTTAAACGCCTGGAAAGAGATGTTGTTGTCTTGCCTATATACTGGTTTTTTTGAGGCTTACAGTCCCCAAGAGGGCATTTGAAGGCATAGACGACGTTGGTCGTTTTCTACATAATGTTATACTACTCCAATCTCCTGTTCTCCAGTTCTCATTCTCTCTTCTCTGTCGTTAACATTTCTCCTCACCAATCTACTTGTCTCTTCCTTCTGCACATACTTGCTGTCTCGCTTCATGCAGGTCGGCGTTCAATCCCCGACCGTCCAAGGGGTTGGGCGGCAATCCTAAATCCCATCCCAAATCCTTATCCTGACCCCTTCTCATTGCTACATATTCGTAATGGTGGCGCCTTCTCCTGATAGTTCCCTTCCCTGAGGTCCCCATGTAAAGATGCTGTATGCCTCATCTCCCTGAGGCCCCCATGTAAAGATGCTGTATGCCTCATCTCCCTGAGGTCCCCATGTAAAGATGATGTATGCCTCATCTCCCGGAGGCCCCCATGTAAAGATGCTGTATGCCTCATCTCCCTGAGGCCCCCATGTAAAGATGCTGTATGCCTCATCTCCCGACAGCCTGGATGCCAGATCCTGCACATCTTGCTCCACTACTTCCTGGTGTGTAGCTACTTCTGGATGTTCTCTGAGGGGCTGTACCTGCACACGCTGCTGGTGGTGGCCTTCGTGTCGGAGGAGCGCCTTATGAAATGGTTCTACCTGCTGGGGTGGGGAGCCCCGGCCATCATCGTCGCCGTCTACGCCGCCGTCAGGGGCTCCTCCACCTCCGACACTCAACAGTAAGTTCACTCATACATTTTGGTACAACGTTTTGGAAATACATTTGGTCTCTCTCTCTCTCTCGCTCTCTCTCTCTCGCTCTCTCTCTCTCTCGCTCTCTCTCTCTCTCTCTCTCTCTCTCTCTCTCTCTCTCTCTCTCTCTCTCTCTCTCTCTCTCTCTCTCTCTCTCTCTCTCTCTCTCTCTCTCCCTCACTCTCTCTCTCTCTCTCTCTCTCTCTCTCTCTCTCTCTCTCTCTCTCTCTCTCTCTCTCTCTCTCTCTCTCTCTCTCTCTCTCTCTCTCTCTCTCTCTCTCTCTCTCTCTCTCTCTCTCTCTCTCTCACACACACTCTCCTAATGGAGTAGAAGAGCCCCATTTTCTCATTTTTTTAGAGTATAAGATTGATTGTCTAGGTAACTTTCTATGGCCATTAATGTTTTTCTCTGTCTTTTTATGGTGGAAGAGCAATTGTCTAGGCAACTTAAATAGTCTATAAATGATTTTTTTTAATTAAAATGTGTTCTCTTATGGTAATATCGCTATTGTTATGGCGGATTTTTGAGCCAAAAATGAGTTTTTACAGTTAATTCAGGGTAAAAATAGCCATTTTTGGGAACAGTTTGTCTATTCAGGACTTTTCCTCTATTCTTTGCGGCCAGACTAGAAAAAAAAAGATAATTTAATCAGTAGGAAAAACTGGAATCACGATATTGTTTATGTTTATAGGTTGCTGACAGATGTAAGGTTTTGAAGCTAGGTAAAGATGATGTAGTTACAAGATACGAGCAAGATGGTGTTGAGATTGTGAAGTTGGATTGCGAAAGGGATCTGGGAGTTATGATTAGTAAGAATTAAAAACCAAAAAAATCAATGCATAAATGTTCGTAATAAGGCAAATAGGGCACTGAGATTTATTTATCGAAGCATTAGTAATAAAATACCTGGTTTTATTGATTTATTTATACACCTGGTTTTATTTATTTATTTATACACCTGGTGTTGTTCTTCAGCACTTACTATTGATCTTGTTAGGGTCCATTTAGATTATGCAGTTCAGTTTTGGTCGCCATATTATAGAATGGATATAAATTCACTAAAACGCGTCCAGCGTAGGATGACGAAGTTAAGCCTGCAAATTAGAAACCTGTCGTGTGAAGAAAGATTAACAAAGATTAAATTACATTTCCTGGAAAAGCGAAGAATTAAGTGTGGCATAGATGAATGGACATAACAAGGGGGATATTAATAGGGTATAAAAAGTAACAACACAAGACAAAACACGAAACAATGGGTATAAATTGGATAAGTTTAGATTAAAGAAAGACATAGGTAAATACTGGTTTGGTAACAAGGTTGTTGATTTGTGGAACCAATTCGCATAAAATAATAGAAGTAGGATCTCTTGATGGTTTCAAGCGTAGGTTAGACTTATATTTGAATGAGATTGGGTGGATATAAATAGGAGCTGCCTCGTATGAGCCAATAGGCCCTCTGCAGTTACCTTTATTTTTATGTTCTTATTATGTTGCGAAAAATAAAATATATTATTGTATAATATCTCAGCCTTCGCCTCTTCTTTCTCATTCTCTTGAGTCTCGTCTTTGTCAGTTTTTTCTGCTTTATATCGTTTCACTTATTTTCCTTTTCCCTGCTTTCTTTCCTCTCTATGTTACCTCTTCCTCCCTATTTCCTCTCCTCTCCCTTATGTCGTCCTACTGACTTTTCCATCCCTGCTCTCTCTTTCCCTCTCCACTCCCCGTTCCTCGCACTATTCCCTCTCCTCTTCTCTCTCTCTCTCTCTCTCTCTCTCTCTCTCTCTCTCTCTCTCTCTCTCTCTCTCTCTCTCTCTCTCTCTCTCTCTCTCTCTCTCTCTCTCTCTCTCTCTCTCTCTCTCTCTCTCTCTCGTTCTCCTTTCCCTCTCCTCTCCTTTCTACCTATCCTCTGGTGAACTCTCTCCTCTCCCTTATCTCTCTTCTTTCCCTGTTCCGTCTCTTCTGGTTACACTCTCCTACTTTATTGCTCCTTCTTCTCCCCAGACTCTCAATTGTATTTTCATTCACTCTCCACTCCCTGCTCCTTCATCTCTCTTTTCTTTCTGCTTCTTCCTCCTTCTCTTCTCTGTCTGTTCTCTATATTCCCTCTCTCCTATCCTTCCTCCCTCTCTTATCCCTTCTTCCACTCCTCTACCTGCTCCCTCTTCTCTCCTTTTAATGTTCTCTCTCTTCTCACCGTTACTTTTCACCTCCCTACTTCCTCTACCTCTTCTCTCCCTGATCATCTTAGTAACCTCTCTCCCTCTTCTCTTCTCTTCTCAGCCCTCCCTACTTCCTGTCCTCCTGCAGGTGTCGCCAGGTGTTAAGACGACACTGTCCACAAGGAGCAGGCCTTAACCCTAATATTTTTAACATCCCGTGGAAATCCTCGTTACCATAACATTTGAAGACGGGGGTTAAATTGCTAAGCTCTGCTGATGACTTAGCATTAGTCGTCTTAGGTCGTGCACGTTTAAGTACTGCACAAAGGGCACAAGATAAAGCAACATCTGTGTGCTGTATTTTGAGAGCTAAAAATATCTGGATGGAAGTCTAAGACAATGAGAGTATGTGGCAACACTCCAGACAAGCACCTACGCCTTCAAGACATTAACCTTCAGTGGGTTACATAATTATCTTGGACTGTGGATAGATTCTAAAATGATATTCAATTAACAAATTCAATAACTGAAGGAGAAAGCGAAAGTCTAAATTGAACATAATGAGAGCAATCACAGGGCCCCGTCTAGAAGCGAGACACAAAGTGATAAGAATATTTTACATACACGCCGTTCCTTCCCTAGTTGATTAGGCAGCGCCTGCCTTACTCACTCTGTCTCCTGGTCAGTGGACAAACGTTGAGGTTATTCAAAATGATGCAATGTGAGTCATAGCAGGAGCTCCCAGATGGACATAAATACTAAGCTTAAGACTGGGAACCAAACTAACTTCGGTTGAAATAAGGATAAAAGGGCTCGCTGCCAGCATGCTGACCAAGATACTGACTACATGAAGCAGATATTTTCAATGGAGTACTAACTCGGGACGGAGGTGCTTCCAACGGCAACAGGTGAACCCGTTGTGCAACAAACACTATCAATACATTCGAGATCACAAATACAATCACCGAGAGGGATGTCAACGAAAAATTTGCAATCGTCGTTAAGCAAGGCCCTTAATTAGCAATCCCTGCCAGCAGACTATGATTATGGCTCTTCGAGGAAAAGGGAATCAGGCTATCCCACATCTGCCACCCAACATTGCACAGATGAATAGTTTCGGCCTTAGCCAGTAACCGGGATCTTTTCATTTCACACTTTAAATGGGGTTTTAGTGCCTCTTCTTACTAGATCTAACCCCAGGCCATAAATAAGTTATTAAAAACTAACAGCAATAGTAAATCAAACGAGAATGGGGGTTACATAACACTAAACACAACTATCCCCCATATGTACTTCTTAGCTATAAACACTTCTTACGCATGTACATAACAAAATATTGCAGGTGTCACTTTCATATAGGACACCACAAACGAATCTTTGTGATCTTCAAGCCCGGTGAGTCCACTTCTGTCTTCTGTCATACACCACTCCATGTTCCCTCCAGGAGTCTGTCTTCTGTGGTCCTCACGCCGGCGAGATCATCTTTTTCAGTATATCATGGACCAGTCCTACACTGTATCGTCACAGTGCCACAACACCACTTGTACTCCCCAGCAACACACTGGCAGGGGTCTCCAGCAACACACTGGCAGGGGTCACCAGCAGCGCACTGGCAGGGGTCTCCAGCAGCACACTGGCAGGGGTCTCCAGCAACACACACTGGCAGAGGTCTCCAGCAACACACTGGCAGGGGTCTCCAGCAACACACTGGCAGAGGTCTCCAGCAACATACTGGCAGAGGTCTCCAGCACCACACTGGCAGGGGTCTCCAGCAACACACTGGCAGGGGTCTCCAGCAACACACTGGCAGGGGTCTCCAGCAACACACTGGCAGGGGTCTCCAGCAACACACTGGCAAGGGTCTCCAGCAACACACTGGCAGGGGTTTCCAGCAACACACTGGCAGGGGTCTCCAGCAACACACTGGCAGAGGTCTCCAGCAACACTCTGGCAGGTCTCCAGCAACACACTGGCAGGGGTCTCCAGCAACACACTGGCAGGGGTCTCCAGCAACACACTGGCAGGGGTCTCCAGCAACACACTGGCAGGTCTCCAGCAACACACTGGCAGGGGTCTCCAGCAACACACTGTCAGATCTCCAGCAACACACTGGCAGCGGTCTCCAGCAACACACTGGCAGGGGTCTCCAGCAACACACTGGCAGGTCTCCAGCAACACACTGGCAGGGGTCTCCAGCAACATACTGGCAGAGGTCTCCAGCAACACACTGGCAGGGGTTTCCAGCAACACACTGGCAGGGGTGTCCAGCAACACACTGGCAGGGGTTTCCAGCAACACACTGGCAGGGGTCTCCAGCAACACACTGGCAGGGGTCTCCAGCAACACACTGGCAGGTCTCCAGCAACACACTGGCAGGGGTCTCCAGCAACACACTGGCAGAGGTCTCCAGCAACACACTGGCAGGGGTTTCCAGCAACACACTGGCAGGGGTCTCCAGCAACACACTGGCAGGGGTCTCCATCAACACACTGGCAGGGGTCTCCAGCAACACACTGGCAGGGGTCTCCAGCAACACATTGTCAGGGGTCTCCAGCAACACACTGGCAGGGGTCTCCAGTAACACACTGGCAGTGGTCTCCAGCAACACACTGGCAGAGGTCTCCAGCACCACACTGGCAGGGGTCTCCAGCAACATACTGGGAGGGGTCTCCAGCAACACACTGGCAAGGGTCTCCAGCAACACACTGGCAGTGGTCTCCAGCAACACACAGGCAGGGGTCTCCAGCAACACACAGGCAAGGGTCTCCAGCAACACACTGGGAGGGGTCTCCAGCAACACACTGGGAGGGGTCTCCAGCAACACACTGGCAGGGGTCTCCAGCAACACACAGGCAGGGGTCTCCAGCAACACACTGGCAGGGGTCTCCAGCAACACACTGGCAGGGGTCTCCAACAACACACTGGCAGGGGTCTCCAGCAACACACTGGCAGAGGTCTCCAGCAACACTCTGGCAGGTCTCCAGCAACACACTGGCAGGGGTCTCCAGCAACACACTGGCAGGGGTCTCCAGCAACACACTGGCAGGGGTCTCCAGCAACACTGGCAGGTCTCCAGCAACACACTGGCAGGGGTCTCCAGCAACACACTGTCAGGTCTCCAGCAACACACTGGCAGCGGTCTCCAGCAACACACTGGCAGGGGTCTCCAGCAACACACTGGCAGGTCTCCAGCAACACACTGGCAGGGGTCTCCAGCAACACACTGGCAGGGGTCTCCAGCAACACACTGGCAGGTCTCCAGCAACACACTGGCAGGGGTCTCCAGCAACATACTGGCAGAGGTCTCCAGCAACACACTGGCAGGGGTTTCCAGCAACACACTGGCAGGGGTGTCCAGCAACACACTGGCAGGGGTTTCCAGCAACACACTGGCAGGGGTCTCCAGCAACACACTGGCAGGGGTCTCCAGCAACACACTGGCAGGTCTGCAGCAACACACTGGCAGGGGTCTCCAGCAACACACTGGCAGAGGTCTCCAGCAACACACTGGCAGGGGTTTCCAGCAACACACTGGCAGGGGTCTCCAGCAACACACTGGCAGGGGTCTCCAGCAACACACTGGCAGGGGTCTCCAGCAACACACTGGCAGAGGTCTCCAGCAACACACTGGCAGGGGTCTCCAGCAACACACTGGCAGGGGTGTCCAGCAACACACTGGCAGGGGTTTCCAGCAACACACTGGCAGGGGTCTCCAGCAACACACTGGCAGTGGTCTCCAGCAACACACTGGCAGGGGTCTCCAGCAACACACTGGCAGGGGTCTCCAGCAACACACTGGCAGTGGTCTCCAGCAACACACTGGCAGGGGTCTCCAGCAACACACTGGCAGAGGTCTCCAGCAACACACTGGCAGGGGGTCTCCAGCAACACACTGGCAGGGGTCTCCAGCAACACGCTGGCAGGGGTCTCCAGCAACACACTGGCAGGGGTCTCCAGCAACACGCTGGCAGGGGTCTCCCGCAACACACTGGCAGGGGTCTCCAGCAACACACTGGCAGGGGTCTCCAGCAACACACTGGCAGACATCCACTCAGGCTTCAACTATAACAAGCCTTAACAGACGGACGTTAATTCCCTCTCATAACTCAACTGGGCCATCCAGGGATACGTCAGTCCAATCACCAATATTTCAGTAAGTATCGAAGACAAGTCACTGTCTACACTGACTCAGCCACTAGTTCCCTCTGGCACACGTCTTGAGTTCAGGACTGCCCAGGGTGAACTGGTTCCTGTTGACCAAGGTACCACCCACATCACTTCTGAGGAGTAAAAGATGAATATTGAGAAGGAAACTGCTCAGGGATCTCCAGCTCCTTCCACCAGGGGAAGAGAAAATGGAGTTGGGTGCGCTCATCATATGTCGTTGATATCGTAACACTTCCTTCCTAAAAGAATTGGGGTTGGGTGCGCTCAACAGATGGCGTCGAAAATGTCACGTGAATATAACAGCAAACTTGGTATTTGACTGGTTCACATCCTTCACAGATGGATCAGTAAACCAGCAGAGACAAGAATATGGAGCTGCTGTTAATGCAAGAAATTATATGGTGAGTATGAGGCTTTCAAACGGATGCTCAACTTTACTAACCAAAGATGCAAGACATTGAAGGCTTTATCAACTCAGCAAGAGTAAGCCATTAGCTTGTCCACTCTTTCCGAACACTTGCTACCCGTTATCATACATACAGATTCGGAAACTGCCATTGAAATCCAGCAAGAAGATCTCTTACATAACAGCATCCATCTGAGCGCAAGTGTTATGGCCGCCTCATGTAGGAATACCAGGGAATGACGCTGCTGATGAAGCGGTAAAATGTGCAATTCTGAGGAGGAATGTTGATATGTGATGTTGTGGTCACTGTATATCTTCTGCAGTGCTCTCATTATTTTCTTACTCGTGTTATATTCTGTGGTATGTGACATACCACAGAATATTGCATCAGTAAAAAAATAATTAGAGCAATGTAGCAGATGGGAGCCGGTCGGCCGAGCGGACAGCACACTGGTCTTGTGATCCTGTGGTCCCAGGTTCGATCCCGGGCGCTGGCGAGAAACAATGGGCAGAGTTTCTTTCACCCTATGTCCCTGTTACTTAGCAGTAAAATAGGTACCTGGGTGTTAGTCAGCCGTCACGGGCTGCTTCCTGGGGGGTGGAGGCCTGGTCGAGGACCGGGCTTACATACGAGTCATAAATACTTATGAACCACTTAAGTGAGACTAACATGAGTAAGACTTAGCCAGCTAGCTAGACGCTTAGGGCTCGTGTAGGAATATTACCCGGAGAAGAAACACTTCCTCTCTCAGTTGAGGCACTTCTCCTTGCTCGTTTGTGTAGACCTCCTGGACTGTCTTGTTAAGACCCTCACGCACATCTTGTCCTTCCCAGAGAGGCTCTCCTCCTTCCCTCTCTCTCTCTCTCTCTGCTCTTTGGCGTTATTCCTGCAGTTTCTCCATGCCGATGTATTGAGTTGCTTTCTCGTCTTACAAGCCTCAATAAACTATGGGTTTCTACCCATAGTATTATTGAGTATTTCTACAGAAATATTATCATCTTGTATTTTCCTCTTCTGTGTATGTGTGTACTCACCTAGTTGTGCTTGCGGGGGTACAGCTCTGGTTCTTTGGTCCCGCCTCTCAATTGTCAATCAACTGGTGTACAGATTCCTGAGCCTACTGGGCTCTATCATATCTACATTTGGAACTGTGTTTGGAGTCAGCCTCCACCACATCACGTCCTAGTGCATTTCATTTGTTAACTGCTCTGACACAGAAAAAAATTCTTTCTAGCGTCCCTGTGGCTCATTTGGGTACTCAGTCTTCACCTGTGTCCCCTTGTTTGCTTACCTCCCGTATTAAAAAGTTCATCCCTATTCACCCTGTCAATTCCTCGGAGAATTTTCAAGGTAGTGATCATGTCTATCCTTACTCTTCTGTCTTCCAGTGTCGTGAGGTGCATCTCACGCGGCCTTTCCTCGTAACTCATGCCTCTTAGTTCTAGGACTAGCCTAGTGTCATACCTCTGAACTTTTTCCAGCTTCGTCTTGTGCTTGAAAAGGTACGGGCTCCATGCTGGGGCCGCAGACTCCAGGATCGGATTCAAGTATTTTACAGGGGGA
>NC_091164.1:7404900-7453123 GCF_040958095.1 Procambarus clarkii
ATGCTCTCTATGCATGTAAATGTCTGTAAACAATGCTCTCTATGCATGTAAATGTCTGTAAACAATGCTCTCTATGCATGTAAATGTCTGTAAACAATGCTCTCTATGCATGTAAATGTCTGTAAACAATGCTCTCTATGCATGTAAATGTCTGTAAACAATGCTCTCTATGCATGTAAATGTCTGTAAACAATGCTCTCTATGCATGTAAATGTCTGTAAACAATGCTCTCTATGCATGCAACTGTCTATAAACAATGCTCCCTGTGCATGTTGTAACACTTGCCACAGTCACTCTTGTACATCATGCTGGGCGATCACCAAGTGTGTAGGGAGCACATCGATCACTGCTACTATCAGCATAACCCTTCAGGCCGTAATAATTGTTAAATAATAACACCCCAACTAACTTGGTGGAGTCTGCCCTTGTAGCGGAATGCTCAAGCCAATTAGCCGGGGACGGGGAGTGGAGGGGGGGTTGTTGGGACGACCAAATGATGTTAAATATATCGTACAGTTCTTTGAACCACTGGATGTGAAAGATAGATTACTCATAAATTTGATAATTAATGCTGACACCACTTCTCCTGCATTCGGAGTAATTAAGCTAATTGACTCAGGAAAAAACGATTAAATTAGTACGGATTAATCGGGATTTTAATCTTTAAATACTTGCAGGATGGATGGAATTCGTTGTAAAGTACTTACCTCATGACAAGGGGGAATATTTGACTCATAAGATGCTCACAGGATCACAGCAGTTCCTAAACACTTCAAGAAATTAGGATTCAGAATGATGGAGGGGAAATGTATACAAATAGGAGCACAAATGAATTACTTTATTTAAAATAATTGCAATATTAATTAATCCCTAACTCGTAAACATCTCATCCGAGAGAGGCAATGGATAATTGGACACACAAAATTGTACATGAAACTTACACACATTAGCCTGCACCCAAGCCGGTAGTCTGGCTTGCTCAGTTTGACCTGACAACCTACCAGGCTTTCTCAGCTTGACCTGACAACCTGTCTAGCTTCCTCAGCTTGACCTGACAACCTGTCTGGCTTCCTCAGCTTGACCTGACAACCTACCTGGCTTCCTCAGCTTGACCTGACCACCTACCTGGCTTCCTCAGCTTGACATGACAACCTACCTGGCTTCCTCAGCTTGACCTGACAACCTGTCTGGCTTCCTCAGCTTGACCTGACAACCTACCTGGCTTCCTCAGCTTGACCTGACCACCTACCTGGCTTCCTCAGCTTGACATGACAACCTACCTGGCTTCCTCAGCTTGACCTGACAACCTGTCTGGCTTCCTCAGCTTGACCTGACAACCTACCTGGCTTCCTCAGCTTGACCTGACAACCTACCTGGCTTCCTCAGCTTGACCTGACAACCTGTCTAGCTTCCTCAGCTTGACCTGACAACCTGTCTAGCTTCCTCAGCTTTACCTGACAACCTGTCTAGCTTCCTCAGCTTGACCTGACAACCTGTCTAGCTTCCTCAGCTTGACCTGACAACCTGTCCAGCTTTCTCAGCTTTACCTGACAACCTGTCTGGCTTCCTCAGCTTGACCTGACAACCTGTCTAGCTTCCTCAGCTTGACCTGACAACCTGTCTAGCTTCCTCAGCTTGACCTGACAACCTGTCCAGCTTCCTCAGCTTGACCTGACAACCTGTCTGGCTTCCTCAGCTTGACCTGACAACCTGTCCAGCTTCCTCAGCTTGACCTGACAACCTGTCTAGCTTCCTCAGCTTGACCTGATAACCTGTCTGGCTTCCTCAGCTTGACCTGACAACCTACTTGGCTTCCTCAGCTTGACCTGACAACCTACCTGGCTTCTTCAGCTTGACCTGACAACCTGTCTGGCTTCCTCAGCTTGACCTGACAACCTGTCTAGCTTCCTCAGCTTGACCTGACAACCTGTCCAGCTTCCTCAGCTTGACCTGACAACCTGTCTGGCTTCCTCAGCTTGACCTGACAACCTACTTGGCTTCCTCAGCTTGACCTGACAACCTACCTGGCTTCCTCAGCTTGACCTGACAACCTGTCTGGCTTCCTCAGCTTGACCTGACAACCTGTCTGGCTTCCTCAGCTTGACCTGACAACCTGTCTGGCTTCCTCAGCTTGACCTGACAACCTACTTGGCTTCCTCAGCTTGACCTGACAACCTACATGGCTTCCTCAGCTTGACCTGACAACCTACCTGGCTTCCTCAGCTTGACCTGACAACCTGTCTAGCTTCCTCAGCTTTACCTGACAACCTGCCTGGCTTCCTCAGCTTGACCTGACAACCTGTCCAGCTTCCTCAGCTTGACCTGACAACCTGTCTGGCTTCCTCAGCTTGACCTGACAACCTACCTGGCTTCCTCAGCTTGACCTGACAACCTACCTGGCTTCCTCAGCTTGACCTGACAACCTACTTGGCTTCCTCAGCTTGACCTGACAATCTACTTGGCTTCCTCAGCTTGACCTGACAACCTACTTGGCTTCCTCAGCTTGACCTGACAACCTACTTGGCTTCCTCAGCTTGACCTGACAACCTACTTGGCTTCCTCAGCTTGACCTGACAACCTGTCTAGCTTCCTCAGCTTGACCTGACAACCTACCTGGCTTCCTCAGCTTGACCTGACAACCTACTTGGCTTCCTCAGCTTGACCTGACAACCTGTCTGGCTTCCTCAGCTTGACTTGACAACCTGTCTGGCTTCCTCAGCTTGACCTGACAACCTACCTGGCTTCCTCAGCTTGACCTGACAACCTACCTGGCTTCCTCAGCTTGACCTGACAACCTACCTAGCTTCATCAGCTTGACCTGACAACCTGTCTAGCTTCCTCAGCTTGACCTGACCACCTACCTGGCTTCCTCAGCTTGACCTGACAACCTGTCTGGCTTCCTCAGCTTGACCTGACAACCTACTTGGCTTCCTCAGCTTGACCTGACAACCTACCTGGCTTCCTCAGCTTGACCTGACAACCTGCCTGGCTTCCTCAGCTTGACCTGACAACCTACTTGGCTTCCTCAGCTTGACCTGACAACCTACCTGGCTTCCTCAGCTTGACCTAGCAACATTTCTGGAGGTCTGGTGGTCGCTCCGTACACACTGCTCTTCACCACCCTTTCCTAGCCACCAAGCCGGCCTTCACCCTGGCCTCACTAACTGCCACAGTAGAAAACAAGTATTAATTAATACGTTCTTGGACCAATTAAAGAGAATGAATGTTTACTCTCAAATGATGGAGGATTACATAGGCCATATTAACAAGGGAAGCTGGCAAGTGAATACTGAGAGTTAAACATTATTTTCTACAATTCAGGAATAACAGATCCGGGGTAGTTGGCCCTCTTGACACCCGTATGACAGCTTTGACCGGACGCCACAGGCTTACCAATTCAACATGAAAATCCACTCTAAAAGTAAATATTATACCCGATGGTAACATAAATGATTTTATAAAACATCTGCACACATTCATGTAACATAACTTCAAGTGTTCTAAAAATTACTCTAGGACAGAGCAACCGTGATCTTGTAAAGATTAGGCGCAAGCAGCTCCCTCACGAAACGAGGGGACAGCTACGCAAGTACTTACGAACGTGTACATCTTTCCTCGAATCTTTGACGGCTTTGGTTACATTTATTAAACAGTTTACAAGCATGAAAACTTCCCAATCAACTGTTGTTATTGTTAAAAACAGCCTCCTGGTGCTTCGGAGCTCATTAGCTGTTTAAAAATTGTAAACAAAGCCGCTAAAGATTGAGAAAAGCTGTACAGGTTCGTAAGTGCTTGCGTAACTGCTTCGTGAATCTGGGTCCAGGTAGTCAACAAGGATGGTACTTTCGTTACATTGCACTTGGTCGCAAATTCAAGGCCAGGGGTCAACTCCCCTCGCAAACACTGAAAGAGACGCACACGCTCGCCCGCCCACACCCATATCTTTCAACAATATACAATACCAGCTTTATACAAGAATACAGCATCCCCTTGAACAGCTGAGCGTTACAATGAAACTATCTATAAACAATGCTCTCTATGCATGTATCTGTTTATAAACAATGGTATCTATGCATGTAACTGTCTGTAAGCACAGGTTACTTGTGCATGTAACTGTCTGTAAACACAGGCTACTTGTCCATGTAACTGTCTGTAAACACAGGCTACTTGTGCATGTAACTGTCTGTAAACACAGGCTACTTGTGCATGTAACTGTTTATAAACACAGGCTACTTGTGAATGTAACTGTCTGTAAGCACAGGCTACTTGTGAATGTAACTGTCTGTAAACACAGGCTACTTGTGCATGTAACTGTCTGTAAACACAGGCTACTTGTGCATGTAACTGTCTGTAAGCACAGGCTACTTGTGCATGTAACTGTCTGTAAACACAGGCTACTTGTGCATGTAACTGTCTGTAAGCACAGGCTACTTGTGCATGTAACTGTCTGTAAACACAGGCTACTTGTGCATGTAACTGTCTGTAAACACAGGCTACTTGTGCATGTAACTGTCTGTAAACACAGGCTACTTGTGCATGTAACTGTCTGTAAGCACAGGCTACTTGTGCATGAAACTGTCTGTAAGCACAGGCTACTTGTGCATGAAACTGTCTGTAAGCACAGGCTACTTGTGCATGAAACTGTCTGTAAGCACAGGCTACTTGTGCATGAAACTGTCTGTAAGCACAGGCTACTTGTGCATGAAACTGTCTGTAAGCACAGGCTACTTGTGCATGAAACTGTCTATAAGCACAAGCTACTTGTGCATGTAACTGTCTGTAAGCACAAGCTACTTGTGCATGTAACTGTCTGTAAGCACAAGCTACTTGTGCATGAAATTGTCTATAAACACAGGCTACTTGTGCATGAAACTGTCTGTAAGCACAGGCTACTTGTGCATGAAACTGTCTATAAACACAGGCTACTTGTGCATGTAACTGTCTGTAAGCACAGGCTACTTGTGCATGTAACTGTCTGTAAGCACAGGCTACTTGTGCATGTAACTGTCTATAAGCACAGGCTACTTGTGCATGTAACTGTCTGTAAACACAGGCTACTTGTGCATGAAATTATCTATAAGTAATACTACGTATGCATGAAAATGTTTATAAGAAATGCTACATATTCCTGTAATTGTCTATAAGTAAAGCTTACTATGCATGTAATTATCTATATGTAATGTTAGCTATGCATGTATTTGTTTATCAACAATACTATGTATACCTGTAGTTGTTTATAAGGAATGCTTACTATGCATGTAATTGTTAATACCCAATCCTCCCAATGCATGTGATTGTTAATACCCAATCCTCCCAATGCATGTAATTGTTAATACCCAATCCTCCCAATGCATGTAATTGTTAATACCCAATCCTCCCAATGCATGTAATTGTTAATACCCAATCCTCCCAATGCATGTAATTGTTAATACCCAATCCTCACAATGCATGTATTTGTTAATACCCAATCCTCCCAATGCATGTAATTGTTAATACCCAATGCTCCCTATGCATGTAATTGTTAATACCCAATCCTCCCAATGCATGTAATTGTTAATACCCAATCCTCCCAATGCATGTAATTTTTTATATGCAATCCAATGGCACCATCAGGGCCAAATCCTTGAACACATACTCTCCGAATGGCAGTGACTCTCCACTTTGCTGCCCCAAGGCCCACTAAATTTAGATACATTCGTAGCGATTTAGATTCTATCAGGTGTAGTTAGTATGACCTGATTAGTCAAAACACAGGAAGCTGGCAGTGAAGTCAGTGACAAAGTCGGGAGGGGCATCACTGCAGCTGGATGCTCAGCAGAGAGAGAGCCCCGATTTATAATGTCCCTCTCAGCGAGCACAAGCCCTCCTATGGTCCATAAACCCTCCCACGCTGCATAAGCCCTCCCATGACCCATAACCTCTCTCACAGTGTACCAGCCCTTCAACGTTGCAGAATTAAGCCCTCCTACGGTGTGCCAACAGTCCTACGGTGTACCAATAAACGTTCAACCCATCATCGTTCCCGCCTCACAGTTTCATCACATCAACAAACATGCACAGTTTGTGTCCCCTCGTTCGTGGGGGAGGGAGGGTACAGGCAGAGTGTACCTGAGTGTACTCACCCCATTGTGCTTGCGGGGGTTGAGCTCCGGTTCATTGGTCCCGCCTCTCAACTGTAAATCAACTGGTGTAAAGATTCCTGAACCTATTGGGCTCTACGGTATCTACTTCAGAAACTCTGCATGACGTCTACCACCACATCACTGTCTAATGCATTCCAATTAAAACTAATCTGATACTGAAAAGGTTTTTTCTAATGTCTCTATGGCTCATCTGGGTATTCAATTTCTACTTGTGTTCCCTTGTGCGTGTACCACCCGTGTTGAATAATCTGACTTTTATCTACCCTGTCAATTGAGAAATGTGTATATGGTGATCATGTCTCCCCGAACTATTCTGTCTTTCAGTAACGTGAGGTGCAGTTCTCGCAGCCTTTTCTCGTTACTCACGGCTCTTAGTTCTTGAACTAGTCTAGCGGCATACCTTTGAACATTCTCCACCTTTGCCGCATGCATGACAAACTATGGATTCCTTGCTGGAGTCGCATACTCCAGGATTGGTCTGACATATGCAGCATACAAGGTTGTGAGAAGGTTGTATCGGGGGAAAGCGCCAAGCCATTACGACTATACAGCACTTGGAAGGGGTCAGGATAAGGATTTGGGATGGAACGGAGGGTGGAGGAAATGGTTCCCAACCACTTGGACGGGCGGGGATTGAACGCCGACCTGCATGAAGCGAGACCGTCGCTCTACCGTCCACCCCAAGTGGTTGGACTACAAGGTTCTGAATGAATCCTTACTCCAGTTTCTAAAGGAAGTTCTGATGTTAGCCAGCCTCGTATATGCCGCTGATGATATCCTCTTGTTGTGGGCTTTAGAAGACAGGTTTTGTGAGATATCAACTCCTAGATCTTGCTCTCTGTCCGTTTCATGGAGGAATTCTTATTCGATTTTGTACCTTGTGTCTGGCCTACTGTTCCCTCCACCTAGTTTCATTACCTTACATTTACTTGGGTTGAACTTTAGTAACCATTTGTTGGACAATTTGTCCTGTTTTCTAGGTCATCATGTAGCCTCATACTATCTTCCTCGGTCTTAATCTTCCTCATAAATTTTGCATTATCAGCAAACATTGAGAGGAACGAGTCTGTTCCCTCTGGGAGATCATTTATATATATCAGAAACAGAATAGGCCCAAGAACTGAACTCTCTGGGATTCCACTGACGAAGTCTTGCCACTCTGACACCTCACCCCTCACAGTGACTCTCTGTCTTCTGTTGATTAGGTTCTCCCTTATCCAATAGAGTACCTTCCCTTTCACTCCTGCTTGCATTCCCTTTTATTCCTGTCATCTAAGTCCTTGATTCTCTCTAGCATTTTAGCATCATCTACTAACATATATATGCTCCTATCTCTCCTCTGGTAAAGCATTTATATTCAATGAACATTACCTGTGCAAGAACGGAGCCTTGAGATTCTCCACTATTGATATTTCTCCAGTCAGATATATAACCTCTGATCACAGCAAATTTTTCATCCAATTTAGCAGTCTGATTGTCACCACTCTCGTGTGGCCTAACTTCCAGAAGAGACTTTTGTGTGGGATTCTGTCAAAGGCTTTTTTAGGTCCAAGTATATACACTCGGCTCAAGCTCAGCTGTCTTGCAATGTCTATATGACGGTATCGTCAAAACAAAGATTTGTTACTCAAATCCTTGTGTTTCAAAGCTATTCTGTCTATTTCCTTTCTATATCTGAAATATCGTTCCTATCCAGGTATTTTGCCCGTTTGACTTTAAATTAGTTTTCTTGCTGCTTTTCCCACCAATCTTCTCACTATTTTTATTGAAATTTATATGTCATTTTCCATGTGTCATCTAAGTTCTCCAGTTTGTAAAGATGTTTGGAATATAACTTGAACCGCGGTGCTATGTTCGCGTCTGCACATTTCTTCAGTACCACAAGTTGAGACTCCAGCTGACCTGATTGTGTTGTTTGTAAGTCTTACACTCTCGTCTCTGAAACACTTCTTTAAGTTTCACTGGAAAGCAGATTTTAAGGTTGGTGCGCTGAGAATCTCATCCCGTATGAAGCCCTTTTTAGGCCCAGATAGACACAGTCAACCCAACCATCTCTTTCCTGTAGTATCTCTGAGGCACCATCATAAAAGCTAAGTTGATTTGTTTCATAGGATCTTCATGTTTGAAAACTATACTGTGTATTCACCTAGTTGTGTTTGCTGGGGGTTGAGCTTTGCTCTTTCGGCCCGCCTCTCAACTGTCAATCAACTGTTTACTAACTTACTTTTTTTGTCTGTCATGATGTCATTACTCTCTAGGTGTTCGACCTATTTGGATTTAACTATTGTTTCTAGTGTTTTGACTTCCACACTTATTAGTAATACGGGTCTATAACTTAGAGATTCCTCTCGACTACCATTTTTATAGATTGGAACTATGTTTGCCTTTCATCATCTGCTAAGATTCCTGTGCACAAGGATGTCTGGAATATTAATTGGAGTGGAATGCTCAGCTCAGTTGCACATTCTTTCAGCACCCAAGGTGAAACTCCATCAGTTCCAACCTCTTTATTTCTTCCTAGCCCCTTGAGTAATTATTCCACTTCGTCTTGTGATACCTCTATGTTTTCTATGGCGGACTCTGGAATTGGTATTTGGTCCGGCTGTCTGAAATCCTCATTTTGTACCGATACACTTTGGAACTGTTCATTTAGCGTTTCACACATTTCTCTTTCATTCTCAATAGTCCACGTCCCCGTTTTCAATCTCTGGATTTTATGCTTTACATGCAACTTGCTTTCAATAAATTCATAGAAAAAGCCTGGGCCAAATTCACGAAGCAGTTACGCAAGTACTTACGAACGTGTACATCTTTCCTCAATTCTTTACGGTTTTGGTTACATTTATTAAATAGTTTACAAGCATGAAAACTTCCCAATCAACTGTTGTTATTGTTACAAATAGCCTCCTGGTGATTCAGAACTCATTAACTGTTTAATAATTGTAAACAAAGCCGCCAAAGATTGAGAAAAGAAGTATAGGTTCGTAAGTGCTTGCGAAACTGTTTCGTGAATCTGGCCCGTGGATCTGTTTTACATCTGCCCGCTATACCTTTCTCAAAGTTCCTTTATGCCTCTCTCTCGTCACTGTTGTGTAATTGTTTCTTGCTTGTTTGTTATGCTGGTATGTTTGCGGGTTAGGCCTCTTCCTATATTGAACCCATTTTCTTGTCTTTTCCTCTCTGGTCCTCTCACAATGTATGTTGAACCAATTCTGTTTTCTTGGCCGGCATCTCCGCTTAGTATGAATGTTTGTGTGCCTTAATAATGAACAACTTTTTTGGCCAGGCGGGAAATGCCTCCTTATTAATTTAATCGTATATTCTGATCTTACTTATTTCCCTCCGATCTTACTACAGTCTCTCTCATGACCATAATGAGGCCCTCTTGTTTGGCATCCAGTTTCTCCTTTGTCCATGTGTTGCTTGCTGCTAGTGGGCTGTAGGCATTTACGATTATCAGTTTGTCATCCTGATTGTGTGTGTGTGTGTGTGTGTGTGTGTGTGTGTGTGTGTGTGTGTGTGTGTGTGTGTGTGTGTGTGTGTGTGTGTGTGTGTGTGTGTGTACTCACCTAGTTGCTCACCTAGTTGTGTTTGCGGGGGTTGAGCTCTGGCTCTTTGGTCCCGCCTCTCAACCGTCAATCAACAGGTGTACAGATTCCTGAGCCTATTGGGCTCTATCATATCTACACTTGAAACTGTGTATGGAGTCAGCCTCCACCACATCACTTCCTAATGCATTCCAGGTGTGTGTGTATGTGTGTGTGTGTGTGTGTGTGTGTGTGTGTGTGTGTGTGTGTGTGTGTGTGTGTGTGTGTGTGTGTGTGTGTGTGTGTGTGTGTGTGTGTGTGTGTGTGAGTGTGTGTGTGTGTGTAGTAGTAGTAGTAGTAGTAGTAGTAGTAGTAGTAGTAGGCAAAAAACAGATCAACAGAAGCCAGAGACAGATAGAACAAACACAAACATAGCAGGCAAACAGAAAAACAGAAAAGTTAAACAAACAGAAACATAGCAGAAAGAGAAACAGAACATACAGACAGTCAGACCGAATTACAACAGAGACAGAAAAACAGAACAAGACAGAAACAGACAGAGAAACAGAACATTCAGACAAATAAACAGAACAAACGGAGAAACAGAAGAGACAAGGGTAGAGAGTAGAGGAGAGCAGAGCCGAGGTAGCCAAGACTGAAGCGACATATCCCACACACAAAATCCTATCCTTCTTGCAGGAGCCGCTGTTCGATTCCCGATAGTCCAAAAATGAGAAACCGTTCTTCTCATGCTCGAGCTCCTTGTTCTCATATCCTTTCCCCCCCAAAAAAGCAAATCTGGTGCTGTTGTAGTAAGGTTCGAGCCTTGGGCAGGGAGGATTGACTGGGCACCCACCTATCTCTCATCACCCCCCCTTGTTCATCCAGCAGTAACTGCAGGCATGGTTGTAACCCCGATAAGCGGGTTGTGTTCCAGGGAAGGGTAATAGGGTAAGGCTGAAGATGGACTATGGGAAGACAGAGCTCTGAGAGCTCCTTTAAAAAATACCACTAAACAAAATATTTAAAAAGTATTCTGAAATGTACTACAAAAGTATTACCAAAAGTACTACAAAAAATTATTATAAAAATAATACAAAAAATTGTATATTGTTATTTATATATCTCTCGTGTAGTCCTAATTTCCTTCCACTTTCTCCTGCCTCTTCTGTTCACTCTCTCTCTCTCTCTCTCTCTCTCTCTCTCTCTCTCTCTCTCTCTCTCTCTCTCTCTCTCTCTCTCTCTCTCTCTCTCTCTCTCTCTCTCTCTCTCTCTCTCTCGCTCTCTCTCTCTCTCTCTCTCTCTCTCTCTCTCTCTCTCTCTCTCTCTCTCTCTCTCTCTCTCTCTCTCTCTCTCTCTCTCTCTCTCTCTCTCTCTCTCTCTCTCTCTCTCTCTCTCTCTCTCTCTCTCTCTCTCTCTCCCTCCTGCCATTCATTTCATTTTTCATTCCCTTTCCTTCACTCTCTCTTTTCCCTCTTTATTCGTTCCTAACACTTTCTTACCACTTTTCTCGTTCTTTCTTACTACTTTTCTTGTCCTTACCACTTTTTTTTGTCCTTACCACTTTTCTTATCTTTTCTTACTAATTTTCTTGTCCTTACCACTTTTTTTTTGTCCTTACCACTTTTCTTATCTTTTCTTACCACTTTTGTCGTCCTTTCTTACCACTTTTCACCATTTTTCCAGGCCAGTGCCGGAGTCCAACTGGGAGCTGGTGTACCAGGTGGTGTCAGCCCTCGTGTCATCCTTCCAGGTGAGTCAGGTGGTGCACAGGTAACACAGGTGAGGCAGGTGGTGCACAGGTAACACAGGTGTTGCACAGGTAACACAGGTGAGTCAAGTTATTCGTAAGTGAGTCACAGGACTCTCAGGTGACTATTAAGACCCTCACCTGAGACAATATGCCAACAGGTAGGTCACGTGATCCTAAGATGATATATATATATATATATATATATATATATATATATATATATATATATATATATATATATATATATATATATATATATATATATATATATATATATATAAATTTATATATATATATATTTATATATATATTAGTATATTTTGGTAGCAGTCTTTCTTGTAAACATATGTTGTTAAATATGACCGAAAAAGTAAGATTAATAATTCTAACACGAATTTTCTCAATATTTCTTATGTTTCTTTTTACTGTCGATGGTAATTGAAAAATCAATTCTCCAAAATTCATTTTTATTTCTAGTCTGACGCGACGCTTGAACGCGTTTCGTAATAACGTATTACATTTTCAATGACTTTAGTTTACACACACACACACACAACTGTAACCTGAAAACACTTAGAATTAGAATTAGTAAAACAGAGTTTTACTAATTCTAACGCTAAACAGCTTGTCTTATATACTCGCATTTGGGTGAGGTGATATGTTGAAACAGTTTTGGATGAGGTGAACAAACTTTTGACCAATACAAGACAGAACACGGTTCAATGGGTATAAATTGGATAATTGCAAGGGAAGAATGGAAGTAACTGCAAAGGGCCTATTGGCCTATACTTCCTCTTGATGCTTCTATATTGGTACGGAGTCTTGAAGTGGGTAGAATATAGTTGTACATTAATTGGCTGTTGACCAATTAATCGTTGTTGACCAATTGCTGGTCAACACCAGCAATCAACAGCCGATTAATTCACAACTATATTCCAGACCCCGAGGGAGAACTCTGTGACCGAAGGGAAAGAGGAACTGATCAACGGAACTGTGAATACCTCCCACAGGTCGCTCCCACGATGTACCGGATGTGCATATAATATATTTCGTACATACAGCAATGAAGCGCGTCAATGACTGGGCAAGTACAACTCAAACTGAACTTGCAGGCATATACCTTGCCACTGAATTTTTAAAAGACAAAGGCAGTGGACTTATATACTGTGACTCGCAGAGTGCACTCCTGGCATTGAACGCACATAGTAGTGACACCCAGAAAATAGTCAGTGATATTCGAATGAATGTCTTAGCTGCTAAAGAAAACAGATTTGAAATTAAATTCCTATGAATACCATCACATGTTGGCATCTCAAGGCATGACACTTGATATGCTTGCAAAGGCAGCCAGTAGAAAACCAGTGGTAGAAATTGATATGGGTTTTTCATTAGCAGTGACAAAGAGAATACTTAAACAAATATCTAATGAAGATCTCATCGACCTAACAAATTCACAAAGACCTGAAAGTTGTAGCATTAAATATTATGATAGATATCGTGAGGAGATATTCACATATGGGACTAATAGAACAAGAACCCGGCAATGTGATGTTATAGTGGCCAGAATACGCCTGGGATATAGACGTATCTGGCAGCTTTCTCAAAACCCAAATGTCGAGTACACAATGTGTCAACTTTGTGAAAGAGAAAACATGCACTCTCTTGAACATTATATTGTAGAATGTTCCATACTGACTGACTTTCGCCCTCCTGGGCTGAGGTATGCTGAACTCTGTAGTTACTATATGAGTACTGGAACACTTGATGATATATTGGACTTGTACCCAAGATTAACCATGTAATGTATCAATTATACAATGTATGTATGTGATATAACTATATAACCTGAGCTAGTAAAAGCACCTTAATCACCTTCAATGATTAAGTGGTTAATTGCACACTAGTTTCTCTATCAGCTATCTCACCCTATCAGAGTAAAAGAGACAAATGTATGTGAATGCATGTGTGTGTATATATGTATATGTACGTATATATGTGTGTGTATGTATATGTATGTGTATAAAGTATATATATGGAAGCTGATCAGAATTACATTTCACCTTTGTAAATGTATATTAATGACACTATGTAAAAGACACATCTAACACTTTATGTAGAGCATACGTAAATCTGTGTATCTATGTATTTACGTATGTAGGTGAGCTTAGCATTTTAAGAGCACCGAATCACCTTCTGTGGTTGATTGTTCAATAAACCCTTGAACTCTATGTTTAACACTTCTCTAACCCTGTCCATGGAGGACAGAAGAAAATGTATATATGGTGGTTAGCATTGTAAATGTGTGGCTACGTCTGTGGTAGAAAATAATAATAATAATAATAATAAAAACAAGTCGCCTTACTACATCCGCTGCTTGAGTGTTTTCTCAGGCGATACATCGTTCCCACTTTGATCCGGCGGTGGGTCGCTAAATTGGCCGGCAGTCGGACTCCGGACGCACGAACGTACGCCGGACGCACGCTCCACAGTCCGATATTAAATTCTCGTCTCTGCTTGTTCCAGGGGTTCTGCGTGGCTCTGCTCTTCTGCTTCTGCAACACTGAGGTACGTCTGTCCCTCTGCGTGGCACCTTGCAGGTGAGTCAGGTGGTTTATGGGTGAAGCAGGTGACTCACGTCGTCCACGGGTGAACAGGTGATTCAGGTGGTTCATGGGCGAGGTAGGTGGTCCACGAATGAAACAGAAGTGTTAGGTGATCCACGGGTGAAACAGGTGAGTCAGGTGATCCCCGGGTGAAACAGGTGAGTCAAAGGCCCTATCCTGACTTTCCCGTGAGTCAAAGGACCTACTGTGAGTCACTCGTGAGTATAGGGGATCTACTGTGAATCTCAGGTGAATCTTGTGGTCTGCACGTGAAGGAATAAGTAAGGTGAGTAAGGTGAGTTAGCACCATATATTGGTCCCTGTCTCAACGACAAGGTGAGTTAGCACCTTATATTGGTACCTGTATCAACGACAAGTAGTTTTTGGTAACTAATATTAGCATAACTAATTGTTCTTGTTATCTTAAGAGGGTTCATGAGATTATGGCTTGGTTTGGCCTCAGCTTTATTTACAATTATATTTCTGATGCATATCATTATTCTTTCATTGACTAAATGTGTTTTATAAAGCTGTTTGATCCTCCTGAATCCGCCACCTGCCACATTTGTACGCTGTTAATCACGTCTAGTAATTAGGCTATCCTTACACCTAGCAGTTAAACAAGATCAGTTATGATTCCTTGTTAGCATTTCCTTAGTATTAAGAAAAACTAACATTGTTTAAACACTAGCTAACAATGTTTAACAGCCCCTTAACTCTGTCTAACAGCCCCTTAGCTCTATCTAACAGCCCATTAACTCTATGTTACATGCTGTAATACTGTATAACAACCCTAACAATGCCTAACACCCCCTAATATTTTAACACCCACTAATATTTTAACATCCCCTAATATTTTAACATCCCCTAATATTTTAACATCCCCTAATATTTTAACACCCCCTAATATTTTAACACCCCCTAATATTTTAACACCCCCTAATATTTTAACACCCCCTAATATTTTAACACCCCTAATATTTTAACACCCCCTAATATTTTAACATCCCCTAATATTTTAACATCCCCTAATATTTTAACATCCCCTAATACTTTAACATCCCCTAATATTTTAACACCCCCTAATATTTTAACACCCCCTAATATTTTAACACCCCCTAATATTTTAACACCCCCTAATATTTTAACACCCCCTAATATTTTAACACCCCTAATATTTTAACACCCCCTAATATTTTAACATCCCCTAATATTTTAACATCCCCTAATATTTTAACATCCCCTAATACTTTAACATCCCCTAATATTTTAACACCCCCTAATATTTTAACACCCCCTAATATTTTAACACCCCTAATATTTTAACACCCCCTAATATTTTAACACCCCTAATATTTTAACACCCCCTAATATTTTAACATCCCCTAATATTTTAACACCCCCTAATATTTTAACATCCCCTAATATTTTAACATCCCCTAATATTTTAACACCCCCTAATATTTTAACATCCCCTAATATTTTAACATCCCCTAATATTTTAACACCCCCTAATATTTTAACATCCTCTAATATTTTAACATCCCCTAATATTTTAACATCCCCTAATATTTTAACACCCCCTAATATTTTAACACCCCTAATATTTTAACATCCCCTAATATTTTAACATCCCCTAATAATTTAACACCCCCTAATATTTTAACACCCCTAATATTTTATAATGCCCCTAACACTGTCTAACAACTTATAATATCTGACAAAACTGTTTATCACTCCCTAGCACTGTCTAACACCATCTAACACCACAAAATATGATCTAACACCTGTTAATCTTTTATCTCAACCTCTATCACTTTATAGCCTCTTGTAACACTGTCTAACGCCCTCAAACACTGTCTAACGCCCTCAAACACTGTCTAACGCCCTCAAACACTGTCTAACGCCCTCAGACACTGTCTAACGCCCTCAAACACTGTCTAACGCCCTCAAACACTGTCTAACGCCCTCACACACTGTCTAACGCCCTCAGACACTGTCTAACGCCCTCAAACACTGTCTAACGCCCTCAAACAGTCTAACGCCCTCAAACACTGTCTAACGCCCTCAGACACTGTCTAACGCCCTCAAACACTGTCTAACGCCCTCAAACACTGTCTAACGCCCTCAAACACTGTCTAACGCCCTCAGACACTGTCTAACGCCCTCAAACACTGTCTAACGCCCTCAAACACTGTCTAACGCCCTCAAACACTGTCTAACGCCCTCAAACACTGTCTAACGCCCTCAAACACTGTCTAACGCCCTCAGACACTGTCTAACGCCCTCAAACACTGTCTAACGCCCTCAGACACTGTCTAACGCCCTCAAACACTGTCTAACGCCATCGAACACTGTCTAACGCCCTCGAACACTGTCTAACAGCTGTGTTCTCACAGGTGACAATGGCAGTAAAGAAGAAGTGGCAACAGTACCAGTTTAACCGGGGCCCGAGGACCTTCTCCTTGACCACCACCTGTGTCCTGTCAGTCAACGTGAGTACCTGTGTCCTGTCAGTCAACGTGAGTACCTGTGTCCTGTCAGTCAACGTGAGTACCTGTGTCCTGTCTGTCAATGTGAGTACCTGTGTCATGTCAGTCAACGTGAGTACCTGTGTCCTGTCAGTCAACGTGAGTACCTGTGTCCTGTCTGTCAATGTGAGTATCTGTGCCCTCTCTGTCAACGTGAGTACCTGTGTCCTGTCAGTAAATGTGAGTACCTGTATCATCTCTGTCAACGTGAGTACCTGTGTCCTGTCAGTCAATGTGAGTACCTGTGTCCTCTCTGTCAATGTGAGTACCTGTGTCCTCTCAATGTGAGTACCTGTGTCCTCTCAATGTGAGTACCTGTGTCCTCTCTGTCAATGTGAGTACCTGTGTCCTCTCAATGTGAGTACCTGTGTCCTCTCAATGTGAGTACCTGTGTCCTCTCTGTCAATGTGAGTACCTGTGTCCTCTCTGTCAACGTGAGTACCTGTGTCATCTCAATATGAGTACCTGTGTCCTGTCAATGTGAGTACCTGTGTCCTGTCAACGTGAGTACCTGTGTCCTGTCAGTCAACGTGAGTACCTGTGTCCTGTCAGTCAATGTGAGTACCTGTGTCCTGTCAGTCAATGTGAGTACCTGTGTCCTGTCAGTCAATGTGAGTACCTGTGTCCTGTCAGTCAATGTGAGTACCTATGTCCTGCCTGTCAACGTCAATACCTGTGCCCTGTCTATCACCGTCAATACCTGTCTATCACCATCAATACCTGTCTATCACCATCAATACCTGTATATCACCATCAATACCTGTCTATCACCGTCAATACCTGTGTCAATTACTCCCACTTCTATCTCTCTCCCCCAGGGTTCCAACGCCCGCACTTCGTCCATTCCCCACAAGTCTTCAGCCCTGAGGAGGACCTTCACTCGCTCGCACCACCGCAACAGCCTCGAGCTCCCAGGCGGAGGGTGTCCTTGGGCCAACACCCGTAGCGTCATCGTCGACCACCCCAGCAGCAGGAGCGTGGTGGAGGTAGAGGAAGAAGATTTCTTCAACTCGAGAGACGATAGCGTTGGAGATGACGGTCAAGCCGCTGTGACGGTGGAGACGCTAGGAGCAGAAGGCAGCGTAGGAGTCCACATCGAAGTGGAGAGACATCGAAGTGTCGGGGTGATGGAGCCTAATGTTGGCGGGGAGAGAATTGGATTAGCGCTGAACGGTGTTGGCGATGCGATGGAGAGTCCTAGAGAGGTGCTGGAGCTTAAGCCTGTTAAAGCCACCGTCCACCAGGTTTAATAAGGAGGGGTCAAGCTAGGTATGTCAAGCAGGAGGTAGTGAGCCAGTAGTGTCAAGCCGGATGAATTTAGTTAGATGTGTTAGTTCAGACGGTCAAAGCCAGATGTGCCAAACCAGTTGTGCAAAGCCTGAATAGTCAAACAAGATGTGCAAATCCCGATATGTCAAGCCAGATGTGTGATAGTACATGTGCAAAGCCAAATGGTTAATCCAGATATGCAAAGCCATCTTTCTGAAATAAGATATCAGAAAAATATGTCAATCTAGTTCTGCAAAGCCACATATATCATAATACGTGAAGCAAGCTGTAGCCAGGTGTGTCAGACCAAGTGTTTCAAGCAGGTGTGTCACACCTGCAAGGTATAGAGAAGACGAGCAGACGACAAGGAGGAGGAGGAGGATATAAAGTAAAGATTAGGGGAAGAGAAGGATAAGGGAGGGAAGGGAACTATCAGGGGAAAGCGCCAAGCCACTTTTATTAAAGAAGGATAAGAATATAACATATTGAAACGTAATACAGCAGTGATGATAACATACATCAACGAGTACGTAACGAAGCGTAATAACGACTGTATTCGTGACACATAACGAAGACGTACATCAGCAAGACGTTATGAAGATGTATATCAACGGACAACGACATAACGAAACAGTACATCAACGAACAACGACATAGCGAGGGTGTACATCAACGAACATTAGCAAGACGTAACCTGAAGGTAACGAGGGAATTGTGCTCGTAGACTGAAATACCAAGCCTATTAATCTCCTGAGAAGTTCATATTTAGAGAAATCATTCCTCTTTAACAAAGTCTTAAAAAGAAGTATTCAAAAGTAGCAGAAATCAATGTTTGCAATAGCAGCAAGATTCCTTCGGGAACAGAATGCAAAAAATTCTAGTGCTGAAAAATATAAAGATATGTTTCCTGAGAAGCAATAATATTTCCAATACAGCAACTTGTGGTGTTAAATATAGAATATATCCATCATTCTCGCTCACTGCTGAAGACGGAACTGGTTTGGGACCGAAATATATAATCTATTTTTATTTGTGTTTTCAAAATACTGGGTCATTATTTTCATTAATAAGTGCGTTATTGCACTTCATCCTCATATATTATATATATATATATATATATATATATATATATATATATATATATATATATATATATATATATATATATATATATATATATATATATATATATATATATATATACTGGCAACATTGACCCTCACCTAGGCTTTGAAATTAACAACATTGGGGGTGTTGTTTAAGGTCGAGGGAGAGGAGCCAATGTTTCTTCGCCAGGTGACAATTTAACATCTTAATCACTACATATTGTCACTGCTACATATTTTCCATCATGAAATTCGTACCCCAGTTGCCGCCTTCTCGGGGACGGTGTTGCCATACGTTGTATAAAGTGTACAAAGACATAATGCATAACCTATCGTTTTATATACGGCAATATCGTCCTCTGAAACGCAAGGCGCGACAGATGTTACGAATTAATGAATACAAATTTTTTTACATCTTTGGAGGGCGAGAAGGAGCATGTCGAAGTGTCTTGAGTTTATTAGTGTGTCGGTGTCGTTCTGGCGCAATACGTCACTTAACAAATATATATTTGTGTTGCTGTCGTGTGTTATTGACCTCCCTTGTGATGTGTGGACAGGGTGTGGGAGCCGGCTCTTGGTGCTGGGCCAGATTCACGAAGCAGTTACGCAAGCACTTAACGAATGTGTACATCGTTCTTCAGTCTTTGACAGCTTTGGTTACATTTATTAAACAGTTTGCAAGCATGAAAACTTCACAGTCAACTGTTGTTATTGTTATAAACGGCCTCCTGGTGCTTCGGAGCTCATTAACTGTTTAATAATTGTAAACACAGTCCCCCAAAGATTGAGAAAAGATGTATAGGTTCGTAAGTGCTTGCGTAACTGCATTATGAATCCAGGTCTGCTTGCTCTTAACAATACTGAAGCCCTTAATATTGTCTACGATAGCGCCAGAGATAGCGCCTACGATAGCGCTAGATCGTGACAGCATTCAGCTCTTGACAACACTGAAGACCTTCATGTTATCATTTATACTGTCTACGATAGCACCGGAGATCTACCAGCTCTTGACAACACTGAAGCCCTTCATATTGTCTACGATAGCGCCAGAGATCTACATATTTCGCAGTGTTTTAATAATAGATATTAGCGACAGTACACTGCTTGAACACCTGCGCGGACACCACTAATTGAACACCTGCGCGGACACCACTAATTGAACACCTGCGCGGACACCACTAATTGAACACCTGCGCGGACACCACTAATTGAACACCTGCGCGGACACCACTAATTGAACACCTGCGCGGACACCACTAATTGAACACCTGCGCGGACACCACTAATTGAACACCTGCGCGGACACCACTAATTGAACACCTGCGTGGACACCACTGCTTGAACACCTGCGAGGACACCACTAATTGAACACCTGCGTGGACAACTACTTGAACACCTGCTGAACAACTGCTCAAACACCTGTCTCAACACTTGCTTGAATCCCAGTCCAGATACCTGCTTGAACACTTGCAAGTAGAGCCCTGTCGTCTCTATACTGTCGTCTCTACACTGTTGTCTCTACACTGTTGTCTCTATACTGTTGTCTCTACACTGTTGTCTCTACACTGTTGTCTCTACACTGTTGTCTCTATACTGTTGTCTCTACACTGTTGTCTCTATACTGTTGTCTCTACACTGTCGTCTCTACACTGTTGTCTCTACACTGTCGTCTCTACACTGTCGTCTCAACACTGTTGTCTCTATACTGTTGTCTCTACACTGTTGTCTCTATACTGTTGTCTCTACACTGTTGTCTCTATACTGTTGTCTCTACACTGTCGTCTCTATACTGTTGTCTCTACACTGTCGTCTCTACACTGTTGTCTCTACACTGTTGTCTCTATACTGTCGTCTCTACACTGTCGTCTCAACACTGTTGTCTCTACACTGTTGTCTCTATACTGTCGTCTCAACACTGTTGTCTCTACACTGTTGTCTCTATACTGTCGTCTCTACACTGTTGTCTCTACACTGTTGTCTCTACACTGTTGTCTCTACACTGTTGTCTCTATACTGTCGTCTCTATACTGTCGTCTAAACACTGTTGTCTCTACACTGTCGTCTCTACATTGTTGTCTCTACACTGTTGTCTCTATACTGTCGTCTCTACACTGTTGTCTCTACACTGTTGTCTCTATACTGTCGTCTCTATACTGTCGTCTAAACACTGTTGTCTCTACACTGTCGTCTCTATACTGTTGTCTCTATACTGTCGTCTCTATACTGTCGTCTAAACACTGTTGTCTCTACACTGTTGTCTCTACACTGTCGTCTCTACACTGTCGTCTCTACACTGTTGTCTCTACACTGTCGTCTCTACACTGTTGTCTCTACACTGTTGGCTCTACACTGTTGTCTCTATACTGTCGTCTCTATACTGTCGTCTAAACACTGTTGTCTCTACACTATTGTCTCTACACTGTTGTCTCTATACTGTCGTCTCTATACTGTCGTCTAAACACTGTTGTCTCTACACTGTTGTCTCTACACTGTCGTCTCTACACTGTTGTCTCTATACTGTTGTCTCTACACTGTTGTCTCTACACTGTTGTCTCTACACTGTTGTCTCTACACTGTTGTCTCTACACTGTTGTCTCTACACTGTTGTCTCTATACTGTTGTCTCTACACTGTTGTCTCTACACTGTTGTCTCTACACTGTTGTCTCTACACTGTTGTCTCTACACTGTCGTCTCTACACTGTCGTCTCTATACTGTTGTCTCTACACTGTCGTCTCTACACTGTCGTCTCTACACTGTCGTCTCTACACTGTTGTCTCTACACTGTTGTCTCTACACTGTTGTCTCTACACTGTTGTCTCTACACTGTTGTCTCTACACTGTTGTCTCTACACTGTTGTCTCTACACTGTTGTCTCTACACTGTTGTCTCTACACTGTTGTCTCTACACTGTTGTCTCTACACTGTTGTCTCTACACTGTTGTCTCTATACTGTCGTCTCTATACTGTTGTCTCTACACTGTTGTATCTATACTGTTGTCTCTATACTGTCGTCTCTATACTGTTGTCTCTACACTGTTGTCTCTATACTGTTGTCTCTACACTGTTGTCTCTACACTGTTGTCTCTACACTGTTGTCTCTATACTGTCGTCTCTATACTGTTGTCTCTACACTGTTGTATCTATACTGTTGTCTCTATACTGTCGTCTCTATACTGTTGTCTCTACACTGTTGTCTCTATACTGTTGTCTCTACACTGTTGTCTCTACACTGTTGTCTCTACACTGTTGTCTCTATACTGTTGTCTCTACACTGTTGTCTCTACACTGTTGTCTCTACACTGTCGTCTCTATACTGTTGTCTCTATACTGTTGTCTCTATACTGTTGTCTCTACACTGTTGTATCTACACTGTTGTCTCTACACTGTCGTCTCTACACTGTTGTCTCTATACTGTTGTCTCTACACTGTTGTCTCTACACTGTTGTCTCAACACTGTTGTCTCTACACTGTTGTCTCTACACTGTTGTCTCTACACTGTTGTATCTATACTGTTGTCTCTACACTGTTGTCTCTACACTGTTGTCTCAACACTGTTGTCTCTATACTGTTGTCTCTACACTGTTGTCTCTACACTGTTGTCTCTACACTGTTGTATCTATACTGTTGTCTCTACACTGTTGTCTCTACACTGTCGTCTCTACACTGTTGTCTCTATACTGGTGTCTCTACACTGTTGTCTCTACACTGTTGTCTCTACACTGTTGTCTCTACACTGTCGTCTCTACACTGTTGTCTCTATACTGGTGTCTCTACACTGTTGTCTCTACACTGTTGTCTCTACACTGGTGTCTCTACACTGTTGTCTCTACACTGTTGTCTCTATACTGTTGTCTCTACACTGTTGTCTCTACACTGTTGTCTCTACACTGTTGTCTCTACACTGTTGTCTCTACACTGTCGTCTCTACACTGTTGTCTCTATACTGTCGTCTCTACACTGTCGTCTCTACACTGTTGTCTCTACACTGTTGTCTCTACACTGTTGTCTCTACACTGTTGTCTCTACACTGTTGTCTCTACACTGTTGTCTCTATACTGTTGTCTCTACACTGTTGTCTCTATACTGTTGTCTCTACACTGTTGTCTCTACACTGTTGTCTCTATACTGTTGTCTCTACACTGTTTTCTCTACACTGTTGTCTCTATACTGTTGTCTCTACACTGTTGTCTCTATACTGTTGTCTCTACACTGTTGTCTCTACACTGTTGTCTCTATACTGTTGTCTCTACACTGTTGTCTCTACACTGTCGTCTCTACACTGTTGTCTCTATACTGTCGTCTCTATACTGTCGTCTCTATACTGTTGTCTCTACACTGTTGTCTCTACACTGTCGTCTCTATACTGTTGTCTCTACACTGTTGTCTCTACACTGTTGTCTCTACACTGTTGTCTCTACACTGTCGTCTCTACACTGTTGTCTCTACACTGTCGTCTCTACACTGTTGTCTCTACACTGTTGTCTCTACACTGTTGTCTCTACACTGTTGTCTCTACACTGTTGTCTCTACACTGTTGTCTCTACACTGTCGTCTCTACACTGTTGTCTCTACACTGTTGTCTCTACACTGTCGTCTCTACACTGTTGTCTCTACACTAGAAGTACTCATTAATTTCAGGACTCCACCTACACTGAACGAACGCTTCCATGACTGCAGTATACCTAACTACTGAACGATCCTGACCTTCATTGTATGATCCCTTCATTCACTGACCGATCCCCACCTACACTGACCAATCAATCAATCAATAGAGAGAGAGAGAGAGAGAGAGAGAGAGAGAGAGAGAGAGAGAGAGAGAGAGAGAGAGAGAGAGAGAGAGAGAGAGAGAGAGAGAGAGAGAGAGAGAGAGAGAGAGAGAGAGAGAGAGAGAGAGAGAGAGAGAGATGCCCGGTGCTCGACCAGGCATCCACCCCCCCAGGAAGCAGCCCGTGACAGCTGACTAACTCCCAGGTACCTATTTACTGCTAGGTAACAGGGGCATGAGCGTGAAAGAAACTCATCCCATAGTTTCTCGCCGGCGCCCGGGATCGAACCTGGGACCACAGGATCACGCGTCCAGTGTTCTGTCTTACTCAGGCTCCCCTGTCGATGTGTATGCAGTTACCTCACAGTACAAAAACTCTGCCTATGAAAGCAATGCAGTTATACACAAAAAGAAAATGGAGTGAGGTTGGGAGGGGGGAACCCAGAATATTTGCTCTAAGAGCCCCGGGTCAACAGCGCTCAACCTTCAAAGGACCAACCCGCCTCTCATATCATGTGACACGCCTTGTCTGCCTCTGTGTGTGTGTGTGTGTGTGTGTGTGTGTGTGTGTGTGTGTGTGTGTGTGTGTGTGTGTGTGTGTGTGTGTGTGTGTGTGTGTGTGTGTGTGTGTGTGTGTGTGTGTGTGTGTGTGTGTGTGTGTGTGTGTGTGTGTGTGTGTACTCACCTAGTTGTGCTTGCGGGGGTTGAGCTCTGGCTCTTTGGTCCCTCCTCGCAACTGTCAATCAACTGGTGTACAGGTTACTGAGCCTACTGGACTCTATCATATCTACATTTGATCATACACTCCATTTGTGTATGGAGTCAGCCTCCACCACATCACTTCCTAGTGCATTCCACTTGTTAACTACTCTGACACTGAAAAAGTTCTTTCTAGCGTCCTTGTGGCTCATGTGGGTACTAAGTCTCCACCTGTACTCACCTAGTTGTACTCACCTAGTTGTTTTTGCGGGGTTGAGCTCTGGCTCTTTGGTCCAGCCTCTCTACCGTCAATCAACAGGTGTACAGATTCCTGAGCCTACTGGGCTCTATCATATCTACACTTGAAACTGTGTATGGAGTCAGCCTCCACCACATCACTTCCTAATGCATTTCGTTTGTCAACCACTTTGACACTAAAAAAGTTCTTTCTAACATCTCTGTGGAACATTTGGGCACTCAGTTTCCACCTGTGTCCCCTTGTGCGTGTGCCCCTTGTGTTAAATAGCCTGTCTTTATCTACCCTATCAATTCCCTTCAGAATCTTGAATGTGGTGATTTTGTCCCCCCTAACTCTTCTGTCTTCCAGCGAAGTGAGGTTCATTTCGCGTTGTCTCTCCTCGTAGCTCATACCTCTCAGCTCGGGTACTAGTCTGGTGGCAAACATTTGAACCTTTTCCAGTTTAGTCTTATCATTGACTAGATATGGACTCCATGCTGGGGCTGCATACTCCTGGATTGGCCTGACATATGTGGTATACAAAGTTCTGAATGATTCTTTACACAAGTTTCTGAATGCCGTTCGTATGTTGGCCAGCCTGGCATATGCCGCTGATGTTATCGTCTTGATATGGACTGCAGGAGACAGGTCTGGCGTGATATCAACCCCCAAGTCTTTTTCCTTCTCTGACTCCTGAAGACTTTCCTCTCCCAGATAATACCTTGTATATGGCCTCCTGCTCCCTACACCTATCTTCATTACATTACATTTGGTTGGGTTAAACTCTAACAACCATTTGTTCGACCATTCCTTCAGCTTGTCTAGATCTTCTTGAAGCCTCAAGCAGTCCTTCTCTGTCTTAATCCTTCTCATAATTTTGGCATCGTCAGCAAACATCGAGAGAAATGAATCTATACCCTCAGGGAGATCATTTACATATATCAGAAACAAGATAGGACCGAGTACAGAGCCCTGTGGGACTCCACTGGTGACTTCACGCCAATCGGAGGTCTCACCCCTCACCGTAACTCTCTGCTTCCTATTGCTTAGATACTCCCTTATCCACTGGAGCACCTTACCAGCTACACCTGCCTGTCTCTCCAGCTTATGTACCAGCCTCTTATGCGGTACTGTGTCAAAGGCTTTCCGACAATCCAAGAAAATGCAGTCCGCCCAGCCCTCTCTTTCTTGCTTAATCCTTGTCACCTGATCGTAGAATTCTATTAAGCCAGTCAGGCAAGATTTACCCTCCCTGAACCCATGTTGGCGATTTGTCACGAAGTCCCTTCTCTCCAGATGTGTTACTAGGTTTTTTCTCACGATCTTCTCCATCACCTTGCATGGTATACAAGTCAAGGACACTGGCCTGTAGTTCAGTGCCTCTTGCCTGTCACCCTTTTTGTATATTGGGACCACATTCGTCATCTTCTATTTTTCTGGTAGGTCTCCCGTCTCCAGTGACCTACTACACACTATGGAGAGTGGCAAGCAAAGTGCCTCTGCACACTCTTTCAGTACCCATGGCGAGATCCCATCTGGATCAACAGCTTTTCTAACATCCTGATCCAGCTGGTGTTTCTTGACCTCCTCTCTCGTAGTTTCGAAACCTTCCAAGGCCACCTGGTTTACTTCCCTTTCTCCTAGCACAGTGGCCTAACCTTGTTCTATTGTGAAGACCTCCTGGAACCTCTTGATGAGTTCTTCACACACCTCTTTGTCATTCTCTGCATACCTGTCCTCGCCTGTTCTAAGTTTCATTACCTGTTCTTTCACTGTTGTTTTCCTCCTGATGTGACTGTGGAGTAGCTTTGGTTCGGTTTTAGCTTTGTTTGCTACATCATTTTCATCATTTTTCTCTGCTTCTCTTCTCAGCCTAACATACTCATTCCTGGTTCTATGGTATCTCTCTCTGCTTTCTGGTGTTCTGTTATTCCGGAAGTTCCTCCACGCCCTTTTGTTCAGTACCTTTGCTTCCATACATGCCCTATTATACCATGGATTCTTCTTTTGCTTCTCGGATTTTTCCTTTTGGGCCGGGATGTATCTGCTTACTGCCTCCTGACACTTTTGGGTGACATAGTCCATCATATCTTGTACAGACTTAGCTCTGAGGTCTGTGTCCCAAAATATTTCCCTTAGGAATCTTCTCATCTCATAGTTTCTCTTTCGGTATGCCAGCCTTTTATTTTCTAGTTCTTTTTTGGGGAGATAATTCCTAGCTCTACCAGGTACTCAAAGTGCAATACACTGTGATCACTCATTCCCAAGGGTGCTTCCATCTTAACTTCCCTTATATCCCACTCATTTAGGATAAATAACAGATCGAGCATGGGTGGTTCATCTTCTCCTCTCATTCTTGTTGGTTCCTTGATGTGCTGGCTTAGAAAGTTTCCTTTTGCCACGTCCAGCAACTTAGCTCCCCATGTTTCTGGTCCTCCCTGCCGATCTCTGTTCTCCCAGTCTATCTTCCCGTGGTTGAAGTCTCCCATGATTAGTAGTTCAGATCCATTCCTGCTAGCAACAGAAGCTGCTCTTTCTATTATGTTAATGGTGGCCATGTTGTTTCTATCATATTCCTGTCTGGGCCTTCTATCATATGGTGGTGGATTATATATGACTACGATTATAATTTTTTGTCCTCCAGTTGTTATGGTACCTGTTATGTAGTCACTGAAACCTTCACAACCCTTAATAACCATCTTCTCAGAATCCCAGCCTTTTCTTACCAGCAGAGCTACACCACCACCACCTCTTCCTTCTCTCTTTTTCCTCATAACATAATAGTCCTGTGGGAATACTGCATTTGTTATGGTTTTCGTGAGCTTTGTTTCTGTGAGTGCTATTGTCTGGATTTTCTTCTAGTACCTATTCTCCAAGTTCATTTGCTTTATTTGTAATTCCATCTATGTTAGTGTACATTGCCTTGAGGCTCACTTTCTTCTGTCCCTCCTCAAATCGCCTCCTTGGTGAGTGTTCTGCTGGTGGGGGAAGCTGTTCCATGGGTGTGAGGATTTGTGAGGTGGATAACAAGGTCTCAGAGGATACTGGGGTGAGGGGCTGGGGGTCAAGTGAAGGGGGGAGGGGAGAGGGAGGGTATGGGATGAAGGGGGGAGGGAGGACAGGAAGGAAAAGGGGGGAGGGGGAACATGGCGGGTGGAGGGGCGGGGTAGCAGGGTGGGAAAGGGAGATTTGGCTGAGCATTTGAGTGGGGACAGGGAGGGTTTGGGGTTGGGGGGTTTTCTATGCACAGGAGGGTGATGGTTGCCCTCCCCTCTGGTGTTGCTGGGTAGCTGGTTGTGGGTTTACCCCCTCACCTCTGGGGGTGTTGTGTTGGGAGGTGTGACTTCCTGGTTTTCCCCTCTCACCCTGTGCTTCTTCCTTATTTCTGCCGCCGTTGCTCTCTCCTCCCTCATCATGTCCCTCTGGAGGAATACTTTTTTAATTCTCCCACATATTGCAGATGGCTCTTCCTTGTTAGAATCATCTCCTTTGTGTTCTCATTTGCAAACACTATCTTTAACACACGGTCTCGGTCTTTGTTGTACCAGCCTAGCCTAAAAATCTTCTCAATTCTATGCTCAGCCCCTTCCATCTCTAGTGCCTTCAGTATTCCATTCATTGCCGCGTTGTCCTTATCATTCCACACTGTCGTCCTATTCTAGCCTTCCTGCTCTTTAATACCCACAGCTACCACTGATCTTTTTCTTTCCAGCAGCTGGCTAGTGGAGAGTGCCGCTTCCTGTTAGGTGGCTGCTTTCATGGCCACCTCCATCATTGTGGACATTACCTCAGAGTTATTTTTTTAGCATTTCTGCAAATGTTGCTTTTATAGTGGCATTCTCTTCCAATATACTGTTTCCACCTTCCCCCTGGATGATTATCTGAGTCTCAGCATTCTCTTTGAGGGTTCTAATCTCCTCCTTTCCTGCTGTCAGCAAAGCAGCAAAGGAGTGTATGTGTACTCACCTATTTGTACTCACCTATTTGTGCTTACGGGGGTTGAGCTTTGGCTCTTTGGTCCCGCCTCTCAACTGTCAATCAACTGGTGTACAGATTCCTGAGCCTACTGGGCTCTATCATATCTAAATTTGAAACTGTGTATGGAGTCGGCCTCCACCACATCACTTCCTAATGCATTCCATCCGTTAACTACTCTGACACTGAAAAAGTTCCTTCTAACGTCACTGTGGCACATGTGGGTACTCAGTTTCCACCTGTGTCCCCTTGTTCGCGTACCACCAGTGTTGAATAGTTTGTCCTTGTTTGCCCGGTCGATTCCCCAGAGGATTTTGTAGGTTGTCATCATGTCTAGCCTTACTCTTCTGTCTTCCAGTGTCGTAAGGTGCATTTCCCGCAGCCTTTCCTCGTAACCTTGCCTCTTAGCTCTGCGACTAGTCTAGTGGCATACCTTTGGACTTTTTTCAGCTTTGTCTTGTGCTTGACAAGGTACGGGCTCCATGCTGGGGCCGCATACTCCAGGATTGGTCTTACATATGTGGTGTACAAGATTCTGAATGATTCCTTACACAGGTTCCTGAACGCTGTTCTGATGTTAGCCAGTCTCGCATATGCCGCAGACGTTATTCTTTTTTATGTGGGCTTCAGGAGACAGGTTTGGTGTGATATCAACTCCTAGATCTTTCTCTCTGTCTGTTTCTTCATTAAGTACTTCATCTATTCTGTATCCTGTATCTGGCCTCCTGTTCCCACTGCCTAGTTTTTACTTTGCATTTAGTCGGGTTGAACTTCAACAGCCATTTGTTGGACCATTCACTCAGTCTGTCTAGGTCATCTTGTAGCCTCCTACTACCATCCTCAGTTTCAATCCTCCTCATAATTTTTGCATCATCAGTAAACATTGAGTGAAACGATTCTATACCCTCTGGGAGATCATTTACATATATCAGAAACAGTATAGGCCAAGGATTGACCCCTACGGGACTTCACTTGTAACTTTTCGCCAATCTGAGACCTCACCCCTCACACTGTTTCGTTATCTCCTGTTGCTTAGGTACTCCTTTATCCAATGGAGTACCTTCCCTTTCACTCCAGCCTGCATCTCCAGCTTTTTCACTAGCCTCTTGTGTGGTATTGTATCAAAGGAATTCTAACAATCCAAAAATATGCAGTCTGCCCATCTTTCTCTTTCTTGCCTGATTTTTGTTGCCTGGTCATAGAATTCAAGTAACCCTGTGAGGCAGGACCTGCCATCCCTGAACCCATGTTGATGCTGTGTTACAAAGTTCTTTCGCTCCAGATGTTCCACTAGCTTTCTTCGCACAATCTTCTCCATCAACTTGCATGGTATGCAGGCTAGGGACACTGGCCTGTAGTTCAGTGCCTCCTGTCTATCCCCTTTCTTGTATATCGGGACTACGTTACCTGCTTTCCAAATTTCTGGCAGTTCCCCTGTTGCCAGTGATTTGTTATACACTATGATGAGTGGCAGGCACAGTTCTTTTGCTCCTTCCTTTAGTATCCAAGGGTGAGATTCTATCTGGGCCTATAGCCTTTGTCACATCCAACTCTAGTAAACACTTCCTTACTTCCCCGCTGGTAATCTCAAACTTTTCCAGTGATTCCTGGTTAACTATTCCCTCTCTTATCTCTGGAATTTCTCCTTTCTCTAAGGTGAAGACCTCCTGGAATTTCTTATTCAGTTCCTCACACACTTTCTTGTCGTTTGTAGTGAATCCTTCCGCCCCTATCCTTAATCTCATAACCTGTTCCTTTACTGTTGTTTTTCTCCTAATGTGGCTATGCAGCAATTTATGCTGAGTCTTTGCCTTGCTTGCGATGTCATTTTCGTGTTGTCTTTCTGCCTCTCTTCTCATCCTGACATATTCATTCCTGGCATTCTGGTATCTTTCTCTGCTCTCCAGTGTCCTGTTATTCCTATAGTTTCTCCATGCCCTTTTACTTTGCTGCTTAGCTAGGCTACATCTCTGATTAAACCATGGGTTTCTCATCTTCATTTCACTGTTTTCCTTTCGGACTGGGTTAAATTTGTTTGCTGCGTCCTTGCACTTCTGCGTGATGTAGTCCATCATCTCTTGGGACGTCTTTCTTTGTGTGTGTGTGTGTGTACTCACCTAATTGTGCTTGCAGGGGTTGAGCTCTGACTCTTTGGTCCCGCCTCTCAACTGTCAATCAACTGGTGTACAGGTTCCTGAGCCTACTGGGCTCTATCATATATACATTTGAAACTGTGTATGGAGTCAGCCTCCACCACATCACTGCCTAATGCATTCAATCTGTTAACTTCTCTGACACTGAAAACGTTCTTTCCAACATCCCTGTGGCTCAACCTAAGTAAGGAGGTTATTAGGGCGCTTTACACTGCCTACTTGAGCCCACTCTTAAAGTATGTCACCCCATCATGGAGTCCCCAAAGGAAGAAACATGTAAGGAAACTTGAAAAGGTTCAGAAGTTTGCAACGAGACTCGTCCCAGCATTACGAGGGATGGGGTATGAAGAGCACCTGAGGGAACTGAGCCTTACGACTCTAAAAAAAAGGAGGGAGAGGGGGGATATGATATGAACGTATGAAATACTCAGTGGGGACTGACAGAGTGGACATAGACGAAATGTTCACACAGAATAGTAACAGAACGAGGGGACATGGATGGAAGCTGGAAACACAGATGAGTCACAGGGATGTTAGGAAGTTTTCTTTTAGCGTGAGAGTAGTGGGAAAATGGAATGCACTTGGGGAACAGGTTGTGGAAACAAATACAATTCATAATTTTAAAACTAGTTATAATAGGGAAATAGGACCGGAGTCATTGCTGTAAACAACCGATGCTCGAAAGGCGGGATCCAAGAGTCAATGCTCGATCCTGCAGACACAAATAGGTGTGTACAAATAGGTGAGTACACATACACACACATTAACAAATGTGTGTGTGTATGTGTGTGTGTATAGGCGGGACCAAAGAGCCAAAGCTCAACCCCCGCCAGCACAAATAGGTGAGCACACACGCGCACACACACACACACACACACACACACACACACACACACACACACACACACACACACACACACACACACACACACACACACACACTCACACACTACCAGGGGGCCTGGTAGCCTGGTGAATAGCGTGCAGGACTCGTAATTCTGTGGCGTGGGTTCGATTCCCGCACCAGGCAGAAACAAATGGACAAAGTTTCTTTCACCCTGAATACCTAACCACTTGGGCTGGACGGTAGAATTACGGTCTTGTATCATGCAGGTCGGCGTTCAATCCCCGACCGTCCAAGTGGTTGGACACCATTCCTTCCCCCCCCCCCGTCCCAACCTATATCCTTATACCTCCAAGAGATATATAGTCGGGCTGGCGTAGCGCTCTCTCCTGATAGTTTCCTTCCTTCCTTCACCCTGGATGCCCCTGTTACCTAGCAGTAAATAGGTACCTTGGAGTTTGTCAGCTGCCACGGGCTGCTTCCTTGGGTGTGTGTGTGGTGTGGAGAAAAAAAAGTAGCAAACAGTTGATTGACAGTTGAGAGGCGGGCCGAAAGAGGAAAGTTCAACCCCCGCAAACACAACTAGGTGAACACACACACATACACACACACACACACACACACACACACACACACACACACACACACACACACACACACACACACACACACACACACACACACACACACACACACACACACACACACACACACACCTTTAAGGGCCTCGTAGCCTGGTGGATAGCGCGCAGGATTCGTAATTCTGTGGCGCGGGTTCGATTCCCGCACGAGGCAGAAACAAATGGGCAAAGTTTCTTTCACCCTAAGTGCCCCTGTTACCTAGCAGTAAATAGGTACCTGGGAGTTAGTCAGCTGTCACGGGCTGCTTCCTGGGGTGTGTGTGTGTGGTGTGCGAGAAAAAAAAAATAGTTAGTAAACAGTTGATTGACAGTTGAGAGGCGGGCCGAAAGAGCAAAGCTCAACCCCCGTAAAAACACAACTAGTAAACACAACTAGTAAACACACACACACACACACACACACACACACACACACACACACACACACACACACACACACACACACACACACACACACACACACACACACACACACACACACACACACACACACACACACACACACACACACACACACACACACACACACACACACACACACACACACACACACACACACACACACACACACACACACACACACACACACAATCTGGTTCAGTTCATGATTTGTTGCCTCACAGGGTTAATTGAATTCTACGACCAGGCAACAAAAATCAGGCAAGAAAGAGAGGGGTGGGCAGATCGGCTGCATATTGTTGATTTCCAGGAAGCCTTTGAGACAGTACCACAAGAGGCTAGTGAAAAAGCTGGAGGTGCAGGCTGGAGTGAAAGGGAAGGTACTCCGTTGGATAAAGGAGTACCTAAGCAACAGAAGAAAACGAGTCAGTGTGAGGGGTGAAGTCTCAGACTGGCGAGACATCGCCAGTGGAGTCCCGCAGGGTTCAGTTCTTGGACCTATACTGTTCCAGATATATGTAAATGATCTCCCATAGGGTATAGACTCGTTTCTCTCAATGTTTGCTGATGATGCAAAAATTATGAGGAGGATTGAAACAGAGGATGATAGTAGGAGGCTACAGGACGACCTAGACAGACTGAATGAATGGTCCAACAAATGGCTGCTAAAGTTCAACCCGAGTAAATGCAAAGTAATGAAACTAAGCGGTGGAAACAGGAGGCCAGACACTGAATGCAGAATAGGAGATGAAGTACTTCATGAAACGGACAGAGAGAAAGATCTAGGAGTTGATATCACACCAAACCTGTCTCCTGAAGCCCACATAAAAAGAATAACATCTGCGGCGTATGCGAGGCTGGCTAACATCAGAACAGCGTTCAGGAACCTGTGTAAGGAATCATTCAGAATCTTGTATACCACATATGTAAGACCAATCCTGGAGTATGCGGCCCCAGCATGGAGCCCGTACCTTGTCAAGCACAAGACGACGCTTGAAAAAGTTCAGAGGCATGCCACTAGGCTAATCCCAGAACTAAGAGGCATGAGTTACAAGGAAAGGCTGCGGGAAATGCACCTTACGACACTGGAAGAAAGAAGAGCAAGGGGAGACATGATCACTACCCACAAAATCCTCAGGGATTTTGTAGACAGGGACAGGGTAGAAAGGATAAACTATTCAACACTGGTGGAACGCGAACAAGGGGACACAGGTGGAAACTGTGTACCCAAATGAGCCACAGGGACGTTAGAAAGAACTTTTTTAGTGTCAGAGTGATTGACAAATGGAATGCATTAGGAAGTGATGTGGTGGAGACTGACTCCATACACATTTTCAAGTATAGATATGATAGAGCCCAATAGGCTCAGGAACCTGTACACCTGTTGATTGACAGTTGAGAGGCGGGACTAAAGAGCCAGAGCTCAATCCCCGCAAGCACAATTAGGTGAGTACAATTTGGTGAGTACACACATTCACACACACACACACACACACACACACACACACACACACACACACACAGGAAGCAGCCCATAACAGCTCTCTAACTCCCGGGTACCTATTAACTGTTCAGGTAACAGGGGCATCAGGAAACTCTACCTGCTTCCGCCGGCGCCGGGAATCGAACCCAGACTTCTTCTCTGACGGTACCATAAACTGCTTGTGTCTGTAACGTTGAAGTACTGTAGGTACCCAGTAGGTAGGAGAGCCGGTCGGCCGAGAGGACAGTACATTGGACTTGTGATCCTGTGGTCCTGGATTCGATCCCAGGCGCCGGCGAGAAACAATGGGCAGAGTTTCTTTCACCCTATGCCCCTGTTACCTAGCAGTAAAATAGGTACCTGGGTGTTAGTCAGCTGTCACGGGCTGCATCCAAGGGGTGGAGGCCTGGTCGAGGACCGGGCCGCGGGGACACTAAAGCCCCGAAATCATCTCAAGATAACCTCAAGATAACCCACCAGCGTGTCTGCGCAGCGCCTGCATTGAATACCAGCTTGAAGAAATCCCACAAACACAAGTAAGAGTAATTACAAGTTCTAATTATTTTAATAATTATTTCTAATAATTACAGGTATCTGCAACCAGGCATCATCAACCTGCTTGCAACAGGGACTGATGACGTGAGAGCAACAGTGACCTGTCCCTCAGACCCGTCCCTCGCTGGAATGAACGAATCCACAGGGGCCGTGACGAAGATTCGAACCTGCGTCCGAGAGCATCCCAGACGCTGCCTTAATCGACTGAGCTACGACATGGTCAAAAAAGAGTTGAAACCGAAGTTCTATACTAGCCCTCGCTGCCCTAGTGGAGAGGACCAGTTGCACGGGGAAGACGTCATGGTGACCAGGGAACTAATGACAGAAATATCAAACAAGAGATACGAAGGGTCATTGATAAAACCCTGGGAGGTCAAATATGTGTGATAGGGGTCGGTAGGAAGAGCCATGTTTAACCCAAGAGCTTCAAAGGAGTGAAACGCGTATTGCAGAGAGGAGGAGGAGGAGGAGGTCTGTATCGTGGGGCTCATCTCTGTATACACTCACGTCCTGGAAAGGTCATTCAGTTACAAATGAAAAGGTTGACAAAAAAAAGGACTTGTTCTGCAGCACCTACACCCGGCAAGTACATTTAGGTGAGTACATCTAAGTGAGTACGCGTAAGTACGCACAAATGCGTGCGCGCGCGCGCACGCACACACACACACACACACATACATACACACATCTCTTGTTCAAAGGTTTGCCACCAGACTAGTACCCGAGCTGAGAGGTATGAGCTACGAGGAGAGACTACGGGAATTAAACCTCACTTCCCTGGAAGACAGAAGAGTTAGGAGGGACATGATCATCACATTCAAGATTCTAAAGGGAATTGATAGGGTAGATAAAGACAGACTATTTAACACAAGGGGTACACACACTAGGGGACAAAGATGGAAACTGAGTGCCCAAATGAGCCACAGAGATATTAGACAGAACTTTTTTAGTGTCAGAGTGGTTAACAAATGGAATGCATTCGAAAGTGATGTGGTGGAGGCTGACTCCATACACAGTTTCAAGTGTAGATATGATAGAGCCCAATAGGCTCAGGAATCTGTACACCAGTTGATTGACGGTTGAGAGGCGGGACCAAAGAGTCAGAGCTCAACCCCCACAAACACAACTAGGTGAGTACAACTAGGTGAGTACACGCACGCGCGCGCGCATACTACGCTGGCTAATGAGGATGGCTAACGCAGTGTATGGGCTGGCTAACATCATAACAGCCTTCAGAAACCTGTGTAAGGAATCATTCAGAACCTTGTATGCCACATATGTAAGACCAATCCTGGAGTATGCGGCCCCAGCATGGAACCGTACCTTGTCAAGCACAAGACTAAGCTGGAAAAAGTTCAGAGGTATGCCACTAGTCTAGTCCCAGAACTAAGAGGCATGAATTACAAGGAAAGGTTGTGGGAACTGCACCTCACATCGCTGGAAAACAGAAGAACCCGGGGAGACATGATCACTACATACAAAATTCTAACGGGAATTGATAGGGTAGACAAAGATGGATAATTTAACACAAGCTGAGTACCCAAATGAGCCACAGAGACATTAGAAAGAACTTTTTAAGTGTCAGAGTAGTTAGTAAATGGACTGCACTAAGAATTAAGTGATGTGGTGGAGGCTGACTCCATACACAGTTTCAAATGTAGATATGACAGAGCTCGAGAAGCTCAGGAATCTGTACACCAGTAGATTGATGTTTGAGAGGTGGGACCAAAGAGCCTAAGCTCAACCCTCGCAAGCACAACTAGGTTACCTTACCTTGAGGCTACCTTGAGGTGCTTCCGGGGCTTAGTGTCCCGCGGCCCGGTCGTCGACCAGGCCTCCTGGTTGCTGGACTGATCAACCAGGCTGTTAGACGCGGCTGCTCGCAGCCTGACGTATGAGTCACAGCCTGGTTGATCAGGTATCCCTTGGAGGTGAGGTGGGTGAGTACAACTAGGTGAGTACACATACACACACAAGAACAACCGTTTCAGATTCTGAATTTTTCAAGTATTTAGATTTTTATTCCATACATAAAATCCCCCCAAAAAACATAAATAAAAATCAGTAACATTATATGCGTCATTGGTCGCTTGTCCTGGGGAGAATAAAACCTAATAAATCGCATTGCGCTTTCAGGGACACGAGGCATTTGTATCGGAAACATTGCCTCCGTATTTTTCTCCCAGGATGATCGCTGCGAGTTCCGGCGTGCACAAGGAATTGTGGAAGAGTGAGAGAGTGACAGACAGACAGACGGACGGACGGGAGACAGACAGACAGACGAACGGGAGACAGATAGACAGACGAACGGGAGACAGACAGACAGACGGACGGGAGACAGACAGACGGACGGACGGGAGACAGACAGACGGATGGACGGGAAACAGACAGACAGACGGACGGGAGACAGACAGACAGACGGACGGGAGACAGACAGACGGACGGACGGGAAAAAACAGACAGACAGACGGACGGACGGGAGACAGACAGACAAACGGACAGACGGACAGACGAACGGACGGAAGACAGACAGAAGGATAAACGGACGAACGGGAGACAGACAATCCCGCGGACAGAGAAAACCCAGAGAGACACATATCTGAAAACTTACCACTGATTTATTATATAATTGTATTAAAACTGTATGCATTTTAATTTATTTTAAATTAATGTTTATTTATTATTATTGAGTGGACAGTATGATATAAGATTTGTATCACCGATAGATTTCCTGTACACATAAATTCTTTTTTTGGGGGTAGATGGGCGTTATTATATTTTAACCTTACCATAATTAAACGGAATATTTATTTACTAAAGTAATAATTTGATCTATTATGGGTTAGCAAAATTTGTCCAAGTTCAGATACAACTCAAGATGTTAGACGTAGTAACACATATTAATAACTACAGGTCTAATTCATTCCTGACACACACACACATATATTAGTTCATTGTGAAGACTTACCCATCTTGGTGGTGTTGTCCTACAGCATAACAATACATTTCTTCACTAATAAATGGCCCCCAAAAAGTGGCGTGTAATAGAATCTATCGAAAGCTGCACTTTCCTTAGAATTCATGTATTATGCAGGGCATTTATCACAATGGCGTTTCCTGTATAATTAATTGAGATTTTATTGGGTTACCAGCTCTGAGACTGGTGGAATTTATATTAAATTAGCCATAAAGGTTTAGAGAATGAGATGTAGACGACGCAGGGGAATATTAACCCCGTTTTCTGCTCTAGAGGCGTCATTTTCAGGGTCTCTTGTTGACTAAGTATTTAAATGTTACTCAATCAAATGCAAAGCAACAGCATTATATTTTTCTAGCTGTTGCGTTGGAGTTGGTAAGTGTTGAAAATTTCAGAGAGAGAGATAGAGAGAGAGAGAGAGAGAGAGAGAGAGAGAGAGAGAGAGAGAGAGAGAGAGAGAGAGAGAGAGAGAGAGAGAGAGAGAGAGAGAGGGAGAGAGAGAGAGAGAGAGAGAGAGAGAGAGAGAGAGAGAGAGAGAGAGAGAGAGAGAGAGATCCCTCAATCCACAATCCCTCCCCCCATCACCACCAATCCCTCCCTCCATCACCACCAATCCCTCCCCCCATCACCACCAAAGTGGCTAACCCCTCCACCACCGCCTCACACCAGCCCTCAGCCCTGCTGCTGCTGCTGCTGCTGCTGCTGCTGCTGCTGCTGCTGGTGCTGCTGGTGGTGGTGGTGGTGGTGGTGGTGCTGCTGCTGCTGCTGCTGCTGCTGCTGCTGCTGCTGCTGGTGGTGGTGGTAGCCATGCCACAGGACAAGTGACAGTGGCCCTGCACCACCACACACTTGCTCTCCTGCACCACAAGCTCGTCTCCTAACTACCGTGATACAATCCTTCACGGCCTCCGTCACAGTTTGTTGCCAACCTTTATTTTGTGCTTGTAACTGCTAGTTGATGTTGTTGCACTTATCAATGATGCAGGTATTGCATGGTTGAGATGGTGAGGGACTTTCTTACGTGCGTGAAGCTTTGCAGAGCTGCTCAGCCTTGTGCGTCATGGCAGCTTGCAGGTTTTACCAGTTGCACTGAACATTTTCTCTCTAAGATGAGCATTTACTAACTACACTGAGCATTTACTAACTACACTGAGCATTTACTAACTACACTGAGCATTTACTAACTACACTGAGCATTTACTAACTACATTGAGCATTTAATGTCTACCCTGCGCATTACCTGTCTAAGCTGAGTGGCCTGAGGGGCCTGACGGCTGAGTGGACAGCGCTCGGGATTCATAGTCCTAAGTTTCCGGGTTCGATCCCCAGCGGAGGCGGAAACAAAATGTGCAGAGTTTCTTTCACCCTGGTGCACCTGTTCACCTAGCAGTAAATAGGTACCTGGGAGTTAGACAGCAGCTACGAGCTGCTTCATGGGGGGGGGGGAGGTGTAACAAAAAAGAGGCCAGGTCGAGGACCGGGCCGCGGGGACGCTAAGCCCCGAAACTCAAGAAGAAACTGGCCCATTTCTCTCTACACTGAGCATTTCAGTCCAATGAAGAAAGTACTGAAGGAGGAACCGGAGGACCTCACTGAATGATAATTTCCAGAAAACATCGTTCGATGCCGCAATTACTAATTAACGTTAGTCACCATTGACAATGGTTGCCTCCACCACCGCGGTCAAGGCGGAGGTACGTGCACATTGATTTCTTTTAATTTATAAAAATATTTTTTTTTTAATTTTTATTAAGGTCTTTCGGCCGTCTTTCACTCCATCAAAGGAGGACGTAATGTATGGGGGGGTGGGGGGGTGTGGTACGAGTCCACACAACACAACAACAATAACAGCTGCAACAACCACAACAACCACAACAACAATCACAACTACAATCACAACAACAATACAACAACTCAACTGCAGACGACTACAGCAACATCAGCTACAACAGCTGCAACAACAACAACAAAACGTAATGCAACCTGGCATTCAGCTCAATCCATTTGCAATGTGTTTTCCGAGTCGTTTTAAGGTGGTGTAGGCAGCAAGGGGTGTGTGCTTAGAAGTGGTAAGTGTACGCAGGTTCGAGTCCTCTTCACGGCGGCCTCACGGATGGGGAGGCAGAGGGCAGAAAACATCACAGTACTGGAGGAGTGAAGTGTTTCCCGAGCATCAGGAGGAGATGATGTTTCAGGCCGGCTGCCCAGTCAGGAACCATCCCCTACTCCACTCACCCCCTCCCCCTTCACGCACACACACACACACACACATACATTGTATACCACATATGTCAGGCCAATCCTGGAGTATGCAGTCCCAGCATGGAGTCCATATCTAGTCAAGGATAAGACTAAACTGGAAAAGGTTCAAAGGTTTGCCACCAGACTAGTACCCGAGCTGAGAGGTATGAGCTACGAGGAGAGACTACGGGAATTAAACCTCACTTCGCTGGAAGACAGAAGAGTTAGGGGGGACATGATCACCACATTCAAGATTCTGAAGGGGATTGATAGGGTAGATAAAGACAGTCTATTTAACACAAGGGGAACACGCACAAGGGGACACAGGTGGAAACTGAGTGCCCACGTGAGCCACAGAGATATTAGAAAGAACTTTTTTAGTGTCAGAGTGGTTGACAAATGGAATGCATTAGGAAGTGATGTGGTGGAGGCTGACTCCATACACAGTTTCAAGTGTAGATATGACAGAGCCCGATAGGCTCATGAATCTGTACACCTGTTGATTGACGGTTGAGAGGCGGGACCAAAGAGCCAGAGCTCAACCCCCGCAAACACAACTAGGTGAGTACACACACACACACACACACACACACACACACACCCATCATGGAATCCTCACTTGAAGAAACACATAAGGAAACTGGAAAATGTTGAGACGTTTCCGACGAAGCTCGTCCCAGCATGACGAGGGAGTAACGATCTTCATACCCAGGGGTATGAAGAGCGCCTGAAGAAACTGAGCCTTAAGACACTCAAAAAAGAAGGGAGAGGAGGGACATGATAGGAACGTATAAGATACTCAGAGGGATTGACAGAGTGGACATAGACGAAATGTTCACACGGAATAGTAACAGAACGAGGGGACATGGATGGAAGCTTAAAACTCAGATGAGTCACAGAGATGTTAGGAAGTTTTCTTTTAGCGTGAGAGTAGTGGGAAAATGGAATGCACTTCAGGAACAGGTTGTGGAAGCAAATTCTATTCATAATTTTAAAGCCAGGTATGATAGGGAAATGGGACAGGAGCCATTGCTGTAAACAACCGATGCTCGAAAGGCGGGATCCAAGAGTCAATGCTCGATCCTGCAGACACAACTAGGTCAGTACAACTAGGTGAGTACACACACTCACACACACACACTCACACACACACTCACACACACACACACACACACACACACACACACACACACACACACACACACACACACACACACACACACACACACACACACACACACACACACACACACACACACACACACACACACACACACACACACACACACACACACACACACACCCACACACACACACACACACACACACACACACACACACACACACACACACACACACACACACACACACACACACACACACACACACACACACACACACATATATATGCCACTAGACTAGTCCCAGAACTAAGAGGTATGAGTTACGAGGAAAGGCTGCGGGAAATGCACCTTACGGCCCTGGAGGACAGAAGAGTAAAGGGAGACATGATCACAGCCTACAAAATCCTCAGGGGAATCGACCGGGTAAACAAGGATAAACTATTCAACACTGGTGGGACGCGAACAAGGGGACACAGGTGGAAACTGAGTACCCACATGAGCCACAGGGACGTTAGAAGGAACTTTTTCAGTGTCAGAGTAGTTAGTAAATGGAATGCACTAGGAAGTGATGTGGTGGAGGCTGACTCCATACACAGTTTCAAGTGTAGATATGATAGAGCCCAATAAGCTCATGTATCTGTACACCAGTTGATTGACAGTTGAGAGGCGGGACCAAAGAGCCAAAGCTCAACCCCCGCAAGCACAAATAGGTGAGTACAAATAGGTGACACACACACACACACACACACACACACACACACACACACACACACACACACACACACACACACACACACACACACACACACACACACACACACACACACTCAAAAAATTTTCCCCCCTGAAGGTTTTCTTATGACGTTATGTCCAACCACTTGGGTTGGACGGTAGAGCGACGGTAGATCTCCTGTGGCAACTTTAAGAAATTGGTGACCTCCCTGTCGCATCACGTGAGGACGTATCGTCGCCATCACCACGAGGCCCACACCTGGCTGACAGCCCACGTGTACCACTAGTAACTAAATTGAAGTCTTCTAATCAAATAAGACTATCAGTCGTTTAAACTAACTCCAGTAGTATTAACTCATAGTATAAATTTTCCTGTCAATCGATAATTCTCTATTGGTAGGCTGCAATTAATAACTCCCTCAAACTTGTGTAGGGATATGACTTGTGGGAGAATTTAAATTCGTACAGTCCTACAGTCTAATCAATAAAACTTACAGTCCACTAAGTTATCGTAAGACATAATAATTAAATTTAAATTATAAATTAGACCTCATTAAATTAATCATTTAATTAATAATTAAACTGAATAATAAATCCCACGAGTCAGAATTCCCCTCAGTTGGTGTTTATAGCATCTTCTCGTTTACGCTTGATGCCTTTCTTCTCCCCCAGTTGGGTCTGAGGTCGTGTTTATCCCGTGTTGTACACACGTACCAAGTCTTCTCTCGACCTTATCCTAAACAAACTTATCTTTACGCCACACCGAACGCTAATTGTGGGGCGAAACTCTTTCAGAATTTTCTTAACGTGGTTAACAACAATCAGGTCTGGCAGATACTTGACAATGTCTGGAAGGTGATGCAGCTCCGCGGGGAGCCAATCAGGACACGTGACCAGATAGTTATGGAAGGTGTGAATAATGGCATCAGGATATGTCATCCCATTGACTTTAACGAGCGCCCATATCTTGTCTACGTCCATGTACCTCTTGATGCGTTCAAGTATATATCCCCGGGGCCAGGGTGGAGCTACCTTGTCCAGCGACCATATCAGCTCCATGGCAGAGGCCAGGTCGAGGAAGGTGAGGGCGTGGTAGGCGCAGGTGGCGCACCTCTGCACTCTCTTATTCAACACTCTCACTCCCGAGTCTGGGATTTTGTGCGTCTTGAAGTAGTCGGTGAAGTCCTGGTGGACGGGCTGCCTACCTGACGGGTCATAGTAGAGATGGGTACCGTCCATACACCGATATACAGACACGGCGTGGGGCTGATCCTTAACAACAACTAAATATCCCACACCGTATTGCATGCAGGAGCTGGCACATCTCAGCTGCTCACTGCTGATCACGGTGCAGCTGTGGTGCAGCTGCCGACGCGTCCTCTCCATGATGAAGCGTGTCTCCCGGATGCTAAGAAGACGAGTGGACCTCAACACCCTCAACACACTGTTGATGGTCTTGCCGCTGGCCATCTCTACGGAGTAAACACAAGGCCGGACACTCCCTGCTAACCTCTTAACATATCCTAGATGGGAAAATTTTAGTTAAGCTGTAATATATATGTGTGTGAAATATAAGAGTAAGGTAAGGGAATTATCAGGAGAAAGAAAGGAATGTAGGAATAGTGATACAGTAGTAGTAGTATCACTATTCGCAACGCCATAGTCTCCTGAGACTGATGGATGCCTACTACTATAAGTAGTAGTATGGTGATAGTTTCAGTAGTAGCAGCAAGGTAAGGTAGTTATGAGGAGAGACCACTAAGTAGTAGTAGGAGTGATGAGGTGATTGTAATGATAGTGATGATTCGTGTGAACCACACATCACAAACATGAAGAAACGACGACGTTTAAGTCCGTCCTGGACTTAAGGGCTGTCCGTCCTAATCAAGCTGCGTGATTGTTGTTGTTGCTTAAGATTCGCTACCTGATAGTACTGATAAGATTCGCGTGATGATAGCAGTAGTTGTGTTACTAGTAGTCATCAGCAATAATAGTAATAGTATAAATACCTAGAAGTGTGTATTTGTGATATTTATGTAAAGATATTTAAAACAAATCTTTCGCACTCTCCTGAGTGCTTCATCGAGGTCTGAGTGCGTGGTTAGGGCAAGACTTACATCTCAACGTCTAATGAGGCTGCTATCCTTGGTCTTAATCTATCCTAACCCACACACTCAGACCTTGATAAAGTCTCTTCCTAACCCCCACACTCAGACCTCGATAAGGCACTCAGGAGATTACGAAAGACTTGGTGTAAATTGCTTTACATAAATTTCACAAATAAATAACTGTGGGTTATATCCTGTGTTATTATGTCTCTGAGAAGACATTATTACCATTACTAATAGTCAATAGTCACTAATAGTTACTACTAGTGATAGCAGCTATATCTATAGTAGTATGAGAGTGATCAATATATCTGATGTTGTATGAGATTGATTAATATTTCTGACGTAGTAGTATTGTATAATGATAAATTATTCTGATAATGAGGAGAGAGCACTAAGCTAGCATGACTATATTATTAGCAAGTACTGATGTTGATGATGGTGATGTGTGGTATGATGACTGATAATGATAATGAGTGGTGAAGTGATGGTGATGATTTAGGTGATAATGATGATGATGTGTGGTATAATGACTGATAATGAGTGGTGAGGTGATGGTGATGATTTAGAAGATAATGATGATGATGTGTGGTATGATGACTGATAATGAGTGGTGAGGTGATGGTGATGATATAGGTGATAATGATGATGTGTGGTATGATGACTGATAATGAGTGGTGAGGTGATGGTGATGATTGGTGAGGTGATAGTGATGCTGATGATGAGTGGTGATGCTTTGAAGTGCAGTTCCCAGGGACACGGACCATCACGGCGGAAGATTGGTGGCGAGTGACATCGTGTTGTAGTGAAGATTGTGTATAGCGAAGATGGAGAGTTGTGAAGAACGTGTATAGCTAAGATCGCGAGTTATGAAGAACGTGTATAGCGAAGATCGCGATTAGAGAAGAACGTGTATAGCAAACATCGCGAGTAGCGAAGAACGTGTATAGCAAAGATTGCGAGTTACAAAGAACGTGTATAACAAAGATTGCGAGTAGTGAAGAACGTGCATAGCAAAGATCGCGATTAGTGAAGAACATATATAGCAAAGATAAGTAGTGAAGAACGTGCATAGCAAAGATCGCGATTAGTGAAGAACATATATAGCAAAGATAAGGAGTAGTGAAGAACGTGTATACCAAAGATTGGAGGTAGGAAAGAACGTGTATAGCAAAGATCGCAAGTAGCGAAGAACGTGTATAGCAAAGATCGCAAGTAGCGAAGAACGTGTATAGCAAAGATCGTAAGTAGTGAAGGTGTATAGCAAAGATCGCGAGTAGCGAAGAACATGTATAGCAAAGATCGCGAGTAGCGAAGAACATGTATAGCAAAGATCGCGAGTCGTGAAGAACATGTATAGCAAAGATCGCGAGTCGTGAAGAACATGTATAGCAAAGATCGCGAGTCGTGAAGAACATGTACAACAAAGATCGCGAGTAGCGAAGAACATGTATAGCACAGATCGCGAGTCGTGAAGAACATGTATAGCAAAGATCGCGAGTAGCGAAGAACATGTATAGCAAAGATCGCGAGTCGCGAAGAACATGTATAACAAAGATCGCGAGTAGCGAAGAACATGTATAGCACAGATCGCGAGTCGCGAAGAACATGTATAGCAAAGATCGCGAGTCGTGAAGAACATGTATAGCAAAGATCGCGAGTAGCGAAGAACATGTACAACAAAGATCGCGAGTAGCGAAGAACATGTATAGCACAGATCGCGAGTCGTGAAGAACATGTACAACAAAGATCGCGAGTAGCGAAGAACATGTATAGCAAAGATCGCGAGTCGTGAAGAACATGTATAGCAAAGATAGCGAGCTGTGAAGGAGTTTTATATCGCCAGATGAAATATTTCCAGACGCTGGAGGACCTTCAACACCGTCCTCCCGGTCCGGGGATCTTCCGCTGTATTCTTTCCATTAAAAACATTTATTTTTGTTTACAAAGACAAACTCCTGAACAGCTGGTGATAAAAGGCTGGTTTGTTTTTTTAGGAACAGGAGTGAGACAAAAGATTGTTTGGATACTTGGAGATGTTTCTGGCTGAATTCTAATGAGGCGGAATTGAATATTACGGAGTTTTCCGGACGGAGCTTCAGCTGCTAGTCTCCGGCTCTCTAACAGGACGACACCTGTTACGTATGGAGGTATTGCATCTAGGGGGGGGGGGACCAGCTGCTTGGGTAACAGCTTCTTCATATGTCGACCTACCCTGGCTACTACTACTACTACGCTTCAATCGACTTGAGAATGGTCCAGGACGGACCGAAACGTCGTCGTCCCTTCACCTTCTAGTGTGTGGTCTGGTCAAACTACTTCAGTCACGTTATTGTGACTGATCGCCTGCACTACTACTATTACTGTAACTACTACTACTACTGTTACTACTACTACTACTACTACTACTACTACTACTACTACTACCACTACTACTACTACTACTACTACTACTACTACTACTACTACTACTACTACTACTACTACTACTACTACTACTACTACTACTATAGCATCTGCTATGTCACCTCTTTGGTCGTTGCATTGCCTAACGATATAAAAAAGTCTTTCTTGATATACGTATTTCTAATTTGTGCGTATAATGTCCATATACAGCCTTTCGTTATATTACTGCTAAACCAAAATACATTTCTATCATAAATTTCCTTGAGTATTTTGCACTTATCAGGATAAAAAGTCTATCTTAACTATTTACCTGAACATGCTTGCAACCTTTCTAGGTTTTTCTTGTAGCCTTTTACAGTTCTTGTTAGTACCGAGTCTACTCATCAAGCTTACTGCATGTGCAATAAACAACATAGTCAAGATCATCTAACTTCTTTATGTTATAACTACATAATCTAATTGGGGCGTATTAAGGGCGAAGATGAAGCTGATGAATAGTATCATGTGTCCTCTTCTTATTGCTTCTAGATGACTAGAGATACCGATAACTCGGTATCATGATGACTAGAGATACCGATAACTCGATATCATATTTACTTTGTTTAGTACATGTAGCCATTATCGTCTTGGCTTCAGTAGTCTACCAATGAAGAATTCTATATGAACTTTCTATTAAGTAACCTAGCAAAGATGAACGTTGACCTACTCTTATGAACTTTCATTGAGGTTCTATTTTGACGTAATTTATCCTCAGAGTTTCTAATATTCTCTTCTTTATAATTCTATATTGTACTTTGTTTAGTGCTCTTGTTAGGGACACTGGTCTGTGGCGCAGTGTCTTGTCTCTGCCGCACTATTCTGGTATCTATGGTTCCATCTATTTGGTATCTCCCCAGCCTCCAGTGATGCCTTGCAGGTGCACTGCGCAGGATGCAAGCGCCTTATTCTATGACCGAAGGTTAGATCCTGGCAATTTACACGGTCATTGTGCTGTCAAGTCCCTGGGGCTGGGTCACGGCCTTGACACCTTCCACTCTCACCTGTATTGTACTGGCTTAATTTTCTGGAAGAGTTCTTCTCCCGCGTCACGCAGATGTTCCAGATTCGCTTTATTAGCAAGATTCGTAAGAAATTGTCAGTTTCGTAAGATATTGTCATCCACACTCCCGTAGAAATAAACATTTCATATCGCATGGGCGTGAATCGTTAATTCCTCTCAGCTTCGGTCAGAGTCAAGGAAAGTCGAAAATGCCATTTTGGCAACGGTTAGTTGCTTGTGTAATATTTTCCTTATTAAGACTGCTCAATAGCCCAGTCGATAGAGCTTCTGCTACACACACTAAGGGGTCCGCAGTTCCATAGTAGGTTGCATTTGTAACGATAGTTACTATAACGTAAGAAACGCGACCATTTAGCGGAGAGGACCAACTCTAGTCTCCGGTAACTTGATGTACATATGTCCATATTGTCCTGCTTCATGACTCGATATTCAGACACTTTCATTGGGTAATATTGCTCCGTGCTGCTTCCTGCAGGTCGGCGTTCAATCCCCGACCGTTCACACGTGGTAGGTCACTATTTCTTCCTATCTCCCTTCCCCCGTCCCATCCCAGATCCTTATCTTGATCCCTTCCCTAGTGTCATATAGTCATAATGGCTTGGCACTTTCCCGCTGATAACTCCCTTTCCTCTGTGCTGCTTCCATATATTTGCATTCATGAGTATGAGTATGAGTATGAGTTACGTATATCGTCATATCCTGCGTCGATATGTCCCTTGGTTCTGTGTCCCCTTAGCAGTATTTAGGTGTTATGTCCGAGTTTTTCCCTTCGTGTTGAGCCTCGTGTGTCACGGGTCTGATGTTCTCACCGCTTTGGACTCTCAACTAAACTGTGGACTTAATTCTTATCACATGAGGGTTACAGACGCCTAATGGTATTTGAGTCTAT
>NC_091164.1:7458623-7566123 GCF_040958095.1 Procambarus clarkii
CGTGCTGGTGTCTTGAGATCAAAATGAGCTGTTCTAAAAAATTTTCTTGCCTGTTTAAGATCAGACGCAAGTAATTAGCAGGGACTACTTAATGTTACCGGCCATTAAGATTATACGAGTTTACTGGTTTCATGACTCTTATCTGTCCTCTTTCCTGCTCATTGCCACCAAATTAACCGTTTTCCAACAGTTCGGGCGTTTTCCTGTTTCCAGAAAGCAAATATGTATTACAGCAACAGAAGGGGGGGGGGGGGGGTAGAAATAGCCTAAGCTACTCTATCCCTTTGAGATGTATTTCTTTCTTATCTCAATAAACACACTTGAACTTGAACAGCAACAGAACTGCACAATGCTTCTGAGGCCACCTATTGAAGTCAATCTTGAGGTTATCTTGAGATGATTTCGGGGCTTTAGTGTCCCCGCGGCCCCGTCCTCGACCAGGCCTCCACCCCCAGGAAGCAGCCCGTGACAGCTGACTAACTCCCAGGTACCTATTTACTGCTAGGTAACAGGGGCATTTAGGGTGAAAGAAACTTTGCCCATTTGTTTCTGCCTCGTGCGGGAATCGAACCCGCGCCACAGAATTACGAGTCCTGCGCGCTATCCACTTGGCTACGAGGCCCCATCAAGGTCAAGGTGATATTTTTGTCTCAACATTCAACTTTTGCCATATTCAGTTCCTGCAGTTGCATTCTTGCTTCTTCTGGTATCATCACTTCTTGAGTAAGAATTTTCTGAGGAAATCCACATTCATTTTTGGCTCCCTAGCTCAAGTGACAGATCAGATGTCAGAACTTTATGGAATAATTCGTCACAATTCGTACATCATGATCACCAACGTACACATTACAAAGTACTTTGATGATTGATTGATTGATGAAGATTAAGCCACCCAAGAGGTGGCACGGGCATGAATAACCCGTATATGAAAATTAGGGGCTCACAAATATCTACGTTTTCTAGGCAGCTGCGTCAATAGGCGAGACGCTTGTGTTTCATTGTTTCTGGTCGGGTTAAGACTTTGTATTTTGTTCATTGTGGCGAATACAGAGAACAGGTTGTGGCTTACCAGGTCATCCACTCCCCCCTTCCCCCTGTCTCTCTCCTAGTGACTATGGAACAGTCTCGAGTGGGACTTAGTCTATAGTCATTCTCGTACTGCTTCTGTGTCACATTCATAGATTCTGTGTGGTCATTTCTGGTCCCCCTTGTGTATGCATCGTGGTTTCCATCTGTTCTGTGTTCTCCATTTTTCTTCTCCATGTTCTCCATTTGTTCTTCCATGTTCCTTTGCTTCTTTGCCTGCAGTCACTTGCCAGTTGAAGCACGGGCCAATTATATTCTTGCTTCACTCAGTGGTAGTATGAGGTGCCCAATCACATGTAGTATGAGGTACAACCAGGTACCCAATCTCTGCTGGGTGAACAGAGGCGTACAGTTGAGGATTGGCGCCTAGTCAATCTTCCCCGGCCGGGATATACAGTAGCTACAAGGCCAGGACCCGGATTCACGAAGCAGTTACGCAAGTACTTACGAACGCGTACATCTTTTCTCAATCTTTGGCGGTTTTGTTTACATTTATTAAACACTTTTCGAGCATGAAAACTTGCCAATCAACTGTTGTTATTGTTATAAACAGCCTCCTGGTGCTTCGGTGCTCATTAACTGTTTAATAATTGTAAACAAAGTCGCCAAAGATTGAGAAAAGATTTACAGGTTCGTAAGTACTTGCGTAACTGCTTCGTGAATCTGGCCCCTGACTGGTGGCCAAGCGCCGGCCAAGTGTGTGTGTACCACTGCGACAATGGCGGCCCCTTCTATGGTCGTTATTGTCACTGTGTGGTTGAGTGATACAGCACAGTGATTGGCTCCTGTTGGCTGTGATTACTGGCTCCTGTTGGCTGTGATTACTGGCTCCTGTTGGCTGTGATCACTGGCTCCTGTTGGCTGTGATCACTGGCTCCTGTTGGCTGTGATTACTGGCTCCTGTTGGCTGTGATCACTGGCTCCTGTTGGCTGTGATCACTGGCTCCTGTTGGCTGTGATCACTGGCTCCTGTTGGCTGTGATCACTGGCTCCTTTTGGCTGCGATCACTGGCTCCTGTTGGCAGTGATCACTGGCTCCAGTTGGCTGTGATCGCTGGCTCCTGTTGGCTGTGATCGCTGGCTCCTGTTGGCTGTGATCACTGGCTCCTGTTGGCTGTGATCGCTGGCTCCTGTTGGCTGTGATCACTGGCTCCTGTTGGCTGTGATCACTGGCTCCTGTTGGCTGTGATCACTGGCTCCTGTTGGCTGTGATCACTGGCTCCTGTTGGCTGTGATCACAGGCTCCTGTTGGCTGTGATCACTGGCTCCTGTTGGCAGTGATCACTGGCTCCTGTTGGCAGTGATCACTGGCTCCTGTTGGCTGTTATCACTGGCTCCTGTTGGCAGTGATGGATCACTGTGTTCGCTATCTGTCTTATTCTGTGTGAAGAACTGCTCTCTCTCACTCTCTCTCTCTCTCTCACTCTCTCTCTCTCTCTCTCTCTCTCTCTCTCTCTCTCTCTCTCTCTCTCTCTCTCTCTCTCTCTCTCTCTCTCTCTCTCTCTCTCTCTCTCTCTCTCTCTTACCTCCCCTCCCCCCCTCCCTCTCCCCCCCCCCCGTCACCCCGGGTCACCAGTGACGTCATCGGGTCAATAGGTCATTTACTCATCTTCAAGATATTTCCTTTTTTTGTCATTAATTCTTTTATTTTATTTGTTCCTGATATTGTCATGAATAATTTGTTCTGTTAATTTAGTTATCTTAATGTTGGCATTTGCTCCTTCCTCTCTTTATCTTCCTTTCCTTATTACTTTTCGTAAAAAATTACTTTACTTTAATAAATAAACTTTTAATAAAAACTTGAATAAAGTAAGCAACATAAAAGTTAATATACAACTTTAGCGACAGATTTAATTAGACAAAAACTAGCGTAGAAAAACGTCGTTTTCTGAACGTTGTTTTCTTCATAGCGATCAAGAGTTAGAGCGCATGCGTCAGATTCTCAGTGACGTCACTGCTTGTCAGCTGCTGCCGGGATACGACATTTTTCCAGCGCTCGGGGCGCGATTAACGCCCCGACACCGCTGCCACCCGCATGATAACGAAGGCTGGAATTACGGAGAGGGAGGGAAGGGAAGCAATAGTGGGAAAGAGCCAAGCCGTTACGGCTATATAGCACTGGGAAGGGGGTCAGGATTTAGATTTGGGATGGGACGGAAGGGAGAGGGGGTGGGAATGGTGCCCAACCCCTTGGACGGTCGGGGATTGAACGCCGACCTGCATATAGCAAGACCGTCGTTCTACCGTCCAGCCCAAATGGTTCTGCATGGAATTAAGGAGAGTTTTAAAGTGAGGAGGACAGACACTTTACTGTAAGTGTGCTCACCTAGTTGTGCTTGCGGGGGGGTTGGGCTTTGGCTCTTTGGTCCCGCCTCTCAACCGTCAATCAACTGGTGTACAGATTCCTGAGCCTACTGGGCTCTATCATATCTACACTTGAAACTGTGTATGGAGTCAGCCTCCATCACATTACTGCGTAATGCATTCCATCTGTTAACTACTCTGACACTAAAAAACTTCTTTCTAATGTCTCTGTGGCTCATCTGGGTACTAAGTTTCCACCTGTGTCCCCTTGTTCATGTCCTATCCGTGTTAAAGAGTTTGTCTTTGTCCACCATGTCAATTCTCCTGAGGATTTTGTAGGTGGTTATCATGTCTCCCCTTACTCTTCTGTTTTCAGCTAAAGGAGCTGAAACGTGAGTTTCAGCTCTTTTAGCCTTTCCTCGTAGATCATACCTCTCAGTTCTGGGACGAGTCTGGTAGCATATCGCTGAATCTTCTCTAACTTTGTCTTGTGTTTAACTAAGTATGGACTCCAAGCTGGAGTTGCATATTCCAGGATTGGTCTGACATAAGTGGTATACAGGGTCCTGAACGATTCCTTACATAAGTTTCTAAAGCTAGTTCTTATGTTGGCCAGTCTAGCATATGCCGCTGATGATATCCTTTTGATGTGGGCCTCTGGGGACAGGTTCGGTGTGATATCAACCCACAGATCTTTTTCTCTATTTGACTCCTGCAGGATTTCACCTCCCAGATGGTACCTTGTGTTCAGCCTTCTGCTCCCTTCGCCTAATTTCAATACTCTGCACTTTCCTGAGTTGAAGTTTAGTAGCCATTTTCTAGACCATTCCTCCAGCCTGTCCAGGTCGTCCTGTAGTCTCTGTCTATCATCATCTGTCTTGATTCTTCTCATAATTTGTGCATCATCAGCAAACAGTGAGAATAATGAGACTATACCCCACTGGAAAATCGTTTACATATAATAGAAACAGGATGAGTCCAAGTATAGAGCCCTGTGGGACTCCGCTGGTGACATCTCGCTACTCTGATGACTCACCCCTCACAGTTACTTGCTGTTTCCTGTTGCTTAAGTACTCCCTTATCCACTGGAGCACCTTACCTTTTACTCCTGCCTGTTGCTCCAACTTTTGTAACAGCCTTTTATGGGGTACTGTGTCAAAAGCTTTCTGGCAATCCAAGAAAATGCAGTCGGCCCACCCTTCTCTTTCTTGCCTAATTTTTGTTGCTTGGTCATAGAATTTTATTAACTCTGTGAGGCACGATTAACCATCTCTGAACCCATGCTGGTGGTGTGTTACAAAGCTATTTCCCTCCAGATGCTCTACGAGCCTTTTTTCCCACGCTCTGCTCCATTACCTTGCATGGTATACAAGTTAGGGAAACTGGCCTGTACTTCAGTACTTCTTGCCTGTTACCATTTATGTATATTGGGACTACATTAGCTGTCTTCAAGCTTTCTGGTAGGTCTCCTGTTTCCAGTGACCTGTTATACACCATAGAGAGTGGCACACTTAGTGCTTCTGCACCTTCCTTTAGTATCCGGTGAGATTTTGTCAGGCCCAACAGCCTTTGTCACATTCAGCTCCAACAGATTCCATTTGACCTCATCACTGGTGAGGTCAAATTCCTCCAAGGTTGCTTGGTTTGCCGCCTCATTTAGCGCAGGGACTACTCCTTGTTGTTTTTTTTGTGAAGACCTCCTGGAATCTCTTGTTGAGTTCTTCACACACCTCCTTGTCATTCTCTGTGTACCTATTCTCCCCTTTTCTCAGTTTCATCATTTATTATGATGGACATCATTTGGTATGCTAAGGAGATATGATCGTGTTGGCAGAATATCGTCTCTCGTGCCCGTAAATCCAAGCTGAAAAGCAAATCACATGTAATTTCTATCTATGAGCGTATATTCCCACACATATTCATAAATTTAGTGCGGATAGAATATAATAATGAAACTCACTAGGTTATTTTGATGGTCGTGCGTCCTAACGACAAGGCACCCATATAATATATAAATTGAGGACACAACTATATAAAAAAAGGGGTAACGTAGCCTTTCCAGACGTGGTGTCTGGAATAGGATGAAGCCGTCACGTCTACCTGAGGTCCGTTAATGTACGGATGTTATTAATACAAGACGATTATCAGAAAGGCTCCAGGACACTCCTCCTAACATGGCGTCCATCTCTGCCAAGTCTCTCCCGGCTAGCTCGCGCATGCGCACTAGATAGCAATGTTGGAACTCTGTAGGTTGACCAGACCACACACTAGAAATTGAAGGGACGACGACGTTTCGGTCCGTCCTGGACCATTCTCAAGTCGATTGTTGAGAATGGTCAATCGACTTGAGAATGGTCCAGGACGGACCGAAACGTCGTCGTCCCTTCAATTTCTAGTGTGTGGTCTGGTCAACATACTTCAGCCACGTTATTGTGACTCATCGCCTGCATTTGGAACTCTGTAAATAATCGCTATATTTTATCCAACTTTCCATGATGATGGAGACAAGGTTGATCTTAAATTATAGGATATTAATTTGTCTTATATGACAACAAATTGATTCTTGCTACGCAAATAATTTAAATGAAATGGCGTTAAATGGGCGAGAATATTAAGAGTAGAAATTCCGTTCTTCATGTATTCTCTTGAACAGCTTGAAAGTTCATAACTTTTTAAAATATTTCCAGTAAACAAGGATATATTAGTTAAACAATAAATCAATTGTCAGCCAATATTTCTTATTAAAAATTGTTGAAGAAAAGTTAATTTAATTCGATTCACGTGTGGCTGACGCCACACCCCGGCTGTAACGTCTTGGGAAGATGAGACGTTTCTACGCCTTAATTAAATGAACTCAATATCACTACACTCCGGGTTGGTAGTGTTAGTAAATTATAATGCCTAGTACAAGAATTGCTTCTTAAAGTACTAGGTGTTAGTAATTAAGTGTTGGAAATTTCCAACAGCATCTATTGTTAGCATCTAATGTTAGCCCCTAATGTTAGCATCTAATGTTAGCCCCTAATGTTAGCATCTAATGTTAGCCTCTAATGTTAGCCTCTAATGTTAGCCACTAATGTTAGCCTCTAATGTTAGCCTCTAATGTTAGCCACTAATGTTAGCCTCTAATGTTAGCCTCTAATGTTAGCCTCTAATGTTAGCCACTAATGTTAGCCTCTAATGTTAGCCTCTAATGTTAGCCTCTAATGTTAGCCTCTAATGTTAGCCTCTAATGTTAGCCTCTAATGTTAGCCACTAATGTTAGCCTCTAATGTTAGCCTCTAATGTTAGCCACTAATGTTAGCCTCTAATGTTAGCCTCTAATGTTAGCCTCTAATGTTAGCCACTAATGTTAGCCTCTAATGTTAGCCTCTAATGTTAGCCTCTAATGTTAGCCTCTAATCTTAGCCTCTAATCTTAGCCTCTAATCTTAGCCTCTAATCTTAGCCTCTAATCTTAGCCTCTAATCTTAGCCACTAATGTTAGCCTCTAATGTTAGCCACTAATGTTAGCCTCTAATGTTAGCCTCTAATCTTAGCCTCTAATGTTAGCCTCTAATGTTAGCCTCTAATCTTAGCCTCTAATGTTAGCCACTAATGTTAGCCTCTAATGTTTGCACCTAATGTTAGCCTCTAATGTTAGCCTCTAATCTTAGCCTCTAATGTTAGCCTCTAATGTTAGCCACTAATGTTAGCCTCTAATCTTAGCCTCTAATGTTAGCCACTAATGTTAGCCTCTAATGTTTGCACCTAATGTTAGCCTCTAATGTTAGCCTCTAATCTTAGCCTCTAATGTTAGCCTCTAATGTTAGCCACTAATGTTAGCCTCTAATCTTAGCCTCTAATGTTAGCCACTAATGTTAGCCTCTAATGTTTGCACCTAATGTTAGCCTCTAATGTTAGCCTCTAATCTTAGCCTCTAATGTTAGCCTCTAATGTTAGCCACTAATGTTAGCCTCTAATGTTTGCACCTAATGTTAGCCTCTAATGTTAGCCTCTAATGTTAACACCTAATGTTAGCACCTAATGTTAGCCTCTAATGTTAGCCTCTAATCTTAGCCTCTAATGTTAGCACCTAATGTTTGCACCTAATGTTAGCCTCTAATGTTTGCCTCTAATGTTAGCCTCTAATGTTAGCACCTAATGTTTGCACCTAATGTTAGCCTCTAATGTTTGCCTCTAATGTTAGCCTCTAATGTTAGCACCTAATGTTAGCCTCTAATGTTAGCACCTAATGTTAGCCTCTAATGTTAGCCTCTAATGTTAGCCTCTAATGTTAGCCTCTAATGTTAGCCTCTAATGTTAGCCTCTAATGTTAGCCTCTAATGTTTGCACCTAATGTTAGCCTCTAATGTTAGCCACTAATACATGTTAGCATTACATTGGTTGTCTTATAATGTTCTGGTAGTTCTCCAGATTCTAGTGACACAACATGTTATAGTTAGAGGGCCCCTCTCTCGGTGTTCATGATGAGATCCTTCCTGGTGTCATATCCTGGTGTCGTGTCTTGGTGTCATATACTGGTGTCGTATCCTGGTGTCATATCCTGGTGTCGTGTCTTGGTGTCATATACTGGTGTCCTGTCCTGGTGTCATATACTGGTGTCATATCCTGGTGTCGTGTCCTGGTGTCATATACTGGTGTCACATCCTGGTGTCGTGTCCTGGTGTCATATACTGGTATCGTGTCTTGGTGTCATATACTGGTGTCCTGTCCTGGTGTCATATACTGGTGTCATATCCTGGTGTCGTGTCCTGGTGTCATATACTGGTGTCACATCCTGGTGTCGTGTCCTGGTGTCATATACTGGTGTCGTGTCCTGGTTTCGTATCCTGGTGTCACATCCTGGTGTCGTGTCTTGGTGTCGTATCCTGGTGTCACATCCTGGTGTCGTGTCTTGGTGTCATATACTGGTGTCATATACTGGTGTCCTGTCCTGGTGTCATATACTGGTGTCATATCCTGGTGTCCTGTCCTGGTGTCATATACTGGTGTCATATACTGATGTCCTGTCCTGGTGTCATATACTGGTGTCATATCCTGGTGTGCTGTCCTGGTGTCATATACTGGTGTCATATCCTGGTGTCGTGTCTTGGTGTCATATCCTGGTGTCGTGTCTTGGTGTCATATACTGGTGTCGTGTCTTGGTGTCATATACTTGTGTCATATCCTGGTGTCGTGTCTTGGTGTCACATCCTGGTGTCACATCCTGGTGTCGTGTCGTGGTGTCACATCCTGGTGTCGTGTCCTGGTGTCATATACTGGTGTCACATCCTGGTGTCGTGTCCTGGTGTCATATACTGGTGTCGTGTCCTGGTGTCATATACTGGTGTCACATCCTGGTGTCGTGTCCTGGTGTCACATCCTGGTGTCGTGTCCTGGTGTCATATACTGGTGTCACATCCTGGTGTCGTGTCCTGGTGTCATATCCTGGTGTCACATCCTGGTGTCGTATCCTGGTGTCATATACTGGTGTCACATCCTGGTGTCGTATCCTGGTGTCATATACCGGTGTCACATCCTGGTGTCGTGTCCTGGTGTCATATACTGGTGTCATATCCTGGTGTCGTGTCCTGGTGTCATATCCTGGTGTCATATCCTGGTGTCATGTCCTGGTATCATATCATTTTGTCGCGTACTAGTGTCATATCCTGGTGTCATAATCTTTTGTCGTGTCCTTTTGTTGAGTCCTGGTACATATATCCAGTAAGACACTGAACTTTCCCGAGTCTACTACACTTTACCATCTAGAGGAGCTGGGGTTTCGGCCTTAGTTTCTCTCGCGCCGAACTCAAAAGACAGTTTCAGTACACATTTAGGACATTGCCAAACAATAGTCGAATAATTAAGGTACCTGCAGACCTTTAAATCTTTATAATACTTTTTATACTGTAAACAATCAGGCATTAATATTATAACATTCAGTCCCAGTAAAATTCTTCTTGACTTAACACTTGTTTCTAATTTTCCATCAGAAGCGGTGAAAGTTTTTTTCCCAGATAAACATTTCGTGTTACCGTCACTCTCAGCACGGCGCAGCGCTCACTCGTCATACATAATGACTCACTCATCATACATAATGACTCACTCATCATACACTATGACTGTATTTTCCAACAACCCGACATCAGGCTAGGCTGGTTCAAGCGGCGGACGTCCCCACCAAAGACGCATTTCTTCATTTTTAACCCATCATCGTGTACTCAAAATCCCCGTTTTCTTCAACATAATTTAACGTTGTTATACATTAGAATTTGCTTTATAGTTACTTCTAGGTTAGATTAGTTTATTGTCTGTCGGTTTTATAGGAAATTATTGGGTGAAGCGTTTACAGATGTTGTTGTTGATGGAAGACGTTTACAGGTGTTGTTGTTGGAAGACGTTTACAGGTGTTGTTGATGGAAGACGTTTACAGGTGTTGTTGTTGTTTTTGTTGGTGTTGGGGCGACGTTTACAGGCGCAATACAAGCAGAAAACGTCAGCACAACACTGAGAAACGTTCGAACGTCATCTGTTGTGCGTCGTGGGCAAAGCGTGTTACGTTTGTAAACAGGGTCTTTGACGGGAGGATTAATGAGTATTTGGACTTTGTTTATGAGGACGGGCGTATGAGGAAGTGTTTATGAGGACGGGCTTATGAGGAAGTGTTTATGAGGACGGGCTTATGAGGAAGTGTTTATGAGGACGGGCTTATGAGGAAGTGTTTATGAGGACGGGCTTATGAGGAAGTGTTTATGAGGACGGGTTGTGACTTGACCCACGGAATAAAAAGGTTTAGATCGATCTTTCAAGAATCTAATAAACACTGGAAGAAAGACAGTCTTTTATCATAGTTTCGCCTCAATACATTGGCCAAATACGTCACTCTTGGCGTATTTTCCACGCGCACATTCCATAAATATTTCACATATGTAATTTGAATCAATATAATTCAGTCCTTCTTCATAAACACTTCTTTATAAGCCCGTCCTCATAAACACTTCTTCATAAGCCCGTCCTCATAAGCACTTCTTCATATGCCCGTCTTCATAAACACTTCCTCATAACCTCGTCCTCATAAACACTTCCTCATAAGCCTGTCCTCATAAGCACTTCCTCATAAGCCTGTCCTCATAATCATCGACAGACCGCCCATCCAAATTTCCATCGGCCGCAAAAACACATTCGCTAATTTTAATGCACAATGTAACTATAAAAACTATATTTTCGCGAATAGAAATGAACATTTATGCAGTAAACTATTTTAAAAAACTTTGTTCATAACTCGGCCCATGATAGGCTCGGTTTATCATGATAGGCCTAGTTGTCAACTCATTCATTCAGCAACTTTAACGTCATGTGAATTGAAAATCAGCAGTTTTAATTTTTTTAATGTCAAATAATTTTTTTTATATAATCATGTATAAAGTGTTTTGCATTCATAAACAGCGTGGTTTGGATGATGGATTAACAAGCTTTTAATCCTTGATCAAGAGGACGAGATGATTAGAGACGTGCGCTCTAAATAGAGGAATTAACGAAGCATTTGGACAATGATTTCACAGCTCATCACCCAAACAAACTTATAAGTTTAACTTATAGTTAAACCGTTGGTTATAGGTTTAACTTATAGGTAAATTTAACTTAGTTTAACTTATAGGTTGTGAACCCGACGGTGTGGCCGTCGGCTTCACAACCTATAAGTTATATTGACTTTAATAAATCTATATAAGTCAGCATTTGACTTACAGCTTGGAAAGAAGGATAGGTTTTCTTTTTTAAGCTGAACTGTGATGAATAACCTGTCCATTCCATACCATTCCATCCAGCGGTCGACCCTAAAGACACGTTTATTAATTTTAACATGCTGTTCATTCAAAACAAGAATTTTCTCAAATATGAATTAATATTATAATATATTAGCATATTGTACATATTTAGGCATTGGTTAGGTTAGGTGTTCAGGTTCTGTTAGCGATTATTTGTATTTGTAGTACGTGGGTGAAGCATTTACAGCGTTGTGGTTCGAACAAAATTCGTCAGTGAAGCACTTGTTCCGGAAGTGTTCGAACGCCAGCAGTTGTGAGTCGTGTGTAAACCGTTTTTCACTCATAAACAGGGGGTCTGGCGGGTGCATGGAATCACTTTTGGGTCATTCTTTGGATGACGAGCTGCGGGCTGTAAGCTGAACTGTGATGACACGCCGGGTTTCTAAGCAGGTTTATTCGAAACTCGAAACAAAGACCTTCTGGCCCCTTTGCTTGGGCGCATCAGTTTACAACCAGTTCTCGCATACAAAGATCCAAGCTCGTTAACCCAGCCGCCAAACCCCCCTGTTTATGAATGAAAAGCGGTTTACACACGACTCACAACTGATGACGTCCGAACACTTCCGGAACAAGTGCTTCGCTCACGTCCTCTGTTCGAACCACAATTCCGTAAATGCTTCACCCACATTATCCAAATACAAATAATCGCCAACAAAACCTAAACACCTAATCTAACCTAACCTAACCTAACCTAACCTAACCTAACCTAACCTAACCTAACTATACATCGAATATGAATGTATAATAATATTAATTTATATATGAGAACAAACTAATTTTTAATACACAGTTTGTTAAAATTGATGAATGCGTCTGGGGAGGACGGCCGCTGCTTTAACGAGCCTGGTGTGAGGACGAGTTGTAATTTAGTATAGTGACGTGTGTGGTGGGAACCAGGGGCCAGATTCACGAAAGTACTTACGCAAGCACTTACGAACCTATACATCTTTTCTCAATCTTTGGCGGCTTTGTTTCCAATTATTAAACAGTTAATGAGCTCCGAAGCACCAGGAGGCTGTTTATAACAATAACAACAGCTGATTGGGAAGTTTTCATGCTTGTAAACTGTTTAATAAGTGTAACCAAAGCCTTCGAAGATTGAGGAAAGATGTACACGTTCGTAAGTATTTGCGTAAGTGCTTTCGTGAATCTGGCCCCTGGCGTTCTGTACTGTGACCAAAACGCGAAAAGGCTTCAAGATGAATTTAAAGCACTACCGCTGGAAAATAACAAGTTATGGAGAGTTGAAGTGACTGGATATTGTACTACAGGCAAACTTTTGACGTGTTGTAGCTAGTTTGAACATAAGAATAAAGGTAACTGCAGAAGGCCTATTGGCCCATACGAGGCAGCTCCTATTTATAACCACTCAATCAATTTATTGACGTGAATTTATTTATTTTTTATAATGGATGCGGGTACTTGCATTATTCGCTCTGCATAGTAAAGACCGCGAAGTGTAGTGTGAATATCGGTGTGGAACAAGGCTGACAGCGCCGCGACTGCTGTAAGCAGAGAACTGTTGATTCGGGATAGTTTAGTTGTTTTACAGGACCAATTAGACCAAAATATACCGTAATTGCTGGTGCAAATTTGCATACGTGTCGGTGCTTATAATTCTTCGTGAGTGTTTGTCATGTGCTGAAATATTACGTCATTCTGCTAAATTTGTGTTTGCGAGCGTGTGGCCAGCGGTGTGGCCCGCAGAGTGGCCAGCAGTGTGGCCAATAGTGTGGCCAGCAGTGTGGCCCGCAGTGTGGCCCGCAGTGTGGCCAGCAGTGTGGCCCGCAGTGTGGCCAGCGGTGTGGCCAGCAGTGTGGCCAGCGGTGTGGCCAGCAGTGTGGCCAGCGGTGTGGCCAGCAGTGTGGCCAGCGGTGTGGCCAGCAGTGTGGCCAGCAGTGTGGCCAGCAGTGTGGCCAGCGGTGTGGCCAGCAGTGTGGCCAGCAGTGTGGCCAGCAGTGTGGCCAGCAGTGTGGCCAGCAGTGTGGCCAGCAGTGTGGCCAGCGGTGTGGCCAGCAGTGTGGCCAGCGGTGTGGCCAGCAGTGTGGCCAGCAGTGTGGCCAGCAGTGTGGCCAGCGGTGTGGCCAGCAGTGTGGCCCGCAGTGTGGCCAGCAGTGTGGCCAGCAGTGTGGCCCGCAGTGTGGCCATGAGTGTGGCCAGCGGTGTGGCCAGCAGTGTGGCCAGCAGTGTGGCCCGCAGTGTTGTATTGTTGACAGGTTATGAGGTCCGGTAAGTGATCACAAGTTAAGAAAACTCGGATTATAAAGTCACGTCACAGACGAAGTTCTCTCAGGTGACAGTACATTGGGTACGATTGGGCAGGCGCTGTGCCGTCGAGGCGGACCTTCCGGGCGACACTGTCACCAGAGAGACAGTGTCTCAGGGCATAAGTGTAAGTGTAAGCAAGGATTAGCCGGGGACAGGATAGGGGTGTCGCCAAGGAGGACAGGGGACAGGATAGGGGTGTCGCCAAGGAGGACAGGGGACAGGATAGGGGTGTCGCCAAGGAGGACAGGAGAAAGGATAGGGGTGTCGCCAAGGGGGACAGGGGGACAGGATAGGGGTGTCGCCAAGGAGGAGAGGAGAAAGGATAGGGGTGTCGCCAAGGGGGACAGGGGGACAGGATAGGGGTGTCGCCAAGGAGAACAGGGGAAAGGATAGGGGTGTCGCCAAGGGGGACAGGGGAAGGGATAGGGGTGTCGCCAAGCATTGAGTCCCAGGAATCGTAGTTATTGGAGGGAAATTGTGTGGGGGGGGGAGGGCCTGGGTGTAAGATTCCTGGGTTACAGTCCTCCTGTGTACTGGGGTGAGGAGTGTAGCGGCGCTCTTGCGGCCTGAACTGCGTCCAACAAATGGACCAAAAGTTGCGCTGGCCGGACAGTAGTCGTGGAGGCCTCAGCCGGAGGTCACTGTAGACGGGTCTGGTGAAGGAGGAACCAGCACAGTAAACTAGGTAAACCCCTGTAGACCGACCACCTGTTAATGGGTTTGGTCTGCCAGGTACCGTAATTAGTGACTAACAAGTGACTTTCTTATAATTTTTTAAGTGTAAAGTAAGCAGCTGTCAACGTGTTCCCAGAGACACGTAATGTGGCACTATGAACAAATTCAGATAATTCTATAGCACAAATAGGACGGGAATTATGTATATTGATGGAGATGGAGCAAACTGTAAAGCACTCTGGGGGCTACTGAGTCTACAGGGCTCCACAACGTGACAAGCGTCAAACTGATTTATGCTGTTTGATGTTGTTGTTATAGATTCAGCCACTCGGAACACGTTCCAAGTAGCACGGGCGATGGTGAGCCCGTAGTGGACTTACCTGGCACAAGAGCGGTGCTGTTCGATGCTGTTTGGGGCAAAATCCGTCTTAAATACCGCTACAGAGGTGGTGTTGAGGAGAGCAGAGGTGACTGTTGCTTCTGGAGGGTGTAATGACAGGCTGAGGGTGTCGGGCATATGTCGACTGAATAGTGGTGTCGGTCGACGTGAATATGTTAGAGAGTAATGGAGAACTAGTTGATGAGGGCCGGACCTCATTACGTGGTTCACTCACCGGACTCTGCTAGTGGGGCTTGCAGCAGGAGTGGAGAAAACTACGGGCTCACCATACCCCGTGCTACTTGGAACTTTTTGTTCCACGTAGCGAATATTAAATAACAACAGACTGGAGAAGAATGGGGTTAGGAAATGAGAGGACAAGAAAGAAAATATCAGGGGAAAGGCCTTGAGCCATTACGACTATGTAGCATTTGGAAGGAGTCAGGCTAAGGACTTGGGAAAGGCCTTGAGCCATTACGACTATGTAGCATTTGGAAGGAGTCAGGCTAAGGACTTGGGAAAGGCCTTTTATTGAAGAGTCTGAGAGCAACTTGGGAACATATGGGTGATGAAGATGGTGGAGATGGAAGCTCTTAGATTAGAGTATAAGATTTAATTGAGTGGACAGCGCCCTTTTATTGAAGAGTCTGAGAGCAACTTGGGAACATATGGGTGATGAAGATGGTGGAGATGGAAGCTCTTAGATTAGAGTATAAGATTTAATTGAGTGGACAGCGCCCTTTTATTGAAGAGTCTGAGAGCAACTTGGGAACATATGGGTGATGAAGGTGGTGGAGATGGAAGCTCTTAGATTAGAGTATAAGATTTAATTGAGTGGACAGCGCCCTTTTATTGAAGAGTCTGAGAGCAACTTGGGAACATATGGGTGATGAAGGTGGAGGAGATGTAAGCTCTTAGATTAGAGTATAAGATTTAATTAAGTGGACAGCGCTCGGGATTCATAGTCCTGAGGTTCCGGGTTCGATCCCCAGCGGAGGCGGAAACAAAAATAGGCAGAGTTTCTTTCACCCTGATGCACCTGTTTACTTAGCAGTAAATAGGTACCTGGGTGTTAGACAGCGCCTTCGGGCTGCTTCCGGGGGTGTGTGTAACAAAAAGGAGGCCTGGTGGAGGATCGGGCCGCGGGGACAATAAGCCCCGAAATCCTCTCAAGATAACTCCAAGATTGGAGAAGTGTAGATCACCTCTAATCACCCGGGAGTTAGAGGTTCTCAGCTCACTAACAGTGAATTACTAACGTAAATTCGCCGAGACGATTCGAGTTGACTAACAAATCAACAACGAAGCCACAACGTTAATTTTTACGTCGTACGAACGTAATCAATTTTTTTTATTAATAGTTCGGAAAGTGTAGACCTGCATGATAGGTTCATGTGGCACCGAATGGTCTCTCTCTTAATTTATAGAAAAGTGACAACTTTTGCTATTCTGTGTACCATCATTCCAACCTCTTATTTCCACATAATTATTTAACCCAATATTGGTAACCTTGTTGTTTGCTTTAATCTATCTCAATTACGTATTCATTAGTGCATTTAACACTGTTACATAATGTTCTCATTTAGGTAAGGATAGTTTTATTATCGTTATTCTCAAACCCCCTCGTACTGGTCTTTCCCTCTCCCTCCTCTTTCATCAAACATTTTCACATTATTTAAAGAAAAGTCGTCACAACCTCGAGTCCCTCACAACCTCGAGTCCCTCACAACCTCGAGTCCGTCACAACCTCGAGTCCGTCACAACCTCGAGTCCCTCACAACCTCGAGTCCCCCACAACCTCGAGTCCGTCACAACCTCGAGTCCGTCACAACCTCGAGTCCGTCACAACCTCGAGTCCCTCACAACCTCGAGTCCCTCACAACCTCGAGTCCGTCACAACCTCGAGTCCGTCACAACCTCGAGTCCCCCACAACCTCGAGTCCGTCACAACCTCGAGTCCGTCACAACCTCGAGTCCGTCACAACCTCGAGTCCGTCACAACCTCGAGTCCCTCACAACCTCGAGTCCGTCACAACCTCGAGTCTCTCACAACCTCGAGTCCCCCAAAACCTCGAGTCCCCCACAACCTCGAGTCCGTCACAACCTCGAGTCCCTCACAACCTCGAGTCCGTCACAACCTCGAGTCCCTCACATGACACCATCTCATTACCTATATTTTAACGCATTATGTCTTAGGTATGTATAATTATTACCCAATCTTTTGCCTGTGTTTCCCAAACCCCTTTCCCCTAACTTAAGTCAGTTAATATTGGTCTTCGGGAAGTTACGCATGCACACTTAAGGACAGGAGTTTGATAACCGTTATTGCAGCATGTCTGTCTGTCTGTCAATGACTGTGACTGTCTGTGACTGTGAGTGTCTTGGACAGCGACTGTCTTTGACTGTCTGTGACTGTGTCTTAGATGGTGACTGTCTTGGTCCGTGACGGTCTTTGACTGTTCTTTGACTCCGTATTACTTCCACACGGCGCTGGAATGTGTACCATGAAACAAGTTCGACTCCCACTGTTGTGGGTGGTAAACTGACTCGTGGGATTTAATAATTTATTTGCAATTTATTAATTTATATTAATGTATATAGTAATTTTTTTCTTACGTTTATTTATATTGATAGCGGACTGTATGATGTTTAAAGTGGACTGTATGATTTAAATTCCCACAAATCGTTTCCAACACATTCTAGGGGGTGGGGGATATTAAATTATATATATATATAATATTGGTGTATACTGGCAGCAGGTTTTCATTTATACATGTTTCATTGAATATGACTGCATATTCTATATTGAGTATTTTCTTGTTTAGGGCTTCTATTCCTCTGACTAGTGTTCTAGCATCTTGGTTTAATTGGAAAAGAAGTTTTCAAAGGTCATCTTCGTTCGAGGCGAAGAAAAACAAATAAATAACTGTAAAATGTGGTACACTTATTATAAAATTTACTCAACGTTTCGAACCTACATGGTTCATTCTCAAGTGATAAGAAAATACGTTGTTGTTGTTTAGATTTAGCTACTCAGAACGAAATGTCCATGTAGCACGGGCTATGATGAGCCCGTAATTGAGTTCGGTTATTCGCGATAACCTTGTTACTCTGATATTTAAGAAAATACAAGGCGTGTTAGATTTATACTAGTAAGGGGTCAGGTGAAAAGTAGATCTATACAAATGGGACAAGAATAAAGGAAAAAAAGTAAGGCATAAAAGAAAAAAAAGGCGAAAATAGGGAACGCAGCACATACAAAGATTAATCAGGTGTATTAGGCCTAGTATATTGAGTAGTGTCTTCTATGTTGGCATCTTCATGTTCCGGTCTTGTTCTTACTCTCATGGTGGGTAGAGTGAATAGTTCCGTAATTTGGGTACTTATCGTGGGTTGTTCTATTTTTATGCGGATTGCTTCAAGAATTTGTAATCTTCTTACATCTTGGGTTTTATCTATTATGCGAGTATTTTTATTCAACATTTCTCTTGTTAGGGTGATGTCATGGGCTTGTCTCATGTGATTTTTTGGGGCACCTGATTGAAGATGTTAGGTAAAACGCCTCGTCAGCCTGGTCGACGTCATACCTATGTACTCAGATTGAAAGCTAATTCCTTCGTGGGGGCAGGTATACATATATACCATGTTTGATTGCTGTAAAAGGTTCTCCATCGGATTCGGGCTGTTTTTAATGAGGTGGTCGGTAGTCTTCTTTGTTTTATAGAATATGATCAGGTCTATGTTTTGGTTAGGAGATATGCTTCTTACTCCTTTACGGATTATTTCTTTCATTATTCGTTCTTTTTTGTGTTCACTATGCATGGTGGATTTATAATATTTTTTTTAATGGAGGTGTTGTGGTTTCTGTTCTTGGTTCAGGATTGTACCATTATTCAAGGTGTCGTCTTATTGTAGTGGTTATTTCTATGTTGCTATATTCACTGTTCACCAACACCTGGGTTATTCTTTCAAACTCTCTACTCACGTTGCTCCATTCAGAGCAGTGGGTAAGCGCTCGACGAATATAAGCGTTGAGAACACTGGCTTTGTATCTTTGGGGGCACTCACTCCTACCGTTCAGGCATATTCCTATGTTTGTAGGCTTAGTAACACTGGTGCTTAAAGAGGTTCCTGTTTTTGTTATTAGTACATCCAGGAATGGCAGACTTATTTTTACTCTTTTCATTTGTAAAACGGAGTACTGACTCTCTCTAGATGGCTTTTTAGATCAACTAGTTCATCTTGGTCTTCAATGACAAATATGTCATCTTTATAACGGCAGTAAGCCATTGGTTTTTGTCTACTACTAAAGACTCTATCTTCGATGGTTCCCATGTAAGAATTAGCGAATAACACTCCTAGGCAGGGACCTGTGGCTACTCCGTCTATTTGTGGATACATGTTACCTTGCGGACTGATGAAAGGGGCTTCCTTTGTACATGCCTCGAGTGTTGTGACGCTGAGCCCCGGTTCATTCCGAACACAGCGACTACACATCACACAACACCTTGTTACCATAACCGTGTACTTCTAGACACCAGACCCTTGAGGCGTAACACTAGCTTTGTACAGGAACACAATGAGGGGACATATGGAAGGTATTTAAAGTCCGTCTGGTTTTCTCATTTAATTACAAAGAATAGACTCTGACTAGTAATAACAAATTAACATATTCTATCTGGTTAAATCAACTCCCAACACCCATAATCCACTTGAACTCCCCAGTCACCACCTACACTCATAACTTCCGTCTAAGTCCCCAATACTGAATGATTACCATAACACTACACACCCATTTAGTCTTACATTCAATACTCACATACTGCAGACTTAACTTGGTCAATCAGATCACATCAGGCTCCCACATAGTCGCCAGCTCCAGTTCGTTGCTGCCACAGACGGAGATCAGGAGGACTTGCCAGTACCACTCCCACAACCAGACTGTCTTCAGCCAGTCATAGCCTCAAACATTTCACCCCGCCTCTCAAGGAAGGTATAATCCGATTAACCGTCGGTCAACTTATTCCTAGAAGCCTGAGGTCACCTTTTGTTTTCTTCCCTGGAATCAATAGTTGGGCAAACAGCTGCGGTCTTAATCCCTTGACCTTTCCTCGATGTGTGACCACAGTCTGTATACTTAACATATACTTCCACTCATCATTTGTTTAGTGTTGTAGTAATGATTCTCTAGCTAATATTCTCTCCGAATTTGTGGATTACAATACGAGCAGACTCTTCAAGTGTGGCTCGGGTGTGTCTAATTTGGGGGGCTTTCGTCTCTGTATACACTGTCCAGTATCATTTCTATGGTGGTGTCGACCGGGACGTTGGTGAATAGGGATTCGACGTCCAGTGAAGCAATAATTCCATCGGGCTGTGTAGTTTTGATTATTTCCAGGAAATCTGCTGATGATTGTAGACTGTAGTTGCTGGAAGTGTATGGAGTTAATAGTTCATTAAGCCTTTTTGGCAGGTGGTAGGTTGGAGTTAGTATTTGGCTGATTATTGGGCGAAGTGGGTATCCTGGTTTGTGTCTTAACATTGCCATAGGCATATCCAAAGTCATAGTCGCCCTGGAGTTGGGTAAAATGAACGCTACCTTTCTTTGCGTTGATTGCGGTAATAGTTTTATTCACTTTGCGTTTAAGGTCTTCCACAGGGTTCCTCGTGATTCTTTGAAATTTCGTGTCGTCACTGAGGATGTCGCTAATTTTGTTCATATATTCTTGAGTTGGGATCAACACGTATGTTGCTGTCTTGTCGGCCTTTCTTATTGTTACACCTTTCAGGTTTCTTAGTTGTTTTGCTGCTTCTTTGAGTCGTGGGGTTAAGATTGTTGATGAGTATGTTCCTCGTTTATTTCCTGCCTCTGTTAGTAGTTCAGCCTGAAGTGTGTCAGTGGTGAGGACTTTTTTGTTGTCTTCTAACTTATGAATATCGTCTAGAAGCATTTCGATTTCAAGGCGTTTTTAATGCTTTTTTGGTTTTGACAAGAACTAACAGTTTAGACCAAGATTCAAAAGGTCCTGTTGGTCCTGAGTAAGATCGTAGGAGTTGAGGTTCATGTAGCCATCTTTTGGGCGAGGGATCTTCAACGGTCCACCGTTTAGGGCTGTCAACTTTCGGAGAGTCTTGGTTTCTACATGGGTTTTGTGTTGTTTTAGATGAGTAGTTCACTGTTGATGGTTTGCTTGAGTTGGTCGTACTGGGTCCATTTGTTTAACTGCTGTTCAGCCTGTTTTCTAAAACTTTGGAGGGCTTCCTTCTTCGTCTTAAGTTGAGGCTGTATGAGCTCTTGCCTATACCTATAGGTAAGCTCTGCATTGCGGACTGCTGGGTCATGTGGCTTTATATTGGTGTATATTGTATTGGAGGCCTGGTCGAGGACCGGGCCGCAGGGACACTAAGGCCTGAAATCATCTCAAACATCTCAAGATAAGATACTGGCAGCAGATTTTCATTTATAAATGTTTCATTTTTTTCGGGGATATTCCTGCTCGGGACCTAAGACATGTTTCATTGAATATGACTGCATATTCTGGATTGATTATTTTCTTGTTTAGGGCTTCTATCCCTCTGACTAGTGTTCCAGCATCTTGGTTTAATTGAAAGAGGAGTTTTCCAAAGGTCATCTTCGTTCGAGGTGAAGAAAAACAAATAGATAACTGTAGAATGTATTACATTTATTGTAAAATTAACACAGCGTTTCGAACCTACATGGTTCATTCTCAAGTGATAAGAAAATACAAGGCGTGTTAAACTTTTTAGTTGTTTAGACCAGGAGACTCGAATCCTAGCCAGCACAGATGCTTCACAGCAACTGGGTCTGAGTTTGGTGTAGTGGGTTAAAGGCGTACCAGCTATGCTGGTTGCTGGCAATGCATCTGATATACAGGATCCCTTAACCACTCGACTAACACGACCGGACAAAAGAGGATGGTAGCCGAGGCTATTTCCATCTCCCCACCGGCACACATTATATATATATATATATATATATATATATATATATATATATATATATATATATATATATATATATATATATATATATATATATATATATATCACTATTCTCGCTCTCGCTCGTAAATCTCGAGATTTACGCTCTCTCGTAAATCACTATTTACGAGAGAGCTGTGAAACTGGCAATTGTTTAGGTGTTATTTCAAATTTTGTGGGCAAGCGGTGAAGAAGGTGGGAAGTGGGACGGGGCGAAATAGGGAGGCAGTGAAGGGGAAAGGTCGAGGGAAGGATAGTACGTGAACGGCTTGCAAAAGGTGGAACAAATCCGTCATCCACCAGTGGAGCCAGATGGAGGATGGGAGAGGTGGATGATGGTCCGCTGGAGGAGACAGGTGGAAGGGGAGGAATAACTTCACACATCCTTGAGTTTTCTCCACACTAAGTAGGTAAACTGTGGAGTACAAGGGTTAGGTTTACAAGGCAGGTAAACTAGGGTGTAGACTGCTACAAGAGTCTACAGGACTTGGTGCAGAAAGTACCCTCCATATCACCAACTCTCTGTTGTCTTAACATCCAATACCTGCTGTATTATGACAAGGAGTTGTTGCAGGTGTTGGGACAGGGCTTCTTGTAAGTGTTCAAGCAACTATCTGGACTTGTGTTCAAGCAGGCGTTCGGACAAGAGTTTGAACAGTTGTTCAACAGATGTTTCATCATATTCTATGTAAAGTGTTCAAGCAGGTTTCGGTTAGGTGTTTTTTTCCAGGTTTTCTGACAGGTGTTAAAGAAAATGTTTAGGCAGATGCTAGAGCAGGTATTCACGCCGGGTATTGAGAAGGAGTTCATACCGGTATTTGGTCAGATGTTGAAGGAGGTATTTGGGCATGTATTCGTACCGAAGGAAAGTGTGTTGACAGGTTTTCGGCCAGATGTTGTAGCAGGTGTTCAAACAAGTTTTTCATCAGGTATTCGGGCAGATATTTTGCAGGTGTGGGGGCAAGTGTTCGGGCAGGTTTTCGGGGGCAGGATTCTGGGTAGGTGTTCGCTCAACTCTTCAGGCAGGTGTTTAAGCAGGTATTTCAGTTGATGTTTTGGCCGGTGTTAAATCATGTTTTGAGTAAAAATATTTTTGCAGATGTTCACGGTCCCGAAACATGCTTGGACTGTGTCAAAGATCTTTTACATATTTACACCTTACATATTATTTTTGGCAGATGTTCACGCAGGTGTTCTGGCAGATGTTCAATTAGTTGTTCTGGCAAGAGCTTAAGCAGGTGTTCAAGCAGTTGTCCTCGCAAGTAATATGATTGACCTGATATCGCGAATATATGTTGTTGTTTTTTGGAAACTTTACGCTAAGATGTCCGTCTTATCACTCATCTTAGGTGCTAAGATGACCCCTGATAAGATCCCAGGGTCTAACCTTGAAAACTTCCCTTTAAGAGGCCACCTGTTTTCAGGGTAAAAAAAAAAAAAAAAACTTGTCCCATTTTTTCGTCAAATTGTATCATATCCAGGTTCATAAAATATGTTCATAGAAGTTTGTTACGGAATTCATATAGGGGAAATTCAGAGTTTAGTTACGGCTATGGTCTTAAAGAGGTCTTATGGAGAAAATATAACTCTACGGACTTACGTTTCTGTTTCAGAAGTAATTCACAGTATCAGAAGATAGTTCTTGGATCCGACTCTATACGTTTATTGGTGTAGTTTCGCTACTAGTAGACCAATTTAAAACAGTCATACTTCGGACGTAGTAGACAAAGAAAATAGAGATAGAGCGTTTGTTCTTGGCCCCTGCCTTAGTTCATTCGTACAAATTCGTTACTAACAGATCAATTTCTCTGAGATTTAGGTCATATTTCAGACACAGTATATAAGATAAAGATACCGAGGTCTAGCTCTTGTCTCCCGCCTTAGTTTACTCGTTTAATTTCGGTAATAACGGATGAATTTTCCTGAAATGTAAAACCACTATTTCGGATGAAGTAAATGAGATCAAAGCAGTAACAGAGTTCCAGCTCCTGTCCTCCGCCCTAGTTTCCTCTTGTATCTTCGTTAGCATCTACCAAATTTCCCTGAAATATAAAACTGGTATACTTCGAGCGTAGTAAATAAGATCAAGGCAGTAACCGAGCTCTGACTTTTGTCCGTCTCCTTAGTTCATTCATACAACTAAGCTGATAGATCAGTTTCCCTGAAATTTAAGCCACCGTATTTCAAATGCAGCAAATAAAATCATGGCAGTTACCAAGTTTCAGCCCTTGTCCCCCGCCTTAGCTCATTCATACAACTTCACTAATAACAGATCAATTTCCCTGAAATTTCTCTACCGCAGATCTGGAAGTGTATCCGTAAGATAGCGGGCAAGTTCGTTCCCGATGTCTCGTCGGTCCTTCACCTTCGTGGTACTCTTGTGGGGGACCCGTTGAAGGTCATTACCAAACTGGGTTCCCACTTTTCTTCTGTTAGCTCTGGTCTTCATCTTCCCCAATCTTTCCTTCTTCGTAAACCTGTCCTTGAATCTCGTCCTTTAGATTTCTACACTCGTCTTCAGCTTCCCTATAATGATCCCTTCTCTCTCTTTGAACTTCGTTCTGCCCTGGCCCTCTGCGGTTCTACGGCGGCGGGCTCCGATGGTATTCATTATGAGATGCTTCGCTATCTCCCTCCGTGCACGTCTCAGTATTTACTGAATCTGTATAATCGGATCTGGGAGTCGTCGTCAGTCCCTGAGGACTGGCTCGATGCCGTTGTCCTCCCTGTTCGCAAACCGGGGTCTCTGGGAACATTCCCTAAGGACTTTTGCCCTATTGCCCTCACAAGTTGTGTCTGCAAACTCTTTGAACGTATGGTTAACGTTCGTTTGATGTGGTTCTTAGAACACCATCACTAGCTCTCCCCTTCTCAATTTGGTTTCTGCAAGTGCCGCAGCACGACAGATGTCCTGGTGAACTTGGAGGTCTATATTCGTACTGCTTTTGCTGCGAAGACCTCCGTTGTTGCCGTCCTTTTTGACCTGGAAAAGGCTTACGACACCACTTGGCGATATCATATTCTATCCCAACTTCATTCTTTTGGCCTTCGTGGTCATCTCCCTCTCTTTCTCCGCAGCTTCCTCTCTCGTCGTTCCTTTCGGGTGCGCCTTGGTACCGCTCTCTCTGCCTTTTTTCAGCAATACGAAGGTGTACACCAGGGTAGTGTTCTGAGCACTACTCTTTTTCTGGTTGCCCTCAATAGCCTTCTTTCCTCTCTTCCTTCAGGCGTCTTCTCCACTCTTTATGTCGATGATCTTACCCTTTGCTGTCAGGATGATGATTCGCCTCTCCTTCAACGTCGGCTTCAACTTGCGATTGATGCCGTGTCGTCTTGGGCCACCGATCATGGCTTCAGGTTCTCTACGTCTAAGACTTGTGCTATGACTTTTACTCGGAAGCTTGTCGTTCTTCGTCCTCCTTCTTTGTCGCTTTATGGTTACTCCATTGTGTACAAGGATTCCGCTAAGCTTTTGGGGTTGATTTTTGACACTCGTTTGTCTTGGTCGCCCCATATCTCTTACCTCCATCTTGAATGCTCTAAGCCCCTTACTCTCCTTCGGGTATTGTCCCATACTTCTTGGGGAGCTGATAGGCGCACTCTCCTCGCTTTACATTCCTTTCTCGTCCTGGCTAAGCTCGATAATGGTTGCCCCGCTTACTGGTCTGCTTCTCCTACTCTTCGCCGTCTTGATGCTTTGCACCATAGTGGGTTGTGCCTCAGTTCTGGTGCCTGTCGTTCGACTCTCGTCCTCAGCTTGTATGTTGACACTGGCTTCCTATCTCTCCAGGACCGCCGTGATCGCTACTGTCTTCACTATCTTGCGTGGTCCTTGCAACATCCTTCCTCTCGCCTCTGTCGTGCTTTAACTTTTACCCCTCCTGCGATTCCTGTTCCTCTTCACCACCTCCCTCTTTTTGTCCGATTATCTCGTTTACAGGATTCTCTTTCAGTTCGTATTTCTAATATTTCTCCTCGTGTTGTTCCTTCTTTGCCCCCACGGAGAGTCCCCCTTCCGCAGTTTTGTACATCCTTAACCCGCATCACTAAAGCTTTTACCCCTCCTACGGTTCTGAAACGCCTTTTCCTTGAGCACTTTTCTTCTCACTCCGTTTCCATCTTCACCGATGGGTCTAAGTCTGCAGATGGTGTAGGCTACTCTGTTGTTTTTCCCTGACAGCACTTATATGTGTCGCTTACCTCCGAAGACTAACATCTTCACAGCGGAACTTTATGCTATTCTCTATGCTCTTCGTCTCCTGCTTTCTCGTTGTCAATCTTCCTTTGTAGTTGTTGCTGACTCTCGTAGTGCCCTCATGGCTCTCGGGTCCTTTAATCTGGTTCATCCAGTGGTTGTCGAGATCCAGCATTGGCTGTTTCTTGTTCACAATAAATTTAAGTCGGTTGAGTTTTGTTGGGTTCCCAGCCATATTGGCATCTCTTTAAATGAGTGTACGGATGCTGCTGCCAGGGAAGCTGTCCACTCTTGTCCCATCTCTTGTAAAGGTATTCCTTATTCCGACTTTTACCCGGTTATCCAATCCTCCATCCTTACCCGTTGGCAAGCTTGTTGGTCTGCTGTTACTGATAACAAACTGCGTACTCTTAAGAGTTGTGTGTCCACGTGGCCGTCCTCCTACCACCGTAACCGGCGATGGGAAACGGCTCTGGCGAGGTTGTGTATTGGCCATACTCGCTTAACTCCTGGTCACTTGATGGAGCGCCGCCCTGCTCCTTATTGTGCAAATTGCCTTGTCCCTCTTACGGTCGTGCATATCTTTGTTGAGTGTCCTGACTTGCGGGACGGGCGTGTATCTTGTTTTGAGCCCTTCCCCCACGGTCGCTTGTCCCTCGATAGTATTCTTGGTGACTCGGATACTTTTGATATTGTCATCCATGATATTGGCATCCTTGGTGATATTTAGCGCACTCTGATTATCCTACACATTTGATGGTGTTACATAACCTTCCCGGTTTGGTGCCTTCTTTTGATAATTACTTATTTCCCTGAAATTTAAAGCCAATGTATTTCAATTGCAGTAAATAAAATCATGGCAGTTACCAAGTTTCAGCTCCTGTCCTCCGCCTTAGTTCAATGTTCATCAAACATAGTTTTCCAGAACATCAACAGCACCAACAAGTGAGTAGCTCTCAGCCTTCTCCTTATCAAAGTAAACAAAAGTCAAAGCCACGCCTTCAAACACTTGTGTAAATAACCTTTTCTCTCCCCCTCCCTACCTCCATTTCCCCCACGCCCGTCCTGCTCTCTTATCTCCCTCATCCCCAGCTCCCCGCCCCCCATATCATCACCCTATCCCCACACCCCCTCTTCCTCCCTCCCTTCATTATCCCCGCCCCCGCCCCCTCTTATCTCCGACCCCACAACCCCCCTACCTGCACAACCTCTCACATCTTCTGTTGTTATAGATTCAGTTACTCGGAACAAGTTCCAAGAACCACGGGCTATGGTGAGCTCGTAGCTTACCTGGCACAGGAGCGGTTCAGGTTTTGGTCGTGGGGAGAGAATTTAACTGCTCACCCTTTCCCCAATTTCCCCCTAAACAGCCCCCTCACTCACCTCCCCAACTCCCTGCACCCCTTATCGCCCTGCATCTAACCCCTTCCCCAACTCCACCCTAACCTCCCCCTCCCTCCACAGAACTTTAAATGCAGCTATTACCAATAATCTTACCGTATTTGTGTCAATACTTGAGAGTAAATACCCAACATCTCTCTACTCTTGTCATAGTCATTCCATATTTTTATGTTCTCACCATGTTCTGCAAATGTTCTCAGAATATTCACCGTACAACTTGTTATGCATTATTCATGTTCTCAGTATGTTCTCGGTACAACATGTTACACATTATTCATATTCACAGAAGTTATAGCATGTTCTTCACAAGATCATTGCATACTCTGTATATTTTTTTTTTTATGTTTTCATGTTCTCTACAAGTTTAATTCATATTTTTTTGCCAGTGTCTCCGTGTTCTTTGCATTCTCTTTCATAGACTTTTATATTCTCTGTTTTCTTTTAATGTTCCATGAGACTTAAACAACTATTACCATGTATCTTATCATATTTTGGCATGACTCATATATTAATGCACAATGTCTTCATCCTTTACTTGTCCTAACGTGTTCTCTACTCATCTCACTGCCATTTCTTTTAATTTCCTCAGCCTTCCTTCCTTCCTTCCATTACATGTCCCCACATGTTCTCTGCACATCTTGTTACTGCGTCTTACAAGTTCCTTCAATCTTTTACATGTCCTAACATGCTCTCTGCTCATCTCGCTAACCTTTCTAACAAAGTTTTCTCCATCCATCCTCGACCTGTTCTTACATGTTCTCTCGTTTCATCGCTGTCCCTTACAAAATCTGGGCTCATCTTGCTACCGTTTCTTCTCTTTCAACCAATTGTTTCTGCCATTCAGTAAGTAGCTCATTGTAATGTATTATCAACAGCAACACATTACTAATTCTCAACAAGTTACTACTGTGTATTTATTTATTTAGTCGGTTACCGAGGTTTATTTTGAAAACTGATAATGTAATTCTCTCTATCAACTTAAAAGTTCTTACTAATGTTGTTCTTAAACAAAACTACTCTTTATGTACTATTAAATCTACTAAGACTTGTTCTTTTCATAATATATGTTATCTAATGTTACATTCGAATAGTTTAAAAGCATCATCTCTGCATTATTTAACAACTAACAGTACTCTTACATAAAGTAAGTAAAATTATTATAGGTAGCTTTTTCAAAAAGTACCTTAACAAAATGTTCTTCGCACATCAAAGGAAACATTCCAAGACCTTTTCGTGCATATAAAGACACTCTAAATGTCCTCTTAATGTAAGAAAGATAGTCTCAGATCCGTCAAAGATGCTCTCAGATCCGTCAAAGATGCTCTCAGAGACATCAAAGTTACTCTCAGAGTTATCGAATTTAATCTCTAACTCATCTTCGTACATTAAAGATACATTCTAAGACATATTTGTGCATTGAAGAATCTCTCCAAGACAACTTTACTAGGCAAACATTGCTGATGAATGCTAATAAACAATGAAACAAACATTGATCATCAGCATTTAAGAGTCAATGGTATCGTTTTCGTATATTAAGCTCATCATTACTTTTTTTTATGTAGTAATAAAAATTACTAAGGCATGTCATTATGGATTTACAATTAACTTCAAGTGGCATATCAAACTCAATATACTTATATCTTGTTCAGTTCAGGTTAAAGAAATCTTATTAAGAAAACATCATGTTTTACAACGTTTAAAATATACAGTTATTTAAGAGATAATTAGTTTTAAATCATAGTACTTAAACATATTCAGTTATGCAAGAGATAATTATAATTAGTTTTAAACATATACAGTTATTCAAGAGATAATTGTAATTAGTTTTAAACATATATAGTTATTCAAGAGATAATTATAATTAGTTTTAAACATATTCAAGAAGCAATTGGATTTATTATATATGAAATATTTCCTCTGCCATTCGGACAGTTTTTCAGAGATAAAAGACATCCGCTGCATGTTTCCTTGTGTTTACACGGTAGTATTACAATATATTTTTATCTATACAAACTCTGCGTAAAATATCTTCCCAACATGATTCTGTAAAACCGTGGTTTGCAACAGCACTAGTACACCATCACAGGTAATTTTGTAACCCAAGATCAGTTGGTATAACTTCATCATCATCATCATCATCGTCTTTAACACCCTCAGGGTCATACAGTATTTCCCGTACCTGTAAATGATTATTATTTATACCCTCTTCTATGTATCTTGAGGTTATCTTGAGATGATTTCGGGGCTTTTTTTAGTGTCCCCGCGGCCCGGTCCTCGACCAGGCCTCCACCCCCAGGAAGCAGCCCGTGACAGCTGACTAACTCCCAGGTACATATTTACTGCTAGGTAACAGGGGCATTCAGGGTGAAAGAAACTTTGCCCATTTGTTTCCGCCTCGTGCGGGAATCGAACCCGCGCCACAGAATTACGAGTCCTGCGCGCTATCCACCAGGCTACGAGGCCTCTTGTACCACAAAACTATTTCTCTGCATCTACTCTGTGAAAGAAAAGGCAATAAATCCCTAGATCCCTTAAAGTACTGCCAAAAAGCATGTCTTACACACTCAATAGGTAATATTTTTTTATTAATCAGTTTTTTAAACTTATCCTTACCGTCCATTAGGCTATCAAAGTATCGTCTATAGGTTTTATAGGTAGTGGTAAAGTCAATCCAGTATTCTTAACAAACTCCTCACCCTCTGTAAGAATAACATGAATATTTAGGATTCCATCTTGCATGTAACGTCCAAGGGTCGTCCTCTGGTCTCCAATTACGTAATCCATAGCTACAATAAAAGCAGCATACATGATCACTTATACTTGAAAATCCAAGTCACTATTAATCCAGCATAATCACAGTATTTTCTTCTGAACTAATATGCATTATTCCTTTACTTATAGCTCTAATAATTCACAATATAGTTACAATATTCACTTCATACCACAATAGAAAATTCCAGCTTCAGTCAGCTCGTTAGATGTATGCTTGACACCTCCAGGCTGTCATCCCTGGAAACACAAACTGTAACTGCCTCTATTTTCCGCTTGTTACAACTTGTAATAAAGTTGTTACATCTTGGCTTAACGTGTTTATGACGTATTAGAACGTTGTTACAACTTGCTATATTGGTTGTTATAACTGGTTAGGAGGTACTAAAACTTGTTCGAATGTTGTACGAACGTCGTAGTTTCGGTGTGTGTTTGGCGGGATATGATACGTCTCTAGGCGAACCTTTTACGTTACCAACCTCGGATACTGCTCGTTCTTGTATTTTATCAAAGCCAGATCATCCTTGGGAGGTAGACTACTTAAAATATAATGTAGTTCATGTACAATGATCTTTAAAAAAAAAGATCCTATTAAAGTTAATTTGTGCATATGAGATACAAACATAAGAACATAGCATAAAGAATTTATACTGCTACTCTCACTGAATGGGTTATTTTCCAGTTCAAGTTTAGAAGAAAAGAATTTCAGCCCATTTTGGAACGCTATCTCTGTTATCTCTAAAGAAGCATTGTCATTCCTCTTTCCTCTAATAAATGAACACTCTTGGTTAATCATCTCATGATGTCTGCGAGGATTTTCACCAATGATCCAAGCATCTATTACACTATAACAAAATGCGCACAAACAGTGATCAGTAGTGCGGAGGTAATAGAAGCTATCTTCTACTAAGTTTATAGGGTTTAACCACTTAACAGGCATGTCCACGAATGTTTGTAGTCTCCCTCCCGCACATTTAAGGCTTTCTATGCTGTAAAACGTCCTAGCGTACAAAGGAGCCATCGTGTAAGGACAACACTAGCCGAATGGAGTAAGATAAGCTAGTATATATTCCTAAAGCAAGTATCGAAATCTCCACATATTTAATATGTAACAGTTCCCTGCTTGTATTAGACATAGTTGGTAAGTACTTCTCCGAGGAAAAAATCTTTAAAGTTTCATATATAAGTAAAGTACATTTATGTAAAGAAAGTTTTCAATAAAATGAACAAATCCCCAAGGACCGTGAGGAGAGTTCGAGCCTACGTTCGATTTCATATATCACTCTATTGTGATTTCTGTGTGTATTGTAGTGTAAGGTTTCAATACTTAATAAACTATCCGTATCATTTCTTGGCTAGACTTAGCCGAGAAATACTCTCACACTGATGCTTACGATGTTCGCAGACCATTGTAAAGTCTCAAGAGATGTATCCCTGAAGATTGTCCAGTACCACGAATAATTCCCATCTCTAAGGGAGAAAATCTTGCATATATCGCCGCTATAGCCACTCAATCTGATATTGATTCACCTATAGAAAGAATTGCTCAGAAAATTATAGAAAAATCAAAAGACAGAGACATGCTCACTGGAATAAGATACATCCATTACTGCCCGAAACGCTTTGCGTAATAGTGGCTTTAGGCATTGTATGTACTAGCTCTTATCTATAAAGCCAACAAACTTTGTAAAATCTCTTTATGTATGTACCTTTGCCTAAATAAAAATTATTATTATTATTATTATTATTATTATTATTATTAGAACTGTGCCAAACATCATATTATGTCTCGAGTTAATTTCGATAAATTACTGACATCATATGATGTTTTGGAGTACCGCGCAAGATTTAAAAGTCCCGTGGCTATATGGGGTTCACATCAGCTTCCTCAGGGCTCTTGTAAACAGACGCCATTTAAAAAAATAGTGTGCAACATTCCCAGGTGTGACAACCTCAATACTGAATGAGCCACCAAGGCTGGCGCACGCAGCATGTGTTCACAGCACTGCTGTTGAGCTTGTGACCACAGCATCGCCTAAAAAATGAACAAATATTTATGTAACTGGTATTATTTAGTGTTCGTAGTATTACAGAAAACCCCTGACTGTGATAAAAATAACCTGGATTCTGATAATAGCAGGATTGTTGTGATAATTTGCGCTGTGCGTAGTATTGTGGGAGGAGTAATGTTAAGGGAAGGAGGATGGTAGTGTCGTTTGCGTCGTCAATCTGTGTGGACACCTGTTATTGTCTGCACTCTCCATACCAGCTTAGTGGTTCGCTATGGTGAACACAAATATAGATACTTATATATAATGTGTATATATAGTGTAGTAACAGCAAAAGGAGTATGTTGGGAGAAGCCATTTTGGTGAGGTGGGAGGAGTCATCTGCATGACTTGTCATGCTGTGTATAGGGATATCAAAGATACCCACGGTATCTTTGAAAATAAGATTCTGCACATTGTTGGTTCTACTTTTCTTCATGAATGGTCCACAACTGATGCTACTGCTGGTGCTGCGACGCCTGCTGATGATGCTTCGTCTGCTACCCATTATCCTACATCCTCCTTCTATCATCACTAAGTCTGCTGATGCTGCTAATTTAACACCAGTTAATGTTACTACGTCTGTTAATAGTAATGTTACAATACATATTGGTAGCTTTACATATCTAGAAGAGAAGATGAATCATGAATGATAATGCTGTAGGCGGTAAAATAATTTATACATGCTGTACTTTTGTACAAATTAATTAACAAAACAAAAACTTGTGTTTGTGTTCTCCCTTTTTAAATGTCTAAATGACAACTCTGCATCTCTGGGTATATAGGATGAGGTCCGAAGCTTTTTTTATCCACTTAAAGATGTATAGTTCTATGGATATGCCAACAAGGATTAAGCAATTAAATAAGTGTATTGTAGATGAAGACTTCATTAGTGATTCAATTTTAAAACTCGGTGATTCTTATTTACAATCATCAGGAGTTCTCTGGTGGATTTACACAACGGTTAAGGGAAAAATATCCTTACAGTAAAGTTTCTCAATGCGAGGTAGTTCAGAATAAAATAACACCAGATGGCATAATATTTGGTATATCTCCAGAACCTGCAATAAAACCTTATGTTATAGGACTTCAGTTCAGTAGCTCTAATGAAGATTTAGGATTACCGAAAGATATTATTAAATGTTGAAGTTTTAAATTGGCAATAAGACAAATTTGTCGTGAAGCTAGAAATAATAATTCCATCCAGCGTGTAATTATCCTGTATAGTATTGGGTTTAATGATGGAATAGGTTAAGAAGAAAAAATTGGGAGATGTTCTATTTTCCTGGACTAGCCCATTTAGCTTATGTTTTGAGAAATAATAAAAAAGAATTAATAATGATTTGTATACCTCCTAGAGATGTTGTGGAAACTGGCTGAGAGAACAAACGAGTAAAAGGTAGATCTAATAAAATGAAGAAAATGTCGCAGTTATAGTCTAAACTAGCGGATACTATAAATATAACCTATAGTTAATTTGAAAACTCTACCACTAAGAGGAAGTGGTGGAGCTTAAATATCCCCGAGGTGATAAGCTAGGTCACGATATATCTTACCACAAACTTACACCCACGTTCCTACAGTGGCAACACATACTTGAACAATGGGTATCTTATACATTAAGAGTTAATTGTAAGATGTATCTACAGTACATGCTTATATTTGCTGAGAAATGATTTAGATTTTGCTTATTATTGAAAACTTTAGTTTAAAACTGTTATTTCTTAGTTTAATAGATCCTGTGTTAAATATTTTTTTTTTATTAAAGATTTGCCTGATGTAGTGGATGTGAAGACTTAACCCAAGTTTGGAAGTATCCCCGATGTAGTCAGACCCTATATGGCAAAGTCCACTTGCGGATATTTTGTGGTGGAATATGCCACTGACAAAAAAAAGTCATATAAAGTGATAACAATTTTCCCGCTCTGAAAAAGATTGTTGGTGAAAATGAAAACATTTTAATGTAATTGTTCAGTCATGATTCAATACAACTGAAAGAAGAACTTTGGTCGATGAAACGTAACGTAGTCCTACTTAGTATGAAAGAAAATTACGGATGTACTTAAGAATCACGAGAATTGTCAAGTGTTGTTGCCGACGAAAATTCCAAGTAAGTACGAGATGAGAATAACTTATGAATTATTTAAAGGTGATAAAGTGATTTGCACTTTTAGACCCAGACAAACTTTTAAAAACTTATTTTCTGCTTTTGAAGAGGTGCCCTTTGGTTGTAATTTAATGGACAAATTTTTTCTAAGAAAATTTGTAGATGAAATAGGATCTCGAAATGCAACGAACTGGTTTATTAATATGCTGAATTCTGAAGAGCAAGAAGTGTATACTATAATAACGAGGGATGAGCGACAACAGCATGTAAATAGTAAGACTGAGAAAGAGCTTACTATTATTCACCCTAGAACAGAAGATGAACTTTGGAGTTTAATTGACCATATATAGGAGAGCTTTTCGTCTTTTAAATTTAATAAGGATGAGACGAGAAAAGTGATATCTGTTACGGCCCTACTGGGGCGTAACCGGGTTCTTCTCTGATGTTATTAGTTTGGGTATCCGGCCCCAAGTTAGTAGTGGCTTTCAAGGGGTGTGTTCCGTAACGCAAGTTAAATTAAAGGGGAAGGGATACAAATGCTCTGATATATATATATATATATATATATATATATATATATATATATATATATATATATATATATATATATATATATATATATATATATATATAATCACCACCACCATAAATAAATATATAAACAGTCACACGGGATTATAAACACTATAATGTACAGAATCGTCTTCCTCTGAAGACACAGGATGCTCCACGGTGCTCACGATGAGTAGCCCTGGTTCCCTTCTTCGTAGCCCACGATGAATCCTCTTGGCTTCTCTCGGCGAATCTACCCTAGCCACAGGCCAGCCAAATCACAGTCCCACTGGGTGCTCCATCGTGGAGGCCTTCAATCACAAATCCAGCCTGTAGCTGGCAGGTTCCGATCAGCTCCGCTGTGTAGGCCACTCCACGACCGATACTAGGGTTGCGAGCCCTAGGCAGGAGCCTCGTGTGATTTCGCTGATCACTCTCCTCTCTCAGCACCACAGTGGCTAGTCTCTTCCACCAGTCAGCCCCGGATAAGACGATTCCTGGGGCCACGTCACAGGCAGGCTAACACTCAACAGTGTTCGTCCGGGGGTGACTCTCAGCTTCTGCAGAGCAAACTCGCGAAGAGACCTTGGCTGCCTTGGGTAGACTGATCCATCGTCCAATACAGCAGTCCCAGGTCGACTCTGTAATCAGACACGTCATTAGTACTGGGACTAGGGAACCTCACTTACAGGCTTAGACACAAACGTCTACCTCTCTGCTCCATAGATGGTGTTGCTGTCTAAGCGCCACCTCACCAGAGGTCAGCAGCGGCTATGTTATGAGCTGATCAAGACGGGAATCCAGCACCTGTGGCCGGTATATCCCGTCCTCACTAGATGGCGCTGTCCATTTGGAGGGGGTTTCGGGAGCAGACTCACAGATGGCGTTGTCGTCACTGCTCCGTGCTCGGACGCTGGACTCGGGTCCGTAACAATATCACACATTGAAAAAGATTGAAATAGAGGCAGTGATGAGATTTATTGGACAAGATCCTGTACGCTTTGTTTTCTCTGGTGTGGCTTTTATTGAAAACCTTATAATTAGGATAAGAAATAATAATAATGTAAGAGTTACAGATAATTACTCAAATATGGGTGAGAGCAAGTGGATACCTATAGAACAAATGGATGCAGAAGTAGTTAGGTCTTGCTGTCATGACAAGCAAGTACTTCTAATGTCCTGGCCTGAACTGATTAGAGGTAATAATGATTATAGTGATGCATTCTATGTTTTAAAACAATTGGGTCAAAAACTAATCTATTTTGGAGAAGAGGAGGGGGAATGCTGCGCATGTGATAGCTTTTATAACTTGTTGGATAAAGGTTTTCATGTGTGAAATCAAATACGTGTTATAATTTTAATTCTTATATAGAAATGAACATTTGAATTTATAAAAGACTGTAGTAAGAATATCTGAATATGTTTAAGTACTATGATTTAAAACTAATTGTCTCTTGAATAACTGTATATGTAAAATGTTATAAAAATAAACTTGATGTTTTCTGAGTAACATTTCTTAAACCTTAATAGAATAAGTGGCGTATTACATTGGGGGCTATTGTCAAGGATGTTTGGTTTGATATATTACTTAAAGTTGATTGTCAATACATAATGACATGCCTTAGTAAGTTTTATTACTACTGTACATAAAAAAGTAATGGTAAGTTTAAAATACAAAAACGAAACCATTGACTATTAAATACTGATGAACAATGTTACAGAGAGTCTTTTAATATTTGAAGAAGTCCTAGAGAGTATTCTTTTATATAAGGAGTATAAATGTTAATTAACATTATCTTGGAACATGGTATTGCCAAGTAAAGTTGTAATGGAGAGATTCTTTAATGCACGAAGATGTCTTAGAAAGTTTCTTTGATGTATGAAGGTGAGTTAGACATATAAACTTTGATAACTCTGAGAGTAACTTTGATGTCTCTCAGCGCATCTTTGACGGATCTGAAAATATCTTTCTTACATAAAGAGGAAATTTAGTGTCTTTTATTGCATGAAAAGATCTTGGAATTTTTATTTTTACTTTAGGTTCTTTGTGAAGAAGCTACCTATGTTAATTTTACTTTATGAAAGAGTACTGTTAGTTAATAAATAATGCAAAGATAATGCTTTTAAACTATTCGAGTGTAACCTTAGATAACAAATGTTATGAAAAGAACAAATCTAAGTAAATATAATACTACATGAAGAGTAGTTTTGTTTAAGAACAGCATTTAGTAAGAACTCTAAAGTTGATAAAGAGAATTACATTGTCATAGTTTTGAAAGTAAACCTCGGTAGCGGACTAAATAAATAAATACTTTGTAGTAACTTTTTGAGAATTAGTAATGTGTTGCTGTTGATAATACATTTCAAGGAACTACTTACTGAATGGCAGAAACAATTGGTTGAAAGAAAAGAAACAGTAACAAGATGAACCGAGAACATGTAAGGGAAAGCAATGAAACTAGAGAACATGTAAGAACAGGTAGAGGATGGATGGATGGAGGAAAATTGTAAGGATAGTGAGTTGATAGCATAGAGAAAATTGATAGGGTAGTGAGATGAGCGGAGAGCATGTTATGACATGTAAAGGATTGAAGGAACTTGTAAGACACAGCAAAAAGATGCGCATAGAACATGTGGGGACATGTAAAGGAGGGAAGGAAGGAAGGAAGGCTGAGGAAATTGTAAGAAAGGGAAGTGAGATGAATAGAGAATGCATTAGGACGCGTTAAGTACAGGATGAAAACATTGTGTATTTACATATGAGTCATGCCAAAATATGATAAGATACATGGTAATAGTTGTTTAAGTCTCATGGAGCGTGCAAAGAAAACAGAACATATAAGAGAATGTGATGAACACAGAGAACATGCAGGGAATATGAATTAAACTTGCAGAGAACGTGAATACAGAAAAAAGAATATACAAAGTATACAAAGATCTTGTGAAGAACATGCTAATAATCATTCTGTGAATATGAATAACGTGTAACAAGTTTAATCAAGAACATGCTGAGAACATGAATAATGCATAATAAGTTGTACGGTGAATATGCTGAGACATTTGCAGAACATGGTGAGAACTTACAAATATGGGATGACTATGACAAGAGTAGAGAGATGTTGCGTATTTACTCTCAAGTATTGACACAAATACGGTAAGATTATTGGTAATAGCTGCATTTAAAATTCTGTGGAGGGAGGGGGGGAGATAAGGGGTGCAGGGAGTTGGGGAGGTGATGGAGGGGGCTGTTTATGGGGGAGTTGGGGAAAAGGTGAGAGGTTGTGCAGGGTAGGGGGGGTTTCGGAAATAAGTGAGCGGACGGGTGTGGGGGAAATGGAGGGAGGGAGAGAGAGAGATAAGTTTATTTACACAGGTGTTTGAAAGAGCGGCTTTGACTTTACTTTGATAAAGCTGAGAGCTACTCACTTGCTAGTGATGTTGATGTTCTGAAATACTCTGTTTGATGAACATTGAACTAAGGAGGAGGACAGGAGTTAAATCTTGGTAACTGCCTTGATTTTATTTACTGCATTTGAAATACAGTGGCTTTAAATTTCATGGAAATTGATCTGTTATTAGCGAAGTTGTACGATTGAACTAAGGCGGGAGACAAGAGCTGAAACTCGGTGTAGTAACTCTATTTTCTTCTTTTAATATAAAGGTAAAAGTGTCCGAGGTATGACTGTTTTAAATTGGGCTAAAATTTGGCTATTAGTAGCGAAACTACACTTATAAATGTATAGTTCCGGGTCCAAGAACTAACTTCAGATACTGTGAATTACTTTTAAAACAGAAAGTTAAGTCTGTAGAGTTTTATTTTCTTTATAAGAACACCTTAAGACCGTAGCTGTAACTAAACTCGGAATTTCTCCCTATAAGAATTCCTTAACAAACGTCTATGAACATATTTTATGAACCTGGACTTGTTACGAGTTTTAACAAAACTGGACTCTGAAAAAATTGAGTCAGAATCTATGTGACACAGCGGGAACTTTTGGGCGTTCGTTAAATCTGGTGTGTCACAGTGCGAACTTTTCCCCCAAACAAATATTCTCTATATGGGGTAGGATATCTGGGACCAGACCAAAACTTCGCGATATGGGGTCACGTATTTGGGGCCAAAAAACAAAATATTCACGATATTGGGGTCAATCGCACTCCTCTCGCAGGTGTTCAAGCAGTTGTGTCTGCGCAGGTGTCCAAGCAGTTGTGTCCGTGCACGTGTTGAAGCAGTGGTGTCCTCGTAGGTGGACAGTGCCACACTACCCAGCACTGGTGTCCTCGTAGGTGGACAGTGCCACACTACCCAGCACTGGTGTCCTCGCAGGTGTTCAAGTAGTGTAGCATCTCTCTGGAGCTATCGTAGACAATATGAAGGGCAGCAGTGTTGCCAAGAGCCCTCCCAGCGATGCTGAGAGCCTCATCTCCCAGGAGTCCAAGATGGCCACATCCACACTCAGCCTCCACCAGCCAACATTATAAAGATGTCCTCAGCAGCGCCAGACTGGGTCAAGTAGCTGTTCCCAGATCCTCATCGTTCAGGTCTCCTGGGTCTTATAACAACCACACAACCCAGTATAATGACTGGGTTGTGTGGTTGGTCACTTGCAGCCACCACAGGCGACGGTGGAGGCCTCAACCCAGTCCTGTTAAACATTGTGTCAGGCCGTCCGGTGGAGACCTCACGCTTCCATATACTTATGTGTCAGATCTGAACACGTCATCATGGTTTGTACCCCCCTACTTTCAGGCACTTGAGCGCCGGTGGGAAGTCTCACCATTTCGGACGCGAATATTTGGGGCAATTAGTAGTTAGCAACAGAACAGGTGATTGGCTGCAATGATCTGGCCCAGGATTAGTGATGCATGTATTCGTACAGGCTTACGAAATCGCTTCAATTACCTCAATCAAGGTGGCTTTGTTTTCATTTATTTAATACCCAATCACTTGGGCTGGACGGTAGAACGACGGTCCCACTTCATGCAGTTCGGCGTTCAATCCCCGACCGTCCAAGTGGTTGGGCATCATTCCTTCCCCTCCGACCATCCCAAATCCTTATCCTGACCCCTTCCCAGTGCTATATTGTCGTAATGGCTCGGCACTTTCTCCTAATATTTCCCTTTCTCCCCTTCATTCTTTAACATTTGCTGCGGGTTTGTCCATAGCGATCCTGACTAGTTCGATAACTTTCTCGCTACGTTTTGATGCTCGTGAATTGTGTGTTTAACATAGACTAAGATGCCATGATCAAGGTAAGATGTACAAGTTTCGTAATTGGACACGTAAATGTCGTAATTTGGCATTAATAATTCCTTTTTATCAATTGCAAGCAATTTGGCAGTGAATGTTGCTCTAAGCCTCATTCACCGACGTGTTTGTTGGTCAACTCCACAACCTGAGTTTGGTTGATTCCAGCTTTACTGTGGCCGGGTGGCCAACTGTGCTAACTCCAGGTTTTGTAGTAGTTGGTGCTCCTGCTGCTGCTGATGCTGCTGTTACTGATGCTGCTACTGATGCTGATACTGCTGGTGATGCTGCTGATATTGCTGCTGATATTGCTGCTGATGCTGCTGTTACTGATGCTGCTACTGATGCTGATACTGCTGGTGATGCTGCTGATATTGCTGCTGATATTGCTGCTGATGCTGCAACTATCGCTGGTGATCTTGCTGCTACTGCAAATACTGGTGATGTTGCCGCTACTGCTAATGCTGGTGATGCTGCTGTTGCTGCTGATGTTACTGCTGCTGATGTTGATGATGCTGCTGATACTGCTGATGCTGTTGCTACTGCTGATGATGATGCTGCTAATGCTGAGGCTAATGCTGTTGCTGTTGATCGTGTTGTTGCTGCTCGTGCTGTAGTTGCTGGATGTTGTTATTGCTGGTGCTTCTGCAGTCGAGGTATTTGTAGTCATATTAGAACGGAAGTTCCATGATTATAAGGCTAATGGATTGGTAGATGGTAGCTTTCCTGTTGGTCAGTGTGTGGTGGTTGTGGGAGTGGTGGTGGTGGTGATGATGTTAGTGTGTGGTGGTTGTGGGAGTGGTGGTTGTGGTGATGTTAGTGTGTGGTGGTGTTGGGAGTGGTGGTTGTGGTGGTGATGTTAGTGTGTGGTGGTTGTGGGAGTGGTGGTTGTGGTGATGTTAGTGTGTGGTGGTGTTGGGAGTGGTGGTTGTGGTGGTGATGTTAGTGTGTGGTGGTGGTGGTGATGTCAGTGTGTGGTAGTGGTGTAGGGAGTGGTGGTTATAGTGGTGATGTCAGTGTGTGGTGGTGTAGTATAGTGGTCATACCATTATTATTATTATTTGTGTGTGCGAGCCACGTGTGTTAGAGAGAAATATATGTAGTAGATATAGAGGGAAAATAGATTGGTTAGAAAGACGGGGTCCAAGAGCTTATAGCTCGCTTCTGCAGACACAAATAGTAACAGTAAACACACAGACACTCTGGCTCAATCTTCCCCCTCTCTCCTCGTCCATGAAAGAGGGAGCAAAAATGTTGAATGATTGTTGATGTGATGAAACTGTGAGAAGGGAACGATGGTGGGTTGAACGATTGGTGAGCCGTGGGACGCATTGTGCACTATCGGTCAGAATGTTCATTGTAGGTCGGCTTGCACACAGTGGAAGAGCTTCTAGACTAAGTATTTTGGGCTTCGGGCAGGGTTGTAGACCTCCAGAGAGCTTCAGCTTCATACAGTATAGTACCATTTGTGAGACCGTCAGGGATAACAGAATTGTGGAACATTACAAATTGGGCCTCTCTCTCTGCTGAGCGGCCAGTTGCAGCTAGGCTCCTCTTGACTATGTAATTGACTTCACTCTGCCTTAAGTTCCAGCATTCTAGCATTCTACGTTCTGGCTAATCAGGTCATTCTAACCGTGTCTGTTAGCCTCTGTCTCTCAGCAAAAACAAATTTAGTGTGCACTGGGGCAGCAAGTCAGAGTCACTGCAATTCAGAGGGTTTGCATTTTTAAGACGTGCACCTGATGCTGACATTGGGTCGTCACTTATTAACAATTACATGCATACAGAGCATCGCTAATTAAAAATTACATGCATAGGGAGCATTGCTAATAGACAGATACATGCATAGAGAGCATTGCTAATAGACAGATACATGCATAGAGAGCATTGCTTACAAGTTTTAGATTAGGCTTATCACATGTCTAGTTCCTTCGTTACTACCAAATTAACCGAACTCTTCCCCATACAGTTACCGGCACCAGCGCTGGTATGCCTCAAAATGATTAGATTTCATTGAGTCACGAGAGGTTTGTGTTGCTGAATGACTGTATGATTTGATCTCTAACCTGTTGCCTGAACTGGTTTTTATAATTGTTCATATTTTGGATGGTAGGAGAGTGGACATTGTTCTGTTCGTGCCGGAGAAACATCTGTCTCGCTGTCATTTGTGGCACCTGTGGCTTGATGGATTATTCTTTAGGGAGAGAGACGTAGACACACTTATAGTGAGATATATACTTTGTGAACACTTATTATTATTATCATTATTATTATTATTATTATTACTATTATTATTTATCATCATTATTAGTGCGTTTATTCATTATTCTTTTAAGCGGTTTATCGTAATATATTGCGTCGAGAAAGGCAGAAATGTCTCATTTTCCATGTCCATCTTTTTCTTAATAAATTGCTCTCTTCATATATGTTGATTCTCCTGCGTCACTCTCTGTATCTCTGTTCGTCTGTCAGTCTGTCTGCCTGTCTGTCAACCACCCTCGGGGTCTTCAAGTAGGCTGTAGGGTCTGCAGTTTAATTAGCATCATCAGCTGAATTGCAAATGAACCTGAGACTTTCTTTAAAAAATGCTGTGACAAGATAACGCAGCGTGTGGCTGTGGGAGGGAGGTTACATAATGCTATGCCACAGGCTGTGGGAGGGAGGTTACACAGTGCTATGCCACAGGCTGTGGGAGGTTACACAGAGCTATGCCACAGGCTGTGGGAGGGAGCTTACACAGTGCTATGCCACAGGCTGTGGGAGGTTATACAGAGCTATGCCACAGGCTGTGGGAGGGAGGTCAGACAGTGCGATGCCACAGGCTGTGGGAGGGAGGTCAGACAGTGCTGTGCCACAGGCTGTGGGAGGGAGGTCACACAGTGCTGTTCCACAGGCTGTGGGAGGGAGGTCAGTGCTATGCCACAGGCTCCGTCACGAGTGGATTATGTTGAAATTCTGTCCTGGGGATAATGTCGCGCTCTTAACACTGCTCTTAAGGTCAGGAAAATTTGAAAAAGAATAGAGAGAGAGAGAGAGAGAGAGAGAGAGAGAGAGAGAGAGAGAGAGAGAGAGAGAGAGAGAGAGAGAGAGAGAGAGAGAGAGAGAGAGAGAGAGAGAGAAAGAGAGAGAGGAATATAGATAAAGATACAGAAATAGATACTGTATTTAAATATATAAACATACATATAGTTAAACATATATATCAGTGTTTTTTTGTGATCGTTGTTGCACATATAGTTAAATATAACAGCATTAGTGACGTTGCTGATCCTATAGCGTAAACTTTCTATGCTTCTAACCATTTTCTTAGTGTCAGTATTAAGACCTGAATTAAGCTACGAAAATTTACGTTAAAGGAACTTATTTTTTTTAAATAAGTTATATAAGAAAATTATTAAAGGATTTATTTTCTACATCCTTTCGTTTCTCTCAGGAACATCTTCAGGTAAAGAATGAGTATATGTACTGACACTTTGGGTTAAATAGACGCGTGAAAGGGTGATAGGAGTATGGGGGCAGTCACTCATAAGGTAAGGGGCTAAGGGGGATAAGGTGAGGGTAAGAGGATAGGACCAATCAAAAATTGGGGAAGGCATTGGGTAAAATTTTGGTTGGTGGGGGGGGAAGGGAACTATGAGGAGGAAGCGCCAAGCCATTGCGACTATATAGCACAGGGAAAGGGTTAGGATAAGGATTTGGGATGGGGCGGGGGGGGGGGGGAGGAATGGTACCCAACCACTTGGATGGTCGGAGATTGAACACCGACCTGCATGAAGCGAGACCGTCGCTCTACCGTCCAGCCCAAGTGGATGGGGGGGGGGGGGGGGAGACATCCATAGAGATGTCATTATCCAGTGATGTGTAGCGAGGTCTAGGTCTAAGTGTCAGCAAGGAAGAGGAGTCATTATTCTGTATATATATTTAAGGTGGGGGATTTTTTTCTTATATAAGTATGACTGCCGTGATTTGCATCCTTTCTTGCTCAGTAGTAGATGCCAGGAGTGTTGTGTTACCTACTGGCAGGCTCATAGTGAGTGTTGGGTTATGTACACTTTCCTTATGGTTTCTAGGGGCACCAGCTTGTAGATGGCAGGTCAGTCGTCCCGGAAACTTTGTGGTGGTCATACCAATATAAGTAGATCGAAGATCTACTTATATTGGTATGTATATTGGTCATGGATGGATCCATATTGGTATGGATCTACTTATATTAACGCTTTTCCTGCCCGAAACGCTTTGCGTAATAGTGGCTTTAGGCATTGTATGTACTAGCTCTATCTATAAAGCCAACAAACTTTGTAAAATCTCTTTATGTATGTACCTTACCTAAATAAAAATTATTATTATTATATTATATATAAGATAACATCATTGGGGCATGTAAAGTGGTTATGCCACATTTGATATTTTTGGAGAGGTTTGCATTGTTCATTGGGTCTGTTCTTGACTATTAAATCAGAAGTGCTTTATGTTTGGTAGTAAATAATGAAGTCATATTTCTTGGTCTGGAACTCTCGGTTTCACTCCATTTCTTGGTCTGGAACTCTCGGTTTCACTCCATTTCTTGGTCTGGAACTCTCGGTTTCACTCCATTTCTTGGTCTGGAACTCTCGGTTTCACTCCATTTCTTGGTCTGGAACTCTCGGTTTCACTCCATTTCTTGGTCTGGAACTCTCGGTTTCACTCCATTTCTTGGTCTGGAACTCTCGGTTTCACTCCATTTCTTGGTCTGGAACTCTCGGTTTCACTCCATTTCTTGGTCTGGAACTCTCGGTTTCACTCCATTTCTTGGTCTGGAACTCTCGGTTTCACTCCATTTCTTGGTCTGGAACTCTCGGTTTCACTCCATTTCTTGGTCTGGAACTCTCGGTTTCACTCCATTTCTTGGTCTGGAACTCTCGGTTTCACTCCATTTCTTGGTCTGGAACTCTCGGTTTCACTCCATTTGAAAATATATTTTTAATTATTCTTTCTTCTGTTTTTCACAGTATAAAACAATGACTTGTGTGGCTAGGAAGTGGATGACCTAAACCACCTTCATGACAAACTGGCTCCCCAGGGAAGAACTAAAGTTGCAGTCGGACACCAGGGTGTTCTCTTTGGGATCCTTCACTGTTGTGGCTGCTGGTGGCTCAGTAGGTCAAGCTGTCGACTGTGTTTTTGTAGTCTGCGATTCGAGGCTCCTGTAATCCAGGTGAATGAAGTGCTATTATCCACGATATGGTGGTCAGCAGTTATATATATATATATATATATATATATATATATATATATATATATATATATATATATATATATATATATATATATATATATATATATATGTCGTACCTAGTAGCCAGAACGCACTTCTCAGCCTATTATGCAAGGCCCGATTTGCCTAATAAGCCAAATTTTCCTGAATTAATATATTTTCTCTATTTTTTTTTCTTATGAAATGATAAAGCTACCCATTTCATTATGTATGAGGTCAATTGCTTTTTATTGGAGTTAAAATTAACGTAGATATATGACCGAACCTAACCAACCCTACCTAACCTAACCTAACCTATCTTTATAGGTTAGGTTAGGTTAGGTAGCAGAAAAAGGTTGGTTAGGTTAGGTTAGGTAGGTTAGGTAGTCGAAAAACAATTAATTCATGAAAACTTGGCTTATTAGGCAAATCGGGCATTGCATAGTAGGCTAAGAAGTGCGTTCTGGCTACTAGGTACGACATATATATATATATATATATATATATATATATATATATATATATATATATATATATATATATATATATATATTTATATATATATAACTATATAATATATATACTAACTTTAAAAATGCTTTAAAAAAGAAGGATGGGGGAATCAGGCCCGTTGCGGTTGGCAGTACAGTGAGAGACTCCAGGCAAGCAACAGCCACAATAATGTAACCTCATCAGCTTATGTTTGTGATGCCCCGAGGTTGTGCAGCTGCGGCGCGGGTGCACACACTGCCACGTTCACCAACCAGAAGGCGCTAGTGAAGCTTAACTTTAAAAATGCTTCCAATCAAATCAGGCGAGATGCTGTCCTCTCAGCCGCTCCTAGCCACTTCTGTCTACTCTAGCCGCTCATCCATCGCGTTACAGTCATGTCTCCAAGCTTCTCAATGGAGAACATGAGATAAAGTCGTGTGAGGGCATCCAGTTGGGTGATCATTACCCCTCGTTCCCTCCTCCTTTATGTAAGCCATCAAGGACGTCACTGACAGTCTAATAGTATAAACAATATTGCCGGAGCATAAGATGGAGAACTGGATGGATGGAGAAATATTGCAAGCATAAGAAATATTGCCGGAACAACCGTGGACATCTTCAAGAGGAAACTAGATTTATTCCTCCAAGGAGTGCCGGACCAACCGGGCTGTGGTGGGTATGTGGGCCTGCGGGCTGCTCCAAGCAACAGCCTGGTGGATCAAACTCTCACAAGTCATGCCTGGCCTCGGGCCGGGCTTGGGGAGTAGAAGAACTCCCAGAACCCCATCAACCAGGTATCAACCAGGTAATAAGCGAGCTAAACATCTGCTTCTGGATATTGGAACTCTTAAGAGTCCCTTCTGGAGGACCTGGGCCAGTTGTAGGAGCAGGGAGCAACTCTGGGACTCATTCTTAATGAATCCTGGTGTGAAATTGTCCCCTACAACTCTCACTTTACTGAGCGAGTAAAAGCAGGTCTACGAGACACTCACAAAACTGATCCACTTTACAGTATTTATCCTGAATGCCCGCACTGGTTTGCATGTAGTCAAGGAGCTCCTAGATGCAAATTTCCCCAACATAAAGCAATGGCACAAAATGTGGACAAAATTTATGCCATGGTGCTTGCAAATTTCCTCTCAAGATGCTCATCTCTCCCTAGGCTGACTTGCTTTCCGAGGAGTTCTCTATCCAACAGCAGAACCAAATTAAGTGCGTGTGAGATCAATTTGATACTTGCAAGATTAACTCCCTAACCAGCCTGTGGATGATTGCCAGTGGCAACAAACAACTCTTCCGGCCAGACTTGGTGGCCTTGGTGTCCACACAGCGTCTCAGATTGTTTTTAACCCAGCCTTCCTTTCCTCTTCATCGAACGACCTCGCGATAGAAATCCTACGAGAATGTGATGGTGACTCGGCAGGGATGCAGGGTGCTGCTCTCACTGAATGTCCCAGTGAGAGGGATGCTCCTTCTGCACCAACACCCAAACAACACCCAACCAAAAAGCACAAACACTCCAGCTTGGTCAGGGCAATGGGGGAGAAAATAGCTGAAGCCTTGTGCTGGGCTTCAACGCCAACAGGAGGAAGCTCATCTTAGAGCTCTGGGTGTTCCACATGTAGAGGACTTCCTTTTAGAAGTTCATATGTCTGCAACAGAGTCCCATCCCATATATATATATATATATATATATATATATATATATATATATATATATATATATATATATATATATATATATATTTATATATATATATATATATATATATATATAAATATATATATATATATATATATATATATATATATATATATATATATATATATATATATATATATATATATATATATATATATATAAACACGGTATAAATCCCCTCCTCCTGTGTTATATACCGGCATAACTTTCTGAGCAATTTTTGTGGAAACGTGGCTTAATGACACAGACTTACCTGTTTTTCTCTGCAGTCTTCGCTCACCCGTCAAACTGCCACAGAAACCCGGCAGAAATATCCCGATTTTAATTCAACGTCATTCAGCCCAAGTTTCTCTTCATTAGCATATTCGGCCAACGAGATAGTCCATTATTCATACTAACGGATAGTCTGCTATTCGTACAATGGATAGTCTGCTATTCGTACTAATGGATAGTCTGCTATTCGTACCAACGGATAGTTCGCTATTCATACCAACGGATAGTCTGCTATTCGTACCAACGGATAGTCTGCTATTCATACCAACGGATAGTTCGCTATTCATACCAACGGATAGTCTGCTATTCATACCAACGGATAGTCTGCTATTCATACCAACGGATAGTCAGCTATTCATACCAACGAATAGTCTGCTATTCATACCAATGGATAGTCTGCTATTCATACCAACGGATAGTCTGCTATTCATACCAACGGATAGTCTGCTATTCATACCAACGGATAGTCTGCTATTCATACCAACGGATAGTCCGCTATTCATACCAATGGATAGTCCGCTAATTGTACCAAAGGATAGTCCGCTATTCGTACTAATGGATAGTCCGCTATTCGTACTAATGGATAGTCCGCTATTCATACCAACGAATAGTCCGCTATTCGTACTAATGGATAGTCCGCTATTCATTCCAACGAATAGTCCGCTATTCGTACTAATGGATAGTCCGCTATTTTTACCAACGAATAGTCCGCTATTCGTACTAATGGATAGTCCGCTATTTTTACCAACAGGATTCAATGCAATATTCGTAAAAAAGAATTTCAATCCGATTTTCGTAAAGACTGACATCTGTCTGGAAACTGTCAAAAACGTATTAAAAAATATAAACGATCGAAAAAATACGAAAATTGTTATGAATTTTTTAATACATGTTGCTAATGGTCGTTAAATTATTAAAAAAATATTTAAATGGGTTGAGTCGAATAAATTTAAAAAAATAAATAACGAATGAAAGTTATGAATTCTGAACTATTATTTTCTTATCCCGGTTTTATAAACATTGAAAATTTCCTATTTTTAAATTTTTCATTATTTTAAAACAACATAGAAATAAATACGTGAGTATTTACAATTCAACATTTTTGTATATGAAAGTCAAAAGTTTAATACAAATATAACATTGAACTCCTTAATTAACTCTGCAGGGAGTTTACACAAATACAATAATAGAAGCTGTGTACAGAAGCTTTCAGAAAGGTTATCTGTTGTGAGGCTTCCAGGAATATCACTTACTCTCTTCCCTTTCCCCCACTCTCTCTCTCTCTCTCTCTCTCTCTCTCTCTCTCTCTCTCTCTCTCTCTCTCTCTCTCTCTCTCTCTCTCTCTCTCTCTCTCTCTCTCTCTCTCTCTCTCTCTCTCTCTCTCTCTCTCTCTCTCTCTCTCTCTCTCTCTCTCTCTCTCTCTCTCTCTCTCTCTCTCTCTCTCTCTCTCTCTCTCTCTCTCTCTCTCTCTCTCTCTCTCTCTCTCTCTCTCTCTCTCTCTCTCTCTCTCTCTCTCTCTCTCTCTTCCCTGGTGTATTATTGACCAGGTGTCTAACCTGTACTACAAAAAGTTCCAACATTATACTTGTAATCATTATATAACATGAATGAGTAATACTCCTCTGACTATTCCATGATTAATGTCATAGTGATCAATACAGCATTAAGTCACCAAAGGCTGGCCAGGAAATTACGAGTCAAAAACCCAGCAGCTTTGTTGATGACTGAGACATAATCGACATTATTGGACAAAGAAACGGAAAACTTGCTCTCGTATTGAGCATCAATAACCGTCTATGGTTGTCACCAACGAGGACACCTGAACAGATGGCCACGTTGGTGGGGGTGTCGTTGGTTGGGTGTCGTTAGTGGGGTGTCGTTGGTTGGGTGTCGTTCCAACACGACCACCCGTCGAATGTCTGTGGACAGAACAGTCGTCCTGAGAGGAAGAGAAGCACATCTCACATTTTTAGCTTGATAAACAACACTTTCAATTTTATTATTATTATTATTATTATTGGAGCTAATCTCGACAAATACTATTTTGTGTATGAAACGTTTTGTTAACGATTTAAGAATTTTTTTCTGCTCATTTTTTGGTTGGGAAATAATTTTTAGTGGGAACTGTTTTGATGTGAATTATCTGAGATTTTTTTGTTTAGAATTATTTGATTGAAAATGAATTTGGGGCCTTAATATTTTGTTTAAGAATTATTTTCTGGATGAGTTTGGCATTATTCTTGACTCTTAGAGGGTTGCTACTGGAGTGTAAATTTGTGGTAAATGATGTGATAAATTACTGGTAATGAAAATATAATTCACTCTGTGTTTAACCAAATGTGAAAAAAATGCTTGTAAAGCCTTCTAAAATACGAGTGATTCTGAACTAGTAGAAACAAATATTTATGACAGATGATCAAAAATTTCCAAACTGACGATTGTGATTGACTTCTTTGCTAATATTCTTCTCAAACATATTTTAAAAAGTCTGTAATGAAAAAAAAATTATTCCTGTTGTCGGGGGATAGGCCTCTCTTGGCCAATAGTGGCATTTCTCTGTATGCAATCCACAACAGATGTGTAACTCCCAGGTACCTATTTTCAGTTAGGTGAAAATCGGCATCAGATAATAAGAAACATGCCCAATCGGTTTTGTCATGTTCAGGGGTTGACTCCGAGTCTGCCGATTGTGTTCCCGAGGACGTAGACTATTATGCTACAGGATCCATAGAATATTGATTATAAATGTCTACCTCACTAATGTTCTTGATGCCGTTTTAAGGGGCCCGATGGTGGTGCACAGAACTTTCCTCACACTAAATTTTCTTAGTAATATCATCATGGTAAAAGATCCAACTTTTCCTAATGGATCAACATCATACCATGAACAGAAAAAATGTTAAAAAATAAATATATAAAAAAATAAAAAATAAATCATATTTTAAAATTAGGTTTAAAAACAGTAAAATGTCACCAATTATTATTGTATTCATTATGGTCTTAGAATCACACATAACGTTCATGTTCCTCACCTCAAAATATTGTTTTAAAGTATAGTTTATTGTAAAACTTTTTTTTTCAATGTGGCCATCCAAATATGTGCAAAAAGTTAGACGCAAAAAAAATTATCACTCCAAACGTAATGGTTTTATGACTGAAGGAGAACACACTTTAGAACTAAGAACTTTGCACATAATATGTAAAATTTGTGAGAATCGGTCAGAAACTGAAGATTTGAAGGTTTCTCAAAGTTCAAAATTCTGTTCATACAGAAAAATGAAGATAAAGTTGTCGACAATGAACATAGTACTTCGAATTTATGACAAAATTTGTAAGTTTTAATTAAGATTGCTTGGCATTCGTACTCGAATATGTGAAAGTTGTAGGTCAATATATGCCGAAATGAAGTCAAGAAGAAAAAATCAAATTATAGGGATAGGTTAGGGATAAGAAACATATATATTCCAGCAACTTTATTGCCCATATATAAGTGATAAGGCCCCAATCTGGTTCTCATTCATCAATACAAACTAAAGAGATAAAAAAAAATAGAGTTTGAAATCTGTAAATAAATCGGTCCCCCAAAATAAAAATTACAACTTCTGCCACCTCTGGTTGATTACCATGGTGACCAATTTCGTTCCAACTTCACATGCTGAGTGCTGGATACATATCCAGCACTCAGCATTTCTGTTTCTGCCCGAAACGCTTTGCGTAATAGTGGCTTTAGGCATTGTATGTACTAGCTCTATCTATAAAGCCAACAAACTTTGTTAAAATCTCTTTATGTATGTACCTTTACCTAAATAAAAATTATTATTATTATTAATTATTATTATTATTATTATTATTATATTCTCCAATATGTAGATATCACAACAAAATCTTACTGAAGCGACCATACGAGTCATAAATACTCACACTCCGCCCAAGTAAAACAGAAACAAGCAACACTTAGTGGACCAGCCAGAGGCTTAGGGCCCGCGCAGTGGACCAGCCAGAGGCTTAGGGCCCGCGCAGTGGACCAGCCAGAGGCTTAGGGCCCGCGCAGTGGACCAGCCAGAGGCTTAGGGCCCGCGCAGTGGACCAGCCAGAGGCTTAGGGCCCGCGCAGTGGACCAGCCAGAGGCTTAGGGCCCGCGCAGTGAACCAGCCAGAGGCTTAGGGCCCGCGCAGTGGACCAGCCAGAGGCTTAGGGCCCGCGCAGTGGACCAGCCAGAGGCTTAGGGCCCGCGCAGTGGACCAGCCAGAGGCTTAGGGCCCGCGCAGTGGACCAGCCAGAGGCTTAGGGCCCGCGCAGTGGACCAGCCAGAGGCTTAGGGCCCGCGCAGTGGACCAGCCAGAGGCTTAGGGCCCGCGCAGTGGACCAGCCAGAGGCTTAGGGCCCGCGCAGTGGACCAGCCAGAGGCTTAGGGCCCGCGCAGTGGACCAGCCAGAGGCTTAGGGCCCGCGCAGTGGACCAGCCAGAGGCTTAGGGCCCGCGCAGTGGACCAGCCAGAGGCTTAGGGCCCGCGCAGTGGACCAGCCAGAGGCTTAGGGCCCGCCCAGTGGACCAACCTGAGGCTTAGGGCCCGCGCAGTGGACCAACCAGAGGCTTAGGGCCCGCGCAGTGGACCAACCAGAGGCTTAGGGCCCGCGCAGTGGACCAGCCAGAGGCTTAGGGCCCGCGCAGTGGACCAGCCAGAGGCTTAGGGCCCGCGCAGTGGACCAGCCAGAGGCTTAGGGCCCGCGCAGTGGACCAGCCAGAGGCTTAGGGCCCGCGCAGGAATATCCCTGCATAAACAAAACAAAAAAAATCACAACAAAATCCGCACAAAGGCAAAGGAGAGAAAAAAATACAACAAAAATACGCAAAAAAAGTGATTGTCAGCTTTTCGTACAAAGGGACATAAGAAATATTGCCATTGGGGCAATGAATTTATATGATATATAATAAAATACAAAATAATAACTCATTATTATGTGTGAAATCTGGTCCTCCAGGTGGCACAGGTGGCATATCACCTTTGTAGACCCTCCTTACTACTACTTCTTTTTCTTCTTTGTGCATTAGACAGGTGCTTGCATCTCTATGTCCCTGATTGCCAGTAAATAGGAGGTGTTATCGTTATTATCAGTACCGGTTGCCGCCCATCATGCACGCATTTATTTAAAAAAAAAAAGTCAAAATCCATTTCTTAACAAATTGGGATGAAATTTTCACGACGCTGATGCCAAATAACGAGAGATTTGTTTACAAATTTGTCACTATATTTCATATATGGAAAAATACTCCTAAGGTATCGGGCACCTTAAACGTGGGATTGACACATATAGCAGATGGGGTCAGGGAGTGAAGGGAAGATGTTAAAGGTCAACCAACACCTGGTTATCACAAGGAGAGCAGAGGAGCAGCAAAACTAGAGAGGGCTGAGCAAGTGGAGGTCGACCTCAGGGCTCGGTCTTGGGACCTCAGGGCTCGGTTTTGGGACCTCAGGGCTCGGTCTTGGGACCTCAGGGCTCGGTTTTGGGACCTCAAGGCTCGGTCTTGGGACCTCAAGGCTCGGTCTTGGGACCTCAGGGCTCCGTCTTGGGACCTCAGGGCTCAGTCTTGGGACCTCAGTAGATCACCATAGTCGTACTGACACCACAGCAGTCCTCTGCCACACTTAGAGTACTTCCTTCACTCTGGCTACCCGCCCTCCTAGTAGCACATCGTATTTTGACGTACACGTTGCATAAGGCCAAACAATGTCATACAAGGAAAATGGGGAGCGGCTCGCGGGAATTGACATAATGTCTCGTTTTCTGTTCATGGGTCCTCTGGTGGGGGGTTAGGATTACGAAACTTTATTACATCAGTTTATTGACGTTTAAACGCTGGCGTGAACGTGCTGATTGTGCACCTTGACGTGATGAATGACGTTCTCTCACCACTAGACGCACTCGGCCCACATCTGACCGTCGTCTCCTTATCGTTATCTTGAGATGATTTCGGGGCTTTTTTAGTGTCCCCGCGGCAGGAAGCAGCCCGTGACAGCTGACTAACACCCAGGTACCTATTTTACTGCTAGGTAACAGGGGCATAGGGTGAAAGAAACTCTGCCCATTGTTTCTCGCCGGCGCCCGGGATCGAACCCGGGACCACAGGATCACAAGTCCAGTGTGCTGTCCACTTGGCCGACCGGCTCCCTCGTAAGCGTAAACGAATATACTCAAGAAATTCGCGAAGGTAACTATTTAAGATATAGTATTAAAATTGAGAGGATTAAATACTGAAGGTGGTGTGTTTGCACTAGGATGTGGAGGATAAGGGTATTGTGGTAGGCTTCAGGATTAGGGTGCATTAGAGGGAATAAAGATCAGGGTGTAAGGTAGGGTGTGAGGGTGTAGGTATGAGTGTGATGGGTAAGGGAGTAAACACACACATGCATCTTGGTACATTTCACAATGAGAGCATTTGGCCAGTGAATAAACCTCGTAGAATGCAACACAAAATATGCAGGTATACATGTTTTCCTACATACTCGAATATTTCTCCGGTGCTGGAACCTGCTGAAGATGCTGTGGGGCCTAAGCCGAGATGCCGGGAGTCTTAAGCTAAGATGCTGGAAGCGTTAAGCTGAGATGCTGGGGCGCAGGTAAAAAAAAAGAGAACGTGAGAGACAGGAGACAGAGAACAGAGAGATCCGGAATGTCTGTGTATCTGTCTGTCCACAGTTGGAGGCCAGATGCTTGGGGTTAGCCTCACCAAATTATGCAGAGGGAATGGGCAGGGGTATGGGATGGACATAGGCTGATCGTAGTCGACCTAAGTTAAATTTTTTAACATCAGTCTGCAATCTATTCCTCCCCGTGCAATTTGCTAAATGTCTGAAACCAAAATGTAGATGTGTTTTCTGTAGACTTTACCGTACATTCTCATGAATTACTCGAAAACAATTAACTGAATTCATTGTGGTTACGGTGATGAAGAGAGTGAGTAGGAAAGATGGTGATGTTGATGAAGATAGAGTAGAGTGAAGATAGTACGTAGTGAAGATGTAAGATAAAGGGAGAGGTGGGACAAGGGGTGAAGAGGAGGGGAGTGGGGAGGGGAAAGAGGAGGGAGAGGAAGAGAGAGGAGAAAGAGCATGACAGAAGAGGGGAGAGCAGAGTGTGAAGAAGGGGGGAAGAGATAGACACAAATCTGGGCACTGTGGGATTTCCCCTTTATATCCACACGAGAGAATGTCGCTCTGTCCAAATATGGAGGCAAATCTCATCCAAATTTGCAAGGGAAATGGTCTGGGGTAAAGGACAAACATAGGCTGGTCGGGTTATACCTAAGTTAAATTCATTAATAAAAAAAATAGCCTCTATAGACCCCCTCCCCCATGCGACTTTTCAAGGAGTGAAGTGTGAAGTACTTGGTGTGATTCCCCAAGATTTTTGTACTGATGGTAATGATATCTTCTCAGAAAACCCCCATACAGTTGATTCATTGATTCTTAATAATCAATGAATAAGTTTTCCGAGAGAGGGGAGTAGAGAGGAAAGACGGGAAGGAGGAGATGGGGGAGTGGAGGGAAAGGGAAAAGGATAGATAAATAGGGGGTAAGGAGGTAGGGATGTGGGAATAGAGGGAAAGAAAATAGTGGATGTGGCAAGAGGGGGGGGGGGGATGTGGGCACCGCCTGGTACCCCCCCCCCCCTTAACATGTATGTAAGAACAGCACCCTCCTCAGGCCAGGCTCGTTAAAGCGGCGGCTGTCCACCAAGACGCTTTCATCAGGTTTAACGTATGGAGTATTAAAAATTGGTTTGTTCTCAATATATTAATATATTTTATATATTAAGATCTTATGTACAGTTAGGCTTAGGCTGAGTGTTTGTGTTCTGGTGCGATTATATGTGAAGTACATGGGTGAAGTACATGGGTGAAGTACATGGGTGAAGTACGTGTGTGAAGTACATGGGTGAAGTACATGGGTGAAGTACGTGGGTGAAGTACATGGGTGAAGTACGTGTGTGAAGTACGTGGGTGAAGTACGTGTGTGAAGTACATGGGTGAAGTACGTGTGTGAAGTACGTGGGTGAAGCACGTGGGTGAAGTACGTGTGTGAAGTACGTGGGTGAAGTACGTGTGTGAAGTACGTGGGTGAAGTACGTGTGTGTAGTACGTGGGTGAAGTACGTGTGTGAAGTACGTGGGTGAAGTACGTGTGTGAAGTACGTGGGTGAAGCACGCGGGTGAAGTACGTGGGTGAAGTACATGGGTGAAGTACATGGGTGAAGTACGTGGGTGAAATACATGGGTGAAGTACGTGGGTGAAGTACGTGGGTGAAGCACGTGGGTGAAGCACATTGGTGAAGCACGTGGGTGAAGCACGTGGGTGAAGCACGTGGGTGAAGTACATGAGTGAAGTACGTGGGTGAAGCACGTGGGTGAAGCACGTGGGTGAAGCACGTGAGTGAAGCACGTGGGTGAAGCACGTGAGTGAAGTACGTGGGTGAAGCACGTGGGTGAAGCACGTGAGTGACGCACGTGAGTGAAGCACCTGGGTGAAGCACGTGGGTGAAGCACGTGGGTGAAGCACGTGAGTGAAGCACGTGAGTGACGCACGTGAGTGAAGCACGTGGGTGAAGCACGTGGGTGAAGCACGTGGGTGAAGCACGTGGGTGAAGTACATTGGTGAAGCACGTGGGTGAAGCACATTGGTGAAGCACGTGGGTGAAGCACGTGGGTGAAGCACGTGGTGAAGCACGTGAGTGAAGCACGTGAGTGAAGCACGTGGGTGAAGCACATGAGTGACGCACGTGAGTGAAGCACGTGGGTGAAGCACGTGGGTGAAGCACGTGAGTGACGCACGTGAGTGAAGCACGTGGGTGAAGCACGTGAGTGAAGCACGTGGGTGAAGCACGTGGGTGAAGTACATTGGTGAAGCACATTGGTGAAGCACGTGGGTGAAGCACGCGAGTGAAGCACGTGGGTGAAGCACGTGGGTGAAGCACGTGAGTGACGCACGTGAGTGAAGCACGTGGGTGAAGCATGTGGGTGAAGCACGTGGGTGAAGCACGTGAGTGAAGCACGTGAGTGACGCACGTGAGTGACGCACGTGAGTGAAGCACGTGGGTGAAGCACGTGGGTGAAGCACGTGGGTGAAGCACATTGGTGAAGCACGTGGGTGAAGCACATTGGTGAAGTACGTGGGTGAAGCACGTGGGTGAAGCACGTGGGTGAAGCACGTGAGTGAAGCACGTGGGTGAAGCACGTGAGTGAAGCACATGGGTGACGCACGTGAGTGAAGCACGTGAGTGAAGCACGTGGGTGAAGCACGTGGGTGAAGCACGTGAGTGAAGCACGTGGGTGAAGCACGTGAATGAAGCACGTGAGTGAAGCACGTGGGTGAAGCACGTGGGTGAAGCACGTGGGCGAAGCACGTGGGTGAAGCACCCACAGCATTGCCATACGAACCCATGTTGTTTGCTATTGTCGAGAAATGCTCGAATGTCATCAGTTGTGAGTCGTATGTCAACAGTTGTGAGTCGTATGTCAACAGTTTGTCACTCATAAACAAGGGCTTTGGCGGGTCGCATTAACGACCACTTGGCCTTTGTTGCTAGAGCTTGACCCACTATGTTTTTGCCCTGGAACACGACGCACCACTCTGTTAACAAACAGGTGCTCAATTACTGCTGGGAGAACAGAGGCGAACAGTTAATAAGAATTAGCGCTCAGTCAATCCTCCTTCCTCCGGATCTCCTCCCATTATGGTGAATGTATACTATACACTTTGTATACTGCAACAACCTCAGTGTAAGGGTTGCATATATTTGAAAGGTAAGGTTGTAGTTTTATTGAACAAAACATCCGATAGCATAATACACATAATATATATATATATATATATATATATATATATATATATATATATATATATATATATATATATATATATATATATATATATATATATATATATGTGTGTATATCACGAAAATAAACACGTGATTAAAATTGTGACAGCGTCAGACCACGGAGGAAAATTGAAACAGGAATTTCCTTAAGTACTTTCGTATATTAATACATCTTCAGAAGGAGTCCATCTTCTCCTTCTGAAGATGTATTAATATACGAAAGTACTTAATGAAATTCCTGTTTCAATTTTCCTCCGTGGTCTGACACTGTCATAATATATATATATATATATATATATATATATATATATATATATATATATATATATATATATATGCGAACAAGCCTGAATGGTCCCCAGGACATATGCAACTGAAAACTCACACCCCAGAAGTGACTCGAACCCATACTCCCAGAAGCAACGCATCTGGTATGTACAAGACGCCTTAATCCACTTGACCATCACGACCGGACAAAATGAGGTGATTGCCGAGGCTATATGAACCACCCCACCGCCGGCACTCGGATAGTTATCTTGGGCATAGCATTTTACCAAATCACCTCATTCTTTGGGGCACACGTGAGGAACACAAATGCGAACAAGCCTGAATGGTCCCCAGGACATATGCAACTGAAAACTCACACCCCAGAAGTGACTCGAACCCATACTCCCAGAAGCAACGCATCTGGTATGTACAAGACGCCTTAATCCACTTGACCATCACGACCGGACAAAATGAGGTGATAGCCGAGGCTATATGAACCACCCCACCGCCGGCACTCGGATAGTTATCTTGGGCATAGCATTTTACCAAATCACCTCATTCTTTGGGGCACACGTGAGGAACACAAATGCGAACAAGCCTGAATGGTCCCCAGGACATATGCAACTGAAAACTCACACCCCAGAAGTGACTCGAACCCATACTCCCAGAAGCAACGCATCTGGTATGTACAAGACGCCTTAATCCACTTGACCATCACGACCGGACAAAATGAGGTGATAGCCGAGGCTATATGAACCACCCCACCGCCGGCACTCGGATAGTTATCTTGGGCATAGCATTTTACCAAATCACCTCATTCTTTGGGGCACACGTGAGGAACACAAATGCGAACAAGCCTGAATGGTCCCCAGGACATATGCAACTGAAAACTCACACCCCAGAAGTGACTCGAACCCATACTCCCAGAAGCAACGCATCTGGTATGTACAAGACGCCTTAATCCACTTGACCATCACGACCGGACAAAATGAGGTGATAGCCGAGGCTATATGAACCACCCCACCGCCGGCACTCGGATAGTTATCTTGGGCATAGCATTTTACCAAATCACCTCATTCTTTGGGGCACACGTGAGGAACACAAATGGGCATAGCATTTGGTAAAATGCTATGCCCAAGATAACTATCCGAGTGCCGGCGGTGGGGTGGTTCATATAGCCTCGGCTATCACCTCATTTTGTCCGGTCGTGATGGTCAAGTGGATTAAGGCGTCTTGTACATACCAGATGCGTTGCTTCTGGGAGTATGGGTTCGAGTCACTTCTGGGGTGTGAGTTTTCAGTTGCATATGTCCTGGGGACCATTCAGGCTTGTTCGCATTTGTGTTCCTCACGTGTGCCCCAAAGAATGAGGTGATTTGGTAAAATGCTATGCCCAAGATAACTATCCGAGTGCCGGCGGTGGGGTGGTTCATATAGCCTCGGCTATCACCTCATTTTGTCCGGTCGTGATGGTCAAGTGGATTAAGGCGTCTTGTACATACCAGATGCGTTGCTTCTGGGAGTATGGGTTCGAGTCACTTCTGGGGTGTGAGTTTTCAGTTGCATATGTCCTGGGGACCATTCAGGCTTGTTCGCATTTGTGTTCCTCACGTGTGCCCCAAAGAATGAGGTGATTTGGTAAAATGCTATGCCCAAGATAACTATCCGAGTGCCGGCGGTGGGGTGGTTCATATAGCCTCGGCTATCACCTCATTTTGTCCGGTCGTGATGGTCAAGTGGATTAAGGCGTCTTGTACATACCAGATGCGTTGCTTCTGGGAGTATGGGTTCGAGTCACTTCTGGGGTGTGAGTTTTCAGTTGCATATGTCCTGGGGACCATTCAGGCTTGTTCGCATTTGTGTTCCTCACGTGTGCCCCAAAGAATGAGGTGATTTGGTAAAATGCTATGCCCAAGATAACTATCCGAGTGCCGGCGGTGGGGTGGTTCATATAGCCTCGGCTATCACCTCATTTTGTCCGGTCGTGATGGTCAAGTGGATTAAGGCGTCTTGTACATACCAGATGCGTTGCTTCTGGGAGTATGGGTTCGAGTCACTTCTGGGGTGTGAGTTTTCAGTTGCATATGTCCTGGGGACCATTCAGGCTTGTTCGCATTTGTGTTCCTCACGTGTGCCCCAAAGAATGAGGTGATTTGGTAAAATGCTATGCCCAAGATAACTATCCGAGTGCCGGCGGTGGGGTGGTTCATATAGCCTCGGCTATCACCTCATTTTGTCCGGTCGTGATGGTCAAGTGGATTAAGGCGTCTTGTACATACCAGATGCGTTGCTTCTGGGAGTATGGGTTCGAGTCACTTCTGGGGTGTGAGTTTTCAGTTGCATATGTCCTGGGGACCATTCAGGCTTGTTCGCATTTGTGTTCCTCACGTGTGCCCCAAAGAATGAGGTGATTTGGTAAAATGCTATGCCCAAGATAACTATCCGAGTGCCGGCGGTGGGGTGGTTCATATAGCCTCGGCTATCACCTCATTTTGTCCGGTCGTGATGGTCAAGTGGATTAAGGCGTCTTGTACATACCAGATGCGTTGCTTCTGGGAGTATGGGTTCGAGTCACTTCTGGGGTGTGAGTTTTCAGTTGCATATGTCCTGGGGACCATTCAGGCTTGTTCGCATTTGTGTTCCTCACGTGTGCCCCAAAGAATGAGGTGATTTGGTAAAATGCTATGCCCAAGATAACTATCCGAGTGCCGGCGGTGGGGTGGTTCATATAGCCTCGGCTATCACCTCATTTTGTCCGGTCGTGATGGTCAAGTGGATTAAGGCGTCTTGTACATACCAGATGCGTTGCTTCTGGGAGTATGGGTTCGAGTCACTTCTGGGGTGTGAGTTTTCAGTTATATATATATATATATATATATATATATATATATATATATATATATATATATATATATATATATATATATATATATATATATATATATATATATATATATATATATATTATTAAATATGACCAAAAAAGAAAGATTAATAATTCTAACACGAATTTTCTCGATCTTTCTTATGTTTCTTTTCACTGTTGATGGTAATTAGAAAATCAATTCTCCAAAATTCATTTTTATTTCTAGTCTGACGCGACACTTGAACGTGTTTCGTAATAACTTATTACATTTTCAAAGACTTGTAGTTTACACACACACACACAACTATTACCTGCAAACACTAAACAGAGTTCTTACTATTCTATGATTTAAACAGCTTTCATTTTTTATTTTATACCCGCATTTTGGGTGAGGTGATATGTTACAACAGTTTTGGATGAGGTGAACAAAACTTTCAACACAGGATAGAACACGAAAGAATGGGTATTGAAGTTAAGAATGGAAGTAATTGACGCGACACTCAAGTGTCGCGTTAGACTAGAAATAAAAATGAATTTTGGAGAATTGATTTTTCAGTTACCATCAACAGTGAAAAAAAATATAAGAAACATTGAGAAAATTTGTGTTAGAATTATTAATCTTACTTTTTCGGTCATATTTAATAATATATGTCTACAGGAAAGACTGCTACCAAAATATACTAATATATATATATATATATATATGTCGTACCTAGTAGCCAGAACTCACTTCTCAGCCTACTGTGCAAGGCCCACTTTGCCTAATAAGCTAAGTTTTCATGAATTAATTGTTTTTCGACTACCTAACCTACCTAACCTAACTTTTTCGGCTACCTAACCTAACCTAACCTATAAAGATAGGTTAGGTTAGGTTAGGTAGGGTTGGTTAGGTTCGGTCATATTTCTACGTTAATTTTAACTCCAATAAAAAGAAATTGACCTCATACATAATGAAATGGGTAGCTTTATCATTTCATAAGAAAAAAATTAGAGAAAATATATTAATTCAGGAAAACTTGGCTTAATAGGCAAACCGGGCCTTGCATATTAGGCTGAGAAGTGCGTTCTGGCTACTAGGTACGACATATATATATATATATATTAGTATATTTTGGTAGCAGGCTTTCCTGTAGACATATATTATTAAATATGACTGAAAAAGTAAGATTAATAATTCTAACACGAATTTTCTCAATCTTTCGTACATTTCTTTTCACTGTTGGTGGTAATTCAAAAATCAATTCTCTAAAATTCATTTTTATTTCTAGTCTGACGCGACACTTGAGCGCGTTTCGTAAAACTTATTACATTTTCAAAGACTTTAGTTAACACATACACAACTGAATAGAACTTACTCATCTCCGATTTGTTTATATCTACATTTGAGTGAGGTGGATGGGGTGAGGTGGTATTTAATAAGGTATTAATTTCATCAACACAAGACAGAACACGAAACAATGGGTATTGAATAGAAGTGATTGTAGAACCTATTAATGATAGACAACCTAATAGACAATGACCTATTGGTCATTTGGACCAATAGGCTTTCTACAATCACTTCTATTCTATAATGGGTATTGAATAGAAGTGATTGTAGAACCTATTAATGATAGACAACCTAATAGACAATGACCTATTGGTCATTTGGACCAATAGGCTTTCTACAATCACTTCTATTCAATACCCATTGTTTCGTGTTCTGTCTTGTGTTGATGAAATTAATACCTTATTAAATACCACCTCACCCCATCCACCTCACTCAAATGTAGATATAAACAAATCGGAGATGAGTAAGTTCTATTCAGTTGTGTATGTGTTAACTAAAGTCTTTGAAAATGTAATAAGTTTTACGAAACGCGCTCAAGTGTCGCGTCAGACTAGAAATAAAAATGAATTTTGGAGAATTGATTTTTGAATTACCACCAACAGTGAAAAGAAATGTACGAAAGATTGAGAAAATTCGTGTTAGAATTATTAATCTTACTTTTTCGGTCATATTTAATAATAATATATATATATATATATATATATATATATATATATATATATATATATATATATAGAGAGAGAGAGAGAGAGAGAGAGAGAGAGAGAGAGAGAGAGAGAGAGAGAGAGAGAGAGAGAGAGAGAGAGAGAGAGAGAGAAAAAAAAAATTAATAATATAAACAATTAAGCTAATATATATATATATATATATATGATTATTAGTAAGGTTAAATATTAGTATTTTAATAGTCGAAAAACATGTTTTTTTTCACCATCAGAATTTCAATGAGCAGTGTGTTAAAGTTGTTTAATGAGAGGCGTCTAATTACAATATTTCCCTAAAAACTGAGGGTTTGTCGATCATCCTGCACTTTTCTGAGGCTTCACCTGTTACCTTACATTACTCTGAGGCTTCATTAGTTACTTTCCACTACTCTGAGGTTTCACCTGTCACCTTCCACTTCTATGAGGCTTCATGTGTCACCTTCCACTACTGTGAGGCTTCACCTGTCACCTTCCACTATTATGAGGCTTCACCTGTCACCTTCCACTACTCGAAGGCTTCACCCATCATTCTCCATCACAATGAGGCTTTATTCGTTTATTTTCGAATAAGTTCAGGCTTAAACCGTACCCTTCCGTTACCTGAGGCTTCACAAACTACCCAATAACTTCACCCTCTACTTTCTTCTCCTGTATCCCTGGCTTGAGGCTTCTCTGACTTCTCTGCCTGCTCCCTCCTTCAGGAGTTCCTGTCTGCTCCCTCCTTCAGGAGTTCCTGTCTGCTCCCTCCTTCAGGAGTTCCTGTCTGCTCCCTCCTTCAGGAGTTCCTGTCTGCTCCCTCCTTCAGGAGTTCCTGTCTGCTCCCTCCTTCAGGAGTTCCTGTCTGCTCCCTCCTTCAGGAGTTCCTGTCTGCTCCCTCCTTCAGGAGTTCCTGTCTGCTCCCTCCTTCAGGAGTTCCTGTCTGCTCCCTCCTTCAGGAGTTCCTGTCTGCTCCCTCCTTCAGGAGTGCCTGCCTGCTCCCTCCTTCAGGAGTTCCTGTCTGCTCCCTCCTTCAGGAGTTCCTGTCTGCTCCCTCCTTCAGGAGTTCCTGTATGCTCCCTCCTTCAGGAGTTCCTGTCTGCTCCCTCCTTCAGGAGTTCCTGTATGCTCCCTCCTTCAGGAGTGCCTGCCTGCTCCCTCCTTCAGGAGTTCCTGTCTGCTCCCTCCTTCAGGAGTTCCTGTCTGCTCCCTCCTTCAGGAGTTCCTGTCTGCTCCCTCCTTCAGGAGTGCCTGCCTGCTCCCTCCTTCAGGAGTTCCTGTCTGCTCCCTCCTTCAGGAGTTCCTGTCTGCTCCCTCCTTCAGGAGTTCCTGTATGCTCCCTCCTTCAGGAGTTCCTGTCTGCTCCCTCCTTCAGGAGTTCCTGTATGCTCCCTCCTTCAGGAGTTCCTGTCTGCTCCCTCCTTCAGGAGTTCCTGTATGCTCCCTCCTTCAGGAGTTCCTGTCTGCTCCCTCCTTCAGGAGTTCCTGTATGCTCCCTCCTTCAGGAGTGCCTGCCTGGTCCCTCCTTCAGGAGTTCCTGTCTGCTCCCTCTTTCAGAAGCTGCACTGTGGTTAGGGAAACAAGACACACCCTTACAGTTTACTTCCGTTCATTTGGAGTACCAGTTCGAGGGGATGGTTCACCCTTACAGATGGTTCGTGTGTCTGTGGGTCCCTCTTAACCTCTCTTTGCTCCTCCTTTATCTTGAGGGCCTCCTGTTTCAAGGTTAGGTCAGGGATGGTTGGTTTAGGTGCCTTACCTCCTAGTGGTTTTTGGTTAGGTTAGGGATCCTGGTTTGGGGCAGCCTTAAGTCTCCCTCAGGGCAGCTCTGACAACGTGGTCAAAAAAATATATTTCTGAGGTACTCTTTTTTTTCCAGTGTGAATTATAGGTTGCCTTGGACTGTGTTGGCCCATGTGAAGAAGGCTTGTAGGTGGGCTTCTCCTCCTGTCATAACTCGTCAATGTACCGGAAGTGTACCGTTGGTGTGTCTTCCTTCCACATTCTCTCCTGTTCGAAGGCGACGTGCATGAAAATTTCGGCGATGGCTACTCTACTTGAGGCTCCAATCGCTGTTCCCTTCGTCTGGCGGTATGTTGCTCCATCCAAGTCTAGGACTGTATCCCTTATTACATGGATGATTGCCTCCTCGAGTAGGTCTCTTGACGGCATCTTCCAAACTCCTGCTTCCCCCCTCAGGACGCCCAGACGGCGTCCTCCACACTACTGCTTCCCGTAGTTCCCTTGTGATTCTATGCTTATTTTTCTCGAAAAAGATGGCTACTGTTCTCGCGGCCTCCCTCTGTCGAGTGCTAGAGCCACACCACATCCATGGAGAATAGGGTCACGTCTCTTGGTGTCGTACTTCTGGCTTCATTCACCTGCATCATTTTATTGAGGAAGTCCTCCGGTAGTAGGTGCAGAAGGGAGTTCAGGAGCGCCGTGCAGATCCAGTTCACAGGTCTTGTGGGCGCTTGGAACCGGTCTACCCTGCCCAGTACCCGTATCTGCTCGAATCTCTTTATGTATCTTCTGAAGAAAATACAGGCTCGGAATTTTTGACTCGAAGGGTATATAGAAGTCCCTCGCAGCTGCTTGTGTCAGTCCATCCTTGCCATCCCAGCTCTTATTCTCCAACATCTTTTTATAACTATTCTTCTCCTTTTCGTCTGTGCGCTCTTCGGGGCTGCGTTCGAGTCTGTTATTACGTGGTAAGTTTCCCTGTCCGCGAGGCTTTAAGGGTGAACTGAAAGGGTGAAGTCACCCTTACAGACAGTTCACCCTTACAGTTTCCTTAACCCTTCTCCTCGGGGCTTCGAGTGTGTCGGGCATGGGGGAGGGGGGGAGGACGCCCCACAATAGGGATTTTCTCTCAATTTCCTCCAAGAAATCCTTCCCTGAAACTGATTGATCTTCTGAGCTATGGTGTCAGTGGAGAAGTTATTGGTCCAGTTATTCTTGCTTGTTCTGTTTGTTTTATTTTTTGCTGTTTGTTTTGTTTATCTTCTTCCGTTTGTGTTGCATGTTCTGTTTATCTTCTTTATCTTTATCTTGATTGTTTTGCTTGTTTCTGTTCATCTTGTTTGTTTTGGTTTGTTCTGTTTATTTTAGTTTATCTTGTTGTTTATCTTGTTTGTTGTTTATCTTCTTATTTATCGTCTTTTTTGTTTGTTGTTTGTCTTCTTTTCCTTGTTTGTCCTGTCTATGATGTTTGTTCTCTTGTCTCGGTTGTTTTGTTTTCCTTGTTCGATTTTTGTTTATATATTTGTCTTGTTTGTTTTCCTTATTCTGTTTATATTGTTTTTCCTCTCATTCTTGTTATTGTCATTATTTTCTTTTTTCTTAATTTTTTTTCTGGAAATTTTCTAGGTTTTTTATCAATATTCCTGCTTGCTATTCTATAGCAAGAATATTAATATTTTATATAGAATATTCTATATAGGATATTTTATATAGAATAGAATATTCTATATAGAACTGAATATTCTATATAGAATATTCTATAGTACAACATTTAAAATATATGTTGTACCTATATAGAATATTCTATATAGAATATTGATATTCTATATCAATATTCTTGCTTGCTTTTGCTTTCATATTTAGTGTAGTTTCAGTGTCTCGTTTACTTGTCCCTGTCTTTGTTGCCTCTCTCGTCGTTCTTCTGCGTTTGTAATTTGTGCGTTATTGATGTTTCTGCTATTCGTGTCGTTTATTATTATAATGTTGAAGGCGATATTACAAGTTATAGTCGGCACAGCCATACTAAATGAGGCGATCTCACCAGGTCTCGCATGATGTCGCTCTTGCATCAGGCTAGACAAAAACTAAAATATATATATATATATATATATATATATATATATATATATATATATATATATATATATATATAAACATATATGTGTGTGTGTAAAAAAAAAAATATATATATATATATATATATATATATATATATATATATATATATATATATATATATATATATATATATATATATATATATATATATATATATATATATATATAAACTGAAAACTCCACACCCCTGAAGGATTCGAACCCAGACAGCCAGAAACACTATGCACCTTGGCGTACCTGGTACCTTAACCACTAGACCACACTGACTGTACAAAAATCTTGGTAGTCGAGAGACTATTTATCCAAGACCCGACAGCGCTCGTTGGCCAACCTGGGCATAGATATTTCATCGAATCACCTCACTTTGTAGGGCCACGTGAGCAACACAAATGCGAACAAGCTTGAATGGGTCCCAAGCCAATATGCAACTGAAAATATATCAATAACTGCCTTAAATAGCTCAATAGATCATTAACTGCCTTAAAACGATATATTTTATAGTGAAAAAAATACCTGGCAGCGTCGTTATTTCACGTGTCCCCTTAGGAAAGATCACCCAACATGATGCAATAATCCACAACATATCGCACCACATTTCTCCTCCCTATGTTAGCAAGGAATATAAATAGATAAACTGTAGCTAGAGATGCAGTAATTATTTTAAACGGCAAGAAAAATAGACTTAAATGAAAACGTTAATACCAATGTTGTTTATACTCTTCTACGAAAAGATTTTCCTGTGCGAGGATAACGTAGATCCACTGGAGAAAGTGCTTGCTTTTCTAGTGCTAAGACCCAGATCTTGAAAGGTGCTGTATAAGCGCCGGGACGTCGTCGTGAATTGGTATTCCATATCGTAAACATCATCTTAGAGCTTATCGTAACAATGATCTCCATCAACCCTCCAGGAAATACTATACATTGTAAACAAATCCACAAGGGTCGTGACGAGGGTTCGTGGATTCGTGTGGATTTGTTGATTTGATACATGACGCTATTGTGATTTCTGTGTGTACTTTACACTGTATCTTGGGGGCGGGGGGGGGGGGGGGGGGGTATGCAATGTTTGACTATCGAATTGTCTACATCCATTTTTAAAGCATTTCAGTATTTAAGTGGGTATATCTGAATCTTCTTGATAAATACAACAGCGTATGTTATGTAAACTTATTTCGTTCAATAAGCGGACTAATTCCTTATAGACTAATTCTGAACGATGGTGAATAACGCTACAGTGAATCCCCTAATTCAAGATTGGGTGAATCTCCTAATCTTCCTACACAGTTCTACTACCCCGTGTTTGATGCCTTTCTTGGATGATTACCTACCTCCTAATCTCTGCCTTTTGCCGTAGACTTCAACATGAGGATATGTTGTCAGCGAATCTTTAGCTAGCCGGCGCTACTAGGATGCGAAGTGCAGTATTTGCAAGACCAATCAATAGGTCAATTGGCAGTTGATTGCTGGTGTTGACTTTTTGATAAGAAGTGCCTCGCAGATGTCGAGCCGCCTGCTATCGCTGTATCTATCGATGATTTCTGTGTTGTTTGTTAAGCTTTCTCTGGTGATGGTCTGGTTGTGAGAGGAGATTATATGTTCCTTTATGGAGCCCTGTTGTTTATGTATAAGTTATAGTGGTTATCTTGAGATGATTTCTGGGCTTTAGTGTCCCCGCGGCCCGGTCCTCGACCAGGCCTCCACCTCCAGGAAGCAGCCCGTGACAGCTGACTAACACCCAGGTACCTATTTTACTGCTAGGTAACAGGGGCATAGGGTGAAAGAAACTCTGCCCATTGTTTCTCGCCGGCGCCTGGGATCGAACCCGGGACCACAGGATCACAAGTCCAGTGTGCTGTCTGCTCGGCCGACCGGCTCCTGTTAATCGCCTGGAAAGAGATGTTGTTGTCTTGACTATATACTGAGTTCTTTGGGGCTTACAATCCCACGTGGGCATTTGAATGCATAGATGACGTTGGTTTCCTTCAAGGTTTTCTGCTTTGTGTCTGGAGAGCTTTTCATGAGTAGGTTGGCCGTTTTTTTGTTTTTTATAGTAAATCGACAATTGTATTTTCTGATTTTTGTCTGTAGGGATAATGTTCCTATCAACAATATCTTTCAAGACCCTTTCCTCTGTTTTATGAGCTGTCGAAAAGAAGTTCCTGCAAAATAGTCTAATTGGGAGTACATGTGTTGTGTTAGTTGACTCTTCAGAGGTCTTCAACATAACCGTTAGAGAAGCCGTTGTTGACTAGGACCTGCCTTACCCTACAGAGTTCTTCATCGACTTGCTTCCATCCAGAGCTGTGGCTGAGAGCACGGTCGACGTAAGCGTTGACAACACTCCTCTTGTACCTGTCTGGGCAGTCACTATTAGCACCGAGTCACATTCCTATGTTTGTTTCCTTAGTGTAGACTGCAGTGTAGAAGCCTCCGCTCCTTTCCGTGACTGTTACACCTAGAAAGGGCAGCTTCCCATCCTTCTCCATCTCGTAAGTGAAACTCAACACAGAATTCCACGGAGATATTTTTGTGTGCCAGTTATTCAACCCCAAGCAGTGAGGAGGCAGTAGGCTGTGGGTCGAAAATTGAGCAGCAGCCTAATTCAGTTTATTTGAGGAAGACTTGATGTGATATTGGAGTGTTACTGGTTGGTAGCAGCCTAGGGTACTGTACTCTAATATTATATATATATATATATATATATATATATATATATATATATATATATATATATATATTTCATTTTATGTATTTTAATGTAATAAATGTCTGTATGACAACTGATTTTGCTCTTGTCATGGTGAGGATTCCAAGGTAGAGGGAAATTAGGAGATCAGCCAAGAACAAGGCTCGTGTGGGGGAGTCACGGCGACTCATGTGGGGGAGTCACGGCGGCTCGTGTGGGGGAGTCACGGCGACTCGTGTGGGGGAGTCACGGCGACTCGTGTGGGGGAGTCACGGCGACTCGTGTGGGGGAGTCACGGCAGCTCGTGTGGGGGAGTCAGGCCGACTCGTGTGGGGGAGTCACGGCGACTCGTGTGGGGGAGTCACGGCGGCTCGTGTGGGGGAGTCACGGCGGCTCGTGTGGGAAAGTCACGGCGACTCGTGTGGGGGAGTCACAGCGGCTCGTGTGGGGGAGTCACGGCGACTCGTGTGGGGGAGTCACGGCGGCTCATGTGGGGGAGTCACGGCGACTCATGTTGGTTTGTATACATGACCAATAAGCCAGATTGGAGCCGTTCCCCAAATAAAGGTGACGTTGAACCCCTCTCCGAGTATACACCGATTACAGGGTGATCTACCAACTTATTATATGCACTCCAGTGTCCATTGCTGATTGATTGACGACATCAGCAGTGTGGTTGCTGATCATTTTTTATCAGGGAGTGGTTGGGGGTCTCTGTTCACCAGTAAGTAAAGTATCAGTTAAGTTCAGTATCCAGTTTATAAAATCCCCAGACCCTGATAAAATGATGTTTCCAAGTTGTGTTAAAAATATATTTCCAAAATTTTCTTTATTTCTAGACTATTAACATTTTTACCAGTACTTTTACCAGTACTTTTACCAGTTTAGGGAGCCGGTCGGCCGAGCGGACAGCACGCTGGACTTGTGATCCTGTGGTCCTGGGTTCGATCCCAGGCGCCGGCGAGAAACAATGGGCAGAGTTTCTTTCACCCTATGCCCCTGTTACCTAGCAGTAAAACAGGTACCTGGGTGTTAGTCAGCTGTCACGGGCTGCTTCCTGGGGGTGGAGGCCTGGTCGAGGACCGGGCCGCGGGGACACTAAAGCCCCGAAATCATCTCAAGATAACCTCAAGATAACCACCTCAACCAGTACAAACACCACCATCACCAATACCACGTCTACCACTAGCACACTCCTATTGCTTCTACTACTACTACTACTACTACGACCACCGCCACTACTATTACAACTACTAATAGTACTTCTACTACACCACTACTACCAGAACTACCACTACCTCCAGAACGACCGCTACAACAACTACTACTACCACTACAATTGATAGGTGAGCACTGCTTCCAGTACTTCTCTGGAAACACAAACCGAAACTGTCTCTATTTTCCGCTTGTTACAACTTGAAATAAAGTTGTTACATCTTGGCTTAACGTGTTTATGACGTATTAGAACGTTGTTACAACTTGCTATATTGGTTGTTATAACTGGTTAGGAAGTGTTAAAACTTGCTCGAACGTTGTACCAACGTCGTAGTTTCGGTGTGTGTTTGGCGGGTTCTAACTGAGTTTTGAGTTATTTTTACCATAGAGACATGACCATTCATTCACAATGGCCACCAACGTATATAGATTATCATCGGTCCTCCACCGACAGCGCCGGGATTTGTTCACCTACATATATACTCATATCTACTTTAAGTATATATGTAAGTATATATATGGTAAAGGATATATATATTGTAGTGAGTTATTGAGCACTGGACTATTGAAGATGATTGAATTGTTTTCTTGACGACGCTTCAAACTTTATCAGTGATGATCAAGAGTTGATGACCACAGTTTGACGGGTCCATCACCTTCCTTATACATGACAAGAATGACCTCGTTAAGACTCACGAACCTAATAACCCACCAAGACCAATTAGTAGTCAAGTAAGCTCGATGGCAAATAAACTTTCTAAATGGTTAGCCCAAATCCCTGTACCAACGATCTAGTAGGTTCGATTTTAAACTTACACATGACAAACAATGTGTAAGGACGTAGTTAAGAAGCTAAAGAATGTGAATTATGATTTTTTTAATCTTGTGAGTTTTTAATGTGATTGTTCGCTAAAGTTGAAGTGCTTGACTTGTCTGCTTTCCTTCGAGGTGAACTTCCTAAACATAATTTGCTGCTACACAACAATGCATTGTCGAATACAATAAAATTGTCCATTAAAAACAATTATTTTGATGCAATTGAAAATATTTTATACAAACCTTTTGAAATGGCAATTGGCAAATTGCTCAAAACTTTCTCCAGTTTTGAGCAATTTAGATATGTCGATATCTAACACTAACGTCGTTCGTCGTTAGTTTTACTAACACTAACGACGTTCGTGTTCGTCGATCACTAACCTTGTTAAGTCAGAGTTCCTTACTCAACTTAATTACCTCGTCCCTTCAATCAAGTTTACAATTCAGGAAGAGGAAAATGAAGTTTTGCCTTTTGAGGACATTAAGATTCACAGGTTTAATAGATCTTTTATGTTTAGCGTTTATAGAAAAATTTACCAATATGTGCTGTTATGTACATTACTTTTCCAATTATCACATTAAAGTGAACTATTCGGTGTTTTCTTCGTTGTTTCCTCAGGACTTCGCAAGTGTGTAAACCTGAATTCATTGAAGAAATTACCAGATTATATGATATTGGAGTAAAGTTGCAATATCCAAAATTAGTTTTAGACTCTTCTCATGAGCAAGCAATGTGGACGTTTTATAATTTAAGAAAACCAAGGCTAAACCTAACTTTAAAAATTCACTTGAGTTTCCATGCTCTAAAGAACTTGTTAAAAATTCCGGGGGTATTCATGATTTTTAATGACGAAGCGGGTTTCAAAAATAATAATATAGTAAATTAAATTTTAATAAAGAACTTGTCCACTACCACAGCAGAGTGTGGGTATCGATCCCATGCACGGAATGTGATTGTATATTCATAAGACAGCCAGCCAAACAACTTGATGCCATGACTTTCCTAACATAAATATGTTGGGAAAGTCTCCGTGGTGTAGTGGTAAGACACTAGCCTGGCGTTCCGCGAGCGCTTTGTCATGGGTTATCCTGGCCGGGGAGGATTTACTGGGCGCAAATCCTTAACTGTAGCCTCTGTTTAACGCAACGGTAAAATGTGTACTTGGTTGTAACAACGATTCTTGGCGGCGGGGATCGTATTCCAGGGACCATAGGATTAAGGACTTGCCCGAAACGCTACGCGTACTAGTGGCTCTACAAGAATGTAACAACTCTTGTATATATCTAAAAAAAAATGTAATTAGAATTGTGCAACAATCTTTTTAATTGTTTCTTGAATGTCAGCTTTCCCTGTCACGTCATAGAGTAGCGTGTGTCAGAAACCCTCTCCTGTTGCAGCGGTTTCGTTATACGAAATTTGACATATTTTCCTTTAATCTGTCACTGTCCCAATGTCTTAAATGTTAGACCTCGTTTGGGTCAACCGGATCCGCTTCACAATTCCGATATTACACAAGACTTTAACCTATCTTTCCACGCGGCTCTTCCTCCCCCCCCCCTCCCCCCCTCATACATCATTTGAGGTTCAGTATGTTGAATTTTGCCCTGAAATTTGTGGTTGTTGCTGTTGTTGTTTAAGTTTTGCTACCTGGAACAAAAAGTTCCAAGTAGCACGGGCTATGGTGAGCCCGTAGTTGCTGTTGCTGTTTGGTAAACAATAACCTTCTTGACCTCATCTGTTTTTCACTACTACAGGGAATACGAGGAAACGGAAATATGATATACAAAAAATTAACGCACAAAGACATCACATTAATGTGATGTCTTTGAATCGACTTGAGAATGGTCCAGGACGGACCGAAACGTCGTCGTCCCTTCAATTTCTAGTGTGTGGTCTGGTCAACATACTTCAGCCACGTTATTGTGACTCATCGCCTACATTAATGTTATGTATCAATGAGGAAACCAGTAGGAGCTCCGTGGCGGAGTGGGCGGCGTGTTGTTCTGACTCAGTCTGAATGCCCCAAATACGGCACTAGCGCCATATTAACTAAAACTAACTAGCTTAGTTTCCCCCCTCTCCCCCCCCCCCCCCCCACATCCTTTAGCCTTGAATGATCGTTGAGTTTGAATAGGCTTATGTAATTTATTTGCCCTGAATCTTATGGTTTTTGTTCTTAGGACCAAAAAAAAAAAAAATGATAATTAAATCGATGAGGTTATGTTAATTCTACTCCAGAAGGAAACATCGGAGTATACCGTGGATTTGTTCAGACGACCCATTTTCTATGCAAGTTTAAATTTGAACAACAGTGTAATATTAATATGCCTTTCTCAGTGTTGTATATTAATCATTTTTGGAGGGCAGCTCTTCTAGTTATCCTTTAATATACAATTTTGATTTCGGCTTTTTTTTTATCCAACCACTTGGGCTGGATGGTAGAGCGACGGTCTCGCTTCATGCAGGTCGGCGTTCAATCCCCGACCGTCCAAGTGGTTGGGGCAGCATTCCTTCACTCCTCCGTCCCATCCCAAATCCTTATCCTGACCCCTTCCAAAGGCTATATTGTCGTAATGGCTCGGCGCTTTCCTCCCCCTGATAGTTGCCTTTCCTTTCCCTTGTGTTCTTCCTCCCTTGTACCCGACCCCATCCGGCTGGAGTCCTGGGTATTTACCAGGGCCAGGCAAAGAGAGAGAGAGAGAGAGAGAGAGAGAGAGAGAGAGAGAGAGAGAGAGAGAGAGAGAGAGAGAGAGAGAGAGAGAGAGAGAGAGAGACAGAGAGAGAGAGAGAGAGAGAGAGAGAGAGAGAGAGACTCTTTGGTAGCTCAGGGGTTTGAACTTGAACCATTGCAAAGATACAAGGTCATCCTCTGACCTTTCCTTCTTTCAGGGCTTTCAAGATCAGCCCTTGTATTGACGGCTGCTTCTTGTTACTTTCGGACCTTCTCGTACCACAATTTACGCTCGCTAATTAGAGTTCGACAAGACATCTTTCATGTATGTGCCGGGGAAGTGGCGAGGTAATTCAGATCTTATTTACACCTGACGTTAGTGTTATTTTCAAGTAAATGGTAAACTAAATGCTTGCCGTGGCCGTAAGGAGAGAAAACGGTAAAAAAAAGTTGTAAAACCGTTAAAAACCGTTGTAAAACCGTTGTAAAACCGTTGTACAACCGTTAAAAAACGTTGTAAAACCGTTGCAAACCTTTGTTAAACCGTTGTAGATCAGCTTTTTATCAAAGATTATTTCAAATACCTTAATGCGGATTGAAACATTCTCGTAGATAAATGTTCCAGAATTGCTTCATCTTGAGATGATTTCGGGGCTTTTAGTGTCCCCACGGCCCGGTCCTCGACCAGGCCTCCACCCCCAGGAAGCAGCCCGTGACAGCTGACACCCAGGTACCTATTTTACTGCTAGGTAACAGGGGCATAGGGTGAAAGAAACTCTGCCCATTATTTCTCGCCGGCGCCCGGGATCGAACCCGGGACCACAGGATCACAAGTCCAGCGTGCTGTCCGCTCGGCCGTCATGGCAAACGTCAAGAAATGTTCATTTTACCGTGAATGTGTTGTTGAATGTTGACTTACAAGACGATTTCTCCTCTGAAGTCATTTCCTGAAAGTATTTTTGAACAAATATATAGTTTAATAAATTTATTCGATATTTTATTCAAAAAGTGTGATTTTTTTTAAAAGGTATTTTCTGAACTTGCGACTTTTGCAGAATGTTTTTTTGTTTAGTATGTCATCAAAATAATTTATTAAACAGTATTTCTTAAGAATGTTCATAACAGGGTTGACAACGATAACAGATCAGTGGTAACAGGCGATAACAGATCAATGGTAACAGGTGATAACAGACCAGTCATAACAAGTGATAACAGAAAATCCAGATTTACCACAGACAGCTGAGCATAAGTCCAGCTGATTCAGTAAAGAAACTCGACCACCAGATCATCTCTTTAGTCAAAATATAATCACTGGAATTTGTCATTAGTGAGTTGCTTCTGAAGATGAGGGGAAGATGAGGTCATTTTTTGACACACATCGTGGAAATATGTAGGCGATGAGTCACAATAACGTGGCTGAAGTATGTTGACCAGACCACACACTAGAAGTTGAAGAGACGACGACGTTTCGGCCCGTCCGAAATACCAGTATTTCGTGGAAATACCAGCGGTCATACCACGTTGAGAACACCGCTTCTCGTCCGATCAGCGACGTTAAGCAACGTTGGGTTTTGGTTAGTACTTGGATGGGTGACCGCCTGGGAATACCAAATGCTGTTGGCACTTTAACTTTCCTGCCCAAAACGCTTTGTGTAATAGTGGCTTTAGGCATTGTATGTATTAGCTCTTATCTTATCAGTGTTTGTATCACACCTTGTATGTATGTACTTTACCTGAATAAACATTTGATTTGATATGATAGTGTGGTTCATCCACACTTTCTACGATAGTGTGGATGAACCATATGGTTCCCGTGAGCGTGGAACCGCCTACCCGCCGAAGCCATAAATGCCAAAACGGTGTTATACTTTTAGAGTAGAGCTGTAAAAGATTATCAGAGCAAATGGGGGGGGGGCCGGGTGACCTTCGACAAGCCGCCGGCCTCCTGTCCTCATCGAGTTAGTGGCTTTTCAGGTAAACTCGGGTAAACTGAAATGCCTTGGACCTAAGCAGTGGCTGGGTGAAGTATAAAATTTCAGAAGGGCAGCGGTTTGCTGTCTCTGAAGGTGTAGAGGTAAATCTTTGGCTTCACGCTCGTGGGGGTCGAGAGTTCGAGTCTCCTATAGTACCCAAGTGAATGAAATAAAATTAGAAATAACATTTTCAGTGTCAGAGTAGTTAACAGGTGGAATGCATTACGCAGTGATGTTGTGGAGGCTGACTCCATACACAGTTTCAAATGTAGATATGATAGAGCCCAGTAGGCTCAGGAACCTGTACACCAGTTGATTGACAGTTGAGAGGCGGGACCAAAGAGCCAGAGCTCAACCCCCGCAAACACAACTAGGTGAGTACAGCGAAACAAACAACAAACAAACACTAAACAACTGCCACAATATCCATAAAACTCAAACATTTAGAAAACTTCTCACCCTGACAAGTACTTTACAAAAGCGACTGACAATGTAAACATGAAGCTGTTTTGCCTGTTTGTTGTTCACGAGGCAGCAGCTGTGTTGGGTGCACATGTGTAGGGGTTCATCACGAGGCAGCAGCTGTGTTGGGTGCATATGTGTAGGGGTTCATCACGAGGCAGCAGCTGTGTTGGGTGCACATGTGTAGGGGTTCATCACGAGGCAGCAGCTGTGTTGGGTGCATATGTGTAGGGGTTCATCACGAGGCAGCAGCTGTGTTGGCCTACACATGTGTAGGTGTTCATCACGAGGCAGCAGCTGTGTTGGGTGCACATGTGTAGGGGTTCATCATGAGGCAGCAGCTGTGTTGGGTGCACATGTGTAGGGGTTCATCACGAAGCAGCAGCTGTGTTGACCTACACATGTGTAGGTGTTCATTTCTCTTCTGGCTCGAGACGCTTCTAGAAGGCGACAGAACACTGATCAACTGTGATGTCAGGGCATGACGTCAGTCAGCCAATGGGAAGCCACCTGATTGGCTGGAGGCCCTCAATTCAACCCCCCTGTGATTGGATGAACCTCACTCCTGCCCTGGCAGTGGTAGATTTTGGGTGCATCTTCTCCAGCATTCCGAGTGTTCTGGCGCAGACGGCAAAGAAGGCGGGTAGCAGTAAATTGTCCGGTGGCTGGACGGAACGTTGGTCAGGAGAGCAGCAACTTAAGAGCCATTCCAGTCTATTCCAGTCCTTGCTGGACTTGCAACTTAGTCCAGCAAGCTGGACCGGATGTGTTCAACTGGTAACACAGATGGAGTTTTTCTTCCACCCAGCAAGAAAGCGACGTCCTGAAATCCATATATATATATATATATATATATATATATATATATATATATATATATATATATATATATATATATATATATTATATATATATATATATATATATATATATATATATATATATATATATATATATATATATATGCGAACAAGCCTGAATGGTCCCCCGGACTATATGCAACTGAAAACTCACACCCCAGAAGTGACTCGAACCCATACTGCCAGGAGCACTCTGCTGGCGTATAGGATCCCTTTACCGCTCGACCAACACGACCGGACAAGAGAGGATGGTAGCCGAGGCTATTTCCATCCCCCCCCCCCCCCCCCGCTGGCATTCGGTTGGTAATCTTGGGCATGGTATTTTATCAAATCACCTCGTTTTGGGGGGCACACGTGAGGAACGCGCATTTGTGTTCCTCACGTGTGCCGACTATCCTATGTTCATCCCGTTCCCCAGACCATTCCTTCTGTCAGTTTAAGTGCTACTAGCCCCAAGCGTCTGGCCTCAATTGTTAGACAGACAGACAAACAATCAGTCATATAATCTTGCATATATATATATAATACCACTCATGCATGTTGTCATTACGTCTGAAAATGTGTTGCAATATACCTGAAATATTGAACAGATCACTCAGCAACAAAGTTCAAAGGTAAGCGAAAAAAATTATATAAAATATATATAGAGATATAAAAAGGCGCTTATCAACCTACCAGTATAAAGACTAGCTCGTGTACCCACACTGGAATCAATGACTCGTAGTTATTCAGTTCGAATTTCATTTTAAAAATAAGAATAGAATCTAATATGGTGCAATCATATCTATCAGATGAAAATGTGAGGTAACTGAAGACACAGCAAGTGAATGGGGCTGATCAATAGATAATAAACTTGTATGGGCTTAAGAACATAAGAATATCGTAAACTGCAAAAAGGCCAATTGGCCCGTATGAGGCAGGTTCCTGTTTACACACACGCACATACATATATATATATATATATATATATATATATATATATATATATATATATATATATTACCACCTCTGGCTGGAAGAAGGGGGACCCATAGCCTCGGAGGAAACCACACATAACGCATTGGAGGGAATGTGGGTTCCCTCCAATACAGTTTCTGTGTGCTTTTCTCCTACCACCCCCTTCCCTTCCCTTTTTTTTCCTTTATTGTGTATTTAAAGGTTACAAAACATACAAGACAAATGCCTAAAGGTTATGGATCTCTTGAAGCTCCTCCGCTTCTGGACAGGAACCGAGGACGCAGCAAGCATTTCCCCTCTGGATCGCCACACTGAGACGCTGAAATAAAAAAATGGAAGCCCTTGGGTCTCTGGTGACGTCAATGAGCTTGGAACCCAATTCCTTGAGAAATCCCAAGGCACTCTTGCCCCAGGGGCCATGCGTCTCAGACGCTATGGGAACAAAGAGGTATTGACCTTCCAGTCGCCTGTACTTGAGTGATTTTGCTGTTTCCCTGTGGTTGGCCGCCCCACCTGCTTGATCAGCTCCGAAGTGTACATAGGTGTCAGCCAGGGTGCATACACATGTGTTGTCCCACACCAACTGTCTACCCTCCTTCCATGAGTATATGGTGATGCCATCAGGGCGAAGTGCGGGGAAATCCGGGTTTTGGACCCCTAGGATGCGAGGTTCTCTCTCCGCTGGGCACTTAGCTGAGACGAGGCTTCTCTTGAGGATGTCATTGACCTCGTTGTGTCTTGCATGCCAGCCCTTTGTGCTTCCGCAATGCAACCCATGCAGTCCGTATTGGTCTGCTTCCACCCTGTTGCAAATACACTTGTATTCAGTGTGAATTGGGGCACCAAGGCGGAGGGCCACTGCTACACGAAGGGATTCTGGATCTAGGCGCGTGCCCATTTCTGACATGGGTACTGCCAGGAGGAAGTCTCCTGCATGGGGGGGCATGCACTGCTCTGAGGCGGGCTTTCTCCTTGTCTGATATAAGGATATATATATATATATATATATATATATATATATATATATATATATATATATATATATATATATATATATGTCGTACCTAGTAGCCAGAACGCACTTCTCAGCCTACTATGCATGGCCCGATTTGCCTAATAAGCCAAGTTTTCTTGAAATAATATATTTTCTCTAATTTTTTTCTTATGACATGATAAAGCTACCCATTTCATTATGTATGAGGTCAATTTTTTTTTATTGGAGTTAAAAATAACGTCGATATATGACCGAACCTAACCAACCCTACCTAACCTAACCTAACCTATCTTTATTGGTTAGGTTAGGTTAGGTAGCCGAAAACGTTAGGTTAGGTTAGGTTAGGTAGGTTAGGTAGACGAAAAACCATTAATTCATGAAAACTTGGCTTATTAGGCAAATTGGGCCTTGCATAGTAGGCTGAGAAGTGCGTTCTGGCTACTAGGTACGACATATATATATATATATATATATATATATATATATATATATATATATATATATATATATATATATATATATATATATATATATATATATATATATATATATATATATATATATATATATGTCGTACCTAGTAGCCAGAACGCACTTCTCGGCCTACTATGCAAGGCCCGAATTGCCTAATAGGCCGAGTGATTTTCTTTTTATTCAATAAAATGTTTCCAATTAGTATATTTTAAATATTATTATTAAATTATGTTAGGAACATGAATTACTGACTTAGTTATATTAGTTTAAGTTAGGTTTAGATAGGTTAGGTTAGGTTAGGTAGGGTTGGTTAGGTTCGGTTATATATCTAAGTTAGTTTTAACTCAAATGAAAGGAACTCAACTCATACATAATGAAATGGATAATTTTATCATTTCATAAGAGAAAAAATAGAAAAATATATAAATTCAGGACAACTTGGCTTATTAGGCAAATCGGGCCTTGCATAGTAGGCCGAGAAGTGCGTTCTGGCTACTAGGTACAACATATATATATGTTGTACCTAGTAGCCAGAACGTCGTACTCGGCCTGCTATGCTAGGCTCGATTTGCCTAATAAGCCAAGTTTTCCTGAATTAATATATTTTCTCTAATTTTTTCTTATGAAATGATAAAGCTACCCATTTCATTATGTATGAGGCTAATTTTTTTTTATTGGAGTTAAAATTAACGTAGATATATGACCGAACCTAACCAACCCTACCTAACCTAACCTAACCTATCTTTATAGGTTAGGTTAGGTTAGGTAGCCGAAAATGTTAGGTTAGGTAGTCGAAAAACAATTAATTCATGGAAACTTGGCTTATTAGGCAAATCGGGTCTTGCATAGTAGGCCGAGAAGTGCGTTCTGGCTACTAGGTACAACATATATATATATATATATATATATATATATATATATATATATATATATATATATATATATATATATATATATATATATGTCGTACTTAGTAGCCGGAACGCACTTCTCAGCCTACTATGCAAGGCCAGATTTGCCTAATAAGCCAAGTTTTCATGAATTAATTGTTTTTCGACTACCTAACCTACCTAACCTAACCTAACCTAACTTTTTCGGCAACCTAACCTAACCCATAAAGATAGGTTAGGTTAGGTTAGGTAGGGTTGGTTAGGTTCGGTCATATATCTACGTTAATTTTTACTCCAATAAAAAAAAATTGACCTCATACATAATGAAAAGGGTAGCTTTATCATTTCATAAGAAAAAAATTAGAGAAAATATATTATTTCATGAAAACTTGGCTTATTAGGCAAATCGGGCCTTGCATAGTAGGCTGAGAAGTGCGTTCTGGCTACTAGGTACGACATATATATATATATATATATATATATATATATATATATATATATATATATATATGTCTTGAGGTTATTTCTGCACGACAAGTACACCGATACGTTAAGAGGTGTCCCATATGTTGATCACCAGTGACCTCGGTATGGTGACGTCAGTGACCTCGGTATGGTGACGTCAGTGACCTCGGTATGGTGACGTCAGTGACCTCGGTATGGTGACGTCAGTGACCTCAGTATGGTGACGTCAGTGACCTCGGTATGGTGACGTCAGTGACCTCGGTATGGTGACGTCAGTGACCTCAGTATGGTGACGTCAGTGACCTCGGTATGGTGACGTCAGTGACCTCGGTATGGTGACGTCAGTGACCTCGGTATGGTGACGTCAGTGACCTCAGTATGGTGACGTCAGTGACCTCGGTATGGTGACGTCAGTAACCTCGGTATGGTGACATCAGCGCCCAACGTGTACCCGGATACGACGATATTGAAACCCATCTTGTTTTTATAGAAGAGAGAGAGAATGACATTGAAGCGATTTCTTAAACACACAAACCACATGTATTGTTTGATCTGGTGTACCAACGCTCGCAAGAATGAGACAATATCTATGCCCAAGGTCATGACCTCCGTGATGCGGACCGGACGAGCGTCTGCTAAGAACGGGCAATGCAGCAGTTGAGCATCTTGATGGGGGGCTATGTTATTTCATTTTATTATATGTGGCCGCCATTTTTCCCTCCATGAGTTTGAAATTGCTTAGGCAATTCTTGTCGGGGAATCTGAGGCGCTGTGATGTTGTTCATAAGGTGTTTTTTAAGGTGTTTTATTTGGACAGTGAGCAGGCTTCCAGTAATGTTTCCTTTCCTTAATCTTGGGCCTGTACTGTTGATAAAGGCATCTTGGGCCCTGTACTGTTGATGAAGGCATCTTGGGACCGACGCCATCATTTCAGTAGCTCTACAAGCTTCTCCTTTATTGCTATTATCACTTTCTTTCACCACCCCCTCCCCCCCCCCCCCTTCCCCGCCACCACCCGCTCTCCTCAAATGCTGGATTAAGATTCCCGTGATTTGTCGGTGATAAGGTGTCTAATTCCATCTGGCTGTTTTCCCCCCTGACAATTGGGGCCTCGTGGCCCTGGAGTGGGAGCCGGATGATAAGTTGGGTGTAGGATTTCAGCGCGGCTTTGGCAGTGCTGGCGGGGAGCCGGCTGGCGGGGAGCCGGCTGGCGGGGAGCCGGCTGGCGGGGAGCCGGCTGGCGGTGAGTCGGCTGACGGGGAGTCGGCTGGCGGGGAGCCGGCTGGCGGGGAGCCGGCTGGCGGGGAGCCGGCTGGCGGGGAGCCGGCTGGCGGGAAGCCGGCTAGCCGCCCCATCTTGCCTTAGTCTAGGCATAAGGTCAAAGGTATTCCGTTTCTGAGTTGTGTGTGCTTGTGATTCAACCCTCCACTTGCCCCCTCGCTCGTTAGGGAGTTAGAATGGGATGTTATTGATTCATTTATTAAATTCTGCGTTAAAGTGTTATTTAGCCTTTTAAGTTAAGTTTTTACCTTAATATTTTAATTCCTAATACATCATGTAGAGCTCCCGTGATGCCTTTGGTCTTCTTCTCCAAGTCCAATAATAATTGTCATCAGTTAAGTTAATCCTGTATATTAACCAATGAAGAGATTGGAACCATAAATTTGTTGGTTCAAGCAATTATCAACAGAAGGAACTCCTGTAAGACTCGGATTTTTCATGTCTTTGACCTTTCTCCCCGGGGCTCAGGACACGTAGTTATACTCAGGAGTGGTGGCAGCGCTCTACGACCTTACGAGCGTGCGTGTAATGACCCTACTTGTTGTAATAACCAGACTCTTGTACCCGTGCTAACAGGTCGTTAGTTCCTCACCTCCTGTGGAATCAGCCGAGGGAGATCACTGAGAAGGGTGAAGGCTGTGTTCCATTCCCGGTGTACCAGTACTAAGTTTACCAGTACCAGTACTATTAAGTAACAGATGTGATAATAGGCGGGATATATGAGCCAACCCCTCTTTTCTACCCCCCCCCCCCACCCCCCTTCTACTCTCATTATAATTCCCCCTACCTCCTGACGGGAGACATCTCCCGTCACGCAGGGTGCAGTCGCACCTCCACAGATCTCCACAGATGGCTCAAAAGGGCCACCACTTACGGGCTATTCATGCCCGTGCCATCTTTTGGGTGGCTTAATCTTCATCAATCAATCCTACCTTCTCCCCCTTACTTTCTCCTACGTTAATCTACCTTTCATCCCGTCTCTCTAGATCTCACTACACTTTCAATTTTCACGCCTTTCTTCTCCGCCTTTCTCCTTCTCATCTCCCTCTTTCTCCTCGTCTGCTGTTCTTCGCGCTGCCTCTCTCTCTCTCGTTCATGCATTTATAATCCTATTATAATTCCAATTATATAGCACATTTGTAATCACAGTGAAGACAGTCAGATCCACAAACATAACTTTTATATAAACACAAACAATAAACTTATTATGCAGCGCGCTTTGTATTCAAAATTATTATACATTATACATTTACAAAATGGAAATATAGGCAATTAAAGATAGAGCAATATAGAAATATTTAAGCATTAAAGTACATGGTAAAAAGTTGCCAACAATTTGTATTTTAGGGGGAATAGATCAGCAGAAAGTGCAAATAAGCGCATACATATACATATACATGGAAGGGGACATGAGAATATGACAGTAGATGGGATAGGCGGAGAGGATAGTAGCTTAGGTAGGAGGACAGGATACGAGCTGGGATATGATAGTGGGATAGGAGTCGGAATATGAGGAAGGAGAGTTAAGGCATACGCATCAGGACACACTACACACTTCCTACCTGTTCCCTGAGGGCCCGGAGGAATAACTAAACTCAGTTTTTTGGCTGTTGGTACATAATATTTTTATAACATTTAAAGTTGGCATGCGTCCATTTATATATCATATGACATTTATTCATTTATATACATGTGTGTGTGTGTGTGTGTGTGTGTGTGTGTGTGTGTGTGTGTGTGTGTGTGTCTTTCTGTGTGCGTGTGAGTGTGTACACTAGATTTCTGCCTTCAGTAGTGTTTATGTACAAACTCGGGAGCATGAGACTCCCACTCACACACACACTCTTACAGGTCCTAAACTACTTGGGCTGGACGGTAGTTCGACGGTCTCGCTTCATGCAGTTTGGCGTTCAATCTCCCCACTGTCCAAGTGGTTGGGCACTCTTCCCCGACCATCCCCCCTCCCCCCGTTCCATTCCTATTCCTTATCCTGACCTCTTCCAAATGCTATATAATCTAATGGCTAGGCGCTTTCCCCTAATAGTTCCCTTCCCTTCCCTCTCTCTCCCCCACACACACACTCTTACAGAACTCTCTCCCACACACACACACACACACACACACACACACACACACACACACACACACACACATACACACACACACACACACACACACACACACACATACACACAGGGGCCGGTGGCTTAGTGGACAGCACGCTGACTCGTAATGCTATGGTCGGGGTTCGATTCCCGGCGCCGGTGAGAAACAATGGGCAGAGTTTCTTTCATCCTGATGCTCCTGTTACCTAGCAGTAAATAGGTACTTGGGAGTTTGACAGCTGTTACAGGCTGCTTCCTGTGTGTGTGTGTGTGTGTGTGTGTGTGTGTGTGTGTGTGTGTGTGTGTGTGTGTGTGTGTGTGTGTGTGTGTGTGTGTGAAAACAAATTAGTTAGTAGTTAGTAACAGTTGATTGATTGACAGTTGAGTTGCGGGCCGAAAGAGCAGAGCTCAACCCCCGCAAGCACAACTAGGTGAATACACACCTTCCTCCCTGTTCTTAACACATCACCCTCCCTCATATCCTTTCCACCCCCCTTCTTCCTTGTCACCTTTCCCACCGCCCTCTTCAAACCACACCTCACTCTTCATCAAATACCCCTTCCCTTCCCTCCCCACCCTGCTCACCACCACTCATTACTCTCACCCTTCACTGCACCCATTTTCTTTGCACACTTATCTCTATCATGGATAACCCCTACACCACAAATCTGTCTTTTGTAATTCGAACGATAAAGTCTATGGACAACTACGCCAAATATTTCACAACCTCTGGCTTCTTGAATCTGGGGTACTGGGGCCCATGCCCCTCTTTCTGGCATGGGCTGGACCGACCCCGACCCTCTCTGTGTCACTGCCGATAAAATGACCAATACCCATGCCAAGTTTAAGGAGGCTAGCCATAAGTATCTGGCCTCTATCCTTGAAGAGACAGACATTTTTTCTGGTCATAAATACATTGATACCAGTTCACCTTCAAAAGATTGTCGGAATCGTGATTATCATCGCCAGTAGCAGTGGGCACCCCCACCACCTCAGATGTATTGGTAACTTGAGTGTGCTTTTCATACGGAGAGCTGGGAAGGCGACGGCTGAAAGAAAATCATCCTATTTGACTATTTCTCTCTCGCTGTCTCTCGTTCTTTCTCTCTCTCTCTCTCTCTCTCTCTCTCTCTCTCTCTCTCTCTCTCTCTCTCTCTCTCTCTCTCTCTCTCTCTCTCTCTCTCTCTCTCTCTCTCTCTCGCTCTCTCTCCCAACATTATTCACTCTGAAATCTTCTCTGATTAACCAAAGGCTCTGATTTTTTCCCTAGACGTTTGAGGGAGAAGCTGAGAGAAGGTGTTGAGATAATGAGGTGGGGAAGGAGGGAGGGGTGGGTGGTGGAGATCATGGGGGATGGGTAGAGGGGGTGGTGGGGGGGGAATAATGGGTTGAGGAAAGGGAGGATTTAATGCCAAACTCTCGCCTGGCCGCCCCTGTGGACCCCCCGCCTCACTATTTGGAAACTTCGTCTATAAATTGCTATATTTTGGTTTGTGTCGAAAGTTCCCCACCAATTTTAATATCCTCTAAAGCTTCAAGGATTTATAGCGGCTTGCTTGTTTGTGTTTTCAGGATTTTATCCAACTTTATATATTCCATAGGGATGTCAGAGTTGCTGTTGCCTCAAGGAAAGCTCCTAAGGTTTCCCACAAGGCATCAAATATCGCAAGTTTGTGTGAGAAAAACTGAAAAGAAAATATTTCGCTTACTAGACACGTGATAGATGCTACGCCTGAATGTGTTAAGAAGATCTATAGAGGGCGGAGCCTCGCCTCGGGGCTTAAGGTGGTGGTTTAACTCTATAACTCTACAATTAGATCAATCATTGAAATCAAACAAATAATTGTGGGTTTCTTGTCACGGTCTTGTCTGAAGTTGCTGAAAGCTATATAATATAGAGCAAAAATAGACTCATATATTTAAAATGTGCCAGATATTATATGATATAATATTAAAAATAAAATAATATAATGGATATAATAAAAACAGATATAATATAAAATATAACATATAATATATAAAACGTATTAAAGAGTACAATAATAATAAATATGAAGATATTAACAAATGCAAGACCTTGCAACTATGTCATCAATCAAGTGAACACCAGAGCTGTTGCGGTGACCTGTGGACGCCCTGGGAGAGGCATTCTACCCTAAGAACAAGACACAAGACGAACAAAACTTACTATCTCTTAAGTCTAGTCACTGAGCCACGCCCCTAATATGTTAAGGCTTGCCATTTTCCACCCCAAGGACAAATACTCAGGAGAGTGCGACTCTCCTGAGTTCTGAGTTCTCCACAGTTTTAATAATATAAACATTAGATGACAGAATCACATTAGTTGCCGATGTTTATATAATGGGGTTTCCGGTTATTGACATCCTTAATGTTTATTTACAAATTCAGAGTCACTACATTAATGCCTTAATGTTCGGAATAAGGCAAGTAAGATGCTGGAATTTAATTCTAGGAAGCGTTACTCTAATGGTACAGCGGCGGCTTCACCTCTTTGCAGTGTTCGACTTCCGATAGTCGAAGTGGTTGGGCACCCTTTCTTCTCATCGTCATCATAACCCAGCTCCTTGTCCTCATATTCTGCCCATGTGTTATGTGGTCATACTGGCTTAGTGCATTCTTCTCTTAATTTACCTTACCTTACCCATGTTAAAGCCAAGCTCATCACTCATCACCACTACCACCATCTGTACTGCCTCAACCACAACCATTACCACTATCTGTACCTCCTCAACCACCACCACTACCACCATCTGTAGCTTCTCAACCACTACCACCATCTGTAGCTTCTCAACCACCACCACTACCACCATCTGTAGCTCCTCAACCACCACCACTACCACCATCTGTAGCTTCTCAACCACTACAACTACCACCATCTGTACCTCCTCAACCACCACCATTACCACTATCTGTACCTCCTCAACCACCACCACTACCACCATCTGTAGCTTCTCAACCACCACCACTACCACCATCTGTAGCTTCTCAGCCACCACCACTACCACCATCTGTACCTCCTCAACCACCACCATTACCACTATCTGTACCTCCTCAACCACCACCACTACCACCATCTGTAGCTTCTCAACCACTACCACCATCTGTAGCTTCTCAACCACTACCACCATCTGTAGCTTCTCAACCACCACCACTACCACCATCTGTAGCTTCTCAACCACCACCACTACCACCATCTGTAGCTTCTCAACCACCACCACTACCACCATCTGTAGCTTCTCAACCACCACCACTACCACCATCTGTAGCTTCTCAACCACCACCACTACCACCATCTGTAGCTTCTCAACCACCACCACTACCACCATCTGTAGCTTCTCAACCACCACCACTACCACCATCTGTAGCTTCTCAACCACCACCACTACCACAATCTGTACCTCCTCAACCACCACCACTACCACAATCTGTACCTCCTCAACAGTAGTAGGGATGACGGCTTAGCGGTCATTTTTTTTGGTGGGGGGAGGGGGAAATCACTCATTCGCTCTTAAGGTTTCTTATGGGGGAAATTCAGACCAAAAATCACTCATTCGTTCTGAAAGGATTCTTATGGGGAAAATTCAGAATCCCAGTTTAAGCTAAGTGGTGGGGGGATTCCAAGTAAAATTTCCCATTTGCCTATTGGTGAAAGTACCAGGTACGCCAAGGTGCAGAGTGCTCCTGGCTGTCTGGGTTCGAATCCTTCTGGGGTGTGGAGTTTTCAGTTTATATATATATATATATATATATATATATATATATATATATATATATATATATATATATATATATATAAATGGAAATGGTCGTTTGTTCAAAATCACTAATCTCCAAAAGTTCTTCACCGATTGCTTTGAAATTTTTACATAACGTTCCATTCGCATCCGAGCAGGTTTTTATAGATACTATATAGATGCCACACCTGTGACAGGTAAAATCATGCTTTTTTAAAAAAACAACGCCATCTATTGCACGTAAGAGCAACACACACAATACTAAATATGTTATGATTCCATTTCAATGTTTCCGATTGCATTGATAAATTGAATTTTCATAGATTTTGATTCATTTTCATGTTGATTTAATTATTTTGTGTGACATTGCGTTGAAATTATTAATGAATAATAAACATCTATATTTGTTACATCGTTCCTCCCGTCGATTGGCCGTCACCTGCCACCTATTTACATAATATTCTCGTTTAAAACGAGTTTATTTCGAATTAAAATTATGTTTTTCTACAGTCAGTACCAACACTCTACTAAAGAAACATGTTACATGTTTGTCCCTTAACCTACATAATCCCAAGAGAAAGATCTTGCGTGGCTTCGTTGGACTTAACCGACGCCAAGATATTCCCTTCATTATAACACGCGTATCTGTGCTCTGTGATGAGTTATATTCTCTTTGATGGACTCATAATAACTGTTGTAACTCTGTCGTCCTGATGGCTTGTAAAACTGTTAAGCAGTATTAGCAGAGCTCTGTTCATTATAGTATTTATGCGAGCGTGTGTATAGGGTTCAGCGCTCGGAGGCTGAGAGAGAAAGGCCGCGTTCACACTCTCATTATATATTTTTTCACTTATACTTGAGAGATATTTTAGTTATACAGGCTTTAAAATGTAGTTTTTATTTCTTCCCATCTTGAGACATAAAAGATTTATATTTTTGATGTATCTTGGACATGTAAAGTTTAATAACAATTAATATATATTGAATGATTATGAGTTATGCAATGATTTACAGTTTCATTTATTTATTTATATTTTTATTTACAGGAAGGTACATTGGGTTGTGATAGTATATTAAATTGGTCTTTGAGCAATATAATTTTGCAAAGCCACTTCCTTGGCACTCGACTCGGTCACTTCTGCGGTTTTTCTTCTCTCTCTCCCCTCCCCCTTCAGCCCCTAACTACACCAGACTCTTGATCTGTGGATGACATTCCCATTCTCCCGCTGCTTGTTCAGATGAACGTTCATTCCTCCCCTGCCTGTATCTCTGGGAGTAAATATATATATATATATATATATATATATATATATATATATATATATATATATATATATATATATATATATATGCAGAATAACCACATATGAAAAATAGAAAATGCTTAACGCGTTTTCGGCTAATTCGCCTTCATCAGAGCAAAGTAGAAGTTGATTCTACTTTGCTCTGATGAAGGCGAATTAGCCGAAAACGCGTTAAGCATTTTCTATTTTTCATATGTGGTTATTCTGCATACTTGGATCAGTGTTTTTGTGATCATTGTTGCATATATATATATATATATATATATATATATATATATATATATATATATATATATATATATATATATATATATATATATATATATATATATAGTCTGTTCCATTTACCACCCCACATATTCCTCTTTCTGTACTCAGTCTTAACCCTCGGGCTGAGCACTTGGTATTCCTTAACGCAGCCTCTCCATCGTGCAGGGGAAGGAAAATACATCAAAAACAATTTCTTGTAATAGCGTTGAAATGCGTTTTCTATGATCACGTGGGGGGGGGGGGAAGTAAGGGAAAACTATTGTTATGGGACACTATGATATCGACCTCGCAGCAGCCCTGGTGATGGTGACGAGGCTATGGTGACAGAGCACTATGGTGACAGAGTACTATGGTGACAGAGCACTATAGTGACAGAGCACTATAGCCTAAAATGGTTTGTTCTCAACCTGTCCTCCCACAAAGAACGGCGTTTTTCGCTCGTAGGGGGTTACCTAAGGCTAAAAATTGTCGTACTGGAAAATGGAAGCGGCACGGGAAAATGGCGTACTGTCCCGTTTTCTGAAACTGTCGGTAACTGTCCCATAGTTACCCCCTAATGGAAATATGCACCATTATTCATTGATCTCGGGAAAGTTAACATAAATTTCCTGATATTTAATCCAAGGCTATAATCCCATAAGAAATGTAAATTAAATTATCGCAGCCCCTCCCTCACCCAAAGAAAACTGATGGCGGTCCGCAGTATCGAAAGCATGTACTATTATATTCTGCATGAATGTAATTTAATATTACAAAGCTATATTAACGCTTGCTCATATTGTGCTATTAATATTATTGATTATATAGAAAGAGATAGAGAAGAGAAAGCGAGGATGGAGGGGGGGGGGGGGGGAAGGAGTGAGGAGGGAAAGGGGTTTTGAGGGGGAGGGGCATGGGGATGGGAGTGGCAGAGGGGACGAAGGGGAGAGGACAGGGCAAGAAGACGAGGAAGAGGGGAAGGGGGAAGTAAGGAGGACTGGGGGAAGGGACGAAGCAGATGGGGATGATAGGAACAAGGAAGGGGGGTGGGGGAGATGGGAGAAGAGGGGGTATTCATAGATGGATTGAAACATGAATAGATGGATGAATAAGTGGATATATTGAGGGGGTAGATGGATGGATAGATGATACATAAATGAATAGACGATTAATAAATGGATATATATATATATATATATATATATATATATATATATATATATATATATATCTGGATGGATAGATATGGATGGACAGATGGATGAATTCATAGATTGATGAAAGACAGACATAGAGACCCGAGTAGCGCCGGGTACACCTCCCCTCCTAGTAATCTGGTTATCAGAGTTCAGTATAGTCACCCATATTTTAAAACTAATTTCTAAAAATAAACGCATTAAGAATATAATAATATCTTTGTATTTCGAATGTTTTTTTACCAATTTTTTGGTTCAAGTCAACCCCTCAAAACCCCTTTCCCTCCTCACTCCTTCCCCCCCCCCCTCCATCCTCGCTTTCTCTTCTTTATCTCTTTCTATATAATCAATAATATTAATAGCACAATATGAGCAAGCGTTAATATAGCTTTGTAATATTAAATTACATTCATGCAGAATATAATAGTACATGCTTTCGATACTGCGGACCGCCATCAGTTTTCTTTTGGTGAGGGAGGGGCTGCGTTGTATTGGGCTATGAATACTAATATTGTCATAGAACGTTCAGAGAGAGAGACTCGTTATATGACAATACACAAAGATATATTCGGTTAACTAATAGGACTTATATATTATACTTTGAAAAATAAAACGTACTGTTTTTACTGTATATTAATATATACTGCAAAAACAGTATGTTTTTGTAATATATGCAGAAACGTACTTTTTTGTATATATTTCACTATACACATACACACATGTTACATATAACTTTCTACATTTGTGTGCACCATAACGAACCACTAACGAACCACTAACGAACCATTAACGAACCACTAACGAACCACTAACGAATCACTAACGAACCATTAACGAACCACTAACGAACCACTAACGAACCACTAACGAATCACTAACGAATCACTAACGAACCATTAACGAACCACTAACGAACCACTAACGAATCACTAACGAACCACTAACGAACCATTAACGAACCACTAACGAACCACTAACGAACCACTAACGAATCACTAACGAACCATTAACGAACCACTAACGAACCACTTGTAACACCATAAAGGTGTTTAGTTAATATTTCCCATAGTACATGAGTCAGTCAGACAAGACTGGATCGCAGACAAGGCGCCCAGACTGTCAGGATCACGCGTCCAGTGTTCTGTCCGCTCAGCCACCGGCTCCCTGTAGTAATTAAAAACGTCACACCTAGAAGTGTTAATGACCACAAGTTGACCATGGGTCAGGTCGTGTGAATTGACCTTGCTTCTGCTAATCGGATAATTATAGACGGCTGGCTGGGTTGGGGCCCATCAAACAAGCCGCGGTTTATGGTGAGGTAGATAGATGGCCCCAGGGCTATCTTACTTGTGGGCGGAGTTTAGCTGCCAGGTTCCCGCGTAAATACCCATGGAACTGTACATTCGAGAGGAGAATAGGATCAGCAGACAGCAGCCGAGACAGGCTGTCAGCCGGACGGGGGCACTCTCTCAACTATAGACCCACCCCCCCCCCCCCTTATTCTACTTAAGCTCGGTTCTTGTTGAGTTGAACGTTAAGGTGACTTATTTCGTGTTTTCCAAACTTAAGGTGTTGTGTGATTATCAGGGGCAGACAGCCATAGTGTACTCAACGTCTTGTGTGGTGGCTCACAATGTATATTAATCTTTTGAAGTAGTAAACATTAAGTTAAATTGCTTGAATTTTGATACTTATCATAGTAAATATACTTGATTAACTTACTTTTTAATCTGACTTTAATTGTGTTCCCTAGATCTTGTATGTTCTGATATATTGTAAGTTAGAGAGTGGAGCACTCTGAGCTTACTGGCTTGAAGAGTATGAGTACATGCTTACAGCAGATAATATCATACATGTTAACATTTGATAACAGCTTAAAGTACAGACAAGTTTCATTCCTTGTCTTGTATGTCATGAACTAGAATGGATGGTGGCAGCACTTACTTTTCTACCTCTACCTCTACTCTCTACATCTATTTTCTACCCTCTGCTTCTATTTCCTACTCTCTCTCTCTCTCCTCTCCCTCCGCCTCTCTTCGAACTTTCCCTTTCCATCTGACCACACTTCTCGCTACTCCCAATACTCCTTACTCCTCCCACCTCTCTACCTCCCTCACCCCCAACCCTCCCCTATTATTTCATTATTCATTTCTTTCCTTTTTCCTGTTATTCCCGATACGTTACACACTAACGAACCACTCAGCTGGTCTCATGGGCCTGAGAACACACCACAGCGTGAACACATCATATAGTCACCTCACAAGAGCACAAGACTCACCATAATACAATCACCATAATACAATCACTATAACAATACATCTACCGCTAACTGTGGCCACAGTGCTCACTATTACCATCACAATCCACTTCACTAAATCCTGAATGTGGATCATTTCAGTGGCACTATTGGTGTGCCTAATGGAACATGCGTTGTTGAATCAAGGTGCTTAGCTATAGCGAACAATGGTGTGGATTCCTGCGAAGGCTGCCTGCCTGCCTGCGTCCCACTGTCAACGTCACAAACAACATTGTGTTCAATGATGCAGTGAACACAAAGTCATTGTGCAGTCGCCAAGTCACAGAAACGAGGAGGAAGATATGATATCTTAACCACACATCAGGAAACGAAGAAAGACCGACGTCTCGGCTCGTCCTGGACCACAGTCGTGTGATGGAGACAGTGAGAGTGTAGAAGAGATAAAGGGAGTGTAGTGAGAGTGAAGAAGAGATAAAGGGAGTATACTGAGAGTGTAGAAGAGATAAAGAGAGTGTAGAAGAGATAAAGGGAGTGTAGTGAGAGTGTAGAAGAGATAAAGGGAGTATACTGAGAGTGTAGAAGAGATAAAGAGAGTGTAGAAGAGATAAAGGGAGTGTAGTGAGAGTGTAGAAGAGATAAAGGGAGTATACTGAGAGTGTAGAAGAGATAAAGGGGAGTGTAGTGAGAGTGTAGAAGAGATAAAGGGAGTGTAGTGAGAGTGTAGAAGAGATAAAGGGGAGTGTAGTGAGAGTGTAGAAGAGATAAAGGGAGTGTAGTGAGAGTGTAGAAGAGATAAAGGGAGTGTAGTGAGAGTGTAGAAGAGATAAAGGGAGTGTAGTGAGAGTGTAGAAGAGATAAACAATATGTGGGAAGAAAGTGAGATGCAGACGACGAGTCACAATAATATGGCTGAAGATATGATGACCAAACCTCACACAGCAGAAGATGAGGAGACGACGACGTTTCGGTCCGTCCTGGACCATTATCAAGTCGAGTGTGTACATTCGGTACATGTACATACAGTACATGCAAAGTCGACTTGATAATGGTCCAGGATGGACCGAAACGTCGTCGTCTCATCTTCATCTGGTGTGTGAGGTTTGGTCATCAAGAGAGTGAGATGAAAGTTGGGATGAATGAGAGATAAAGATGAAGATAATAAGATGAAAGGAAAGAATAAAGAGAAACAGTTAACCAGAAACAAAGATGGCGTCCGTGAAGAGCAAAGGCAGGAAAGATTAATGAATTATTGACTTAAAGAACACAAAAGATGTGTTAAGTCTGAAGTCCTAATTTCTTTCATGCTGGGAACTAATTATCCTATAAATTGCTCTTTTTTCAATAATATTTCCTGCCTCTATACAGACGCCGTCTTGCCTTATCGGCTCTGATACACAACCTTCCCAACATGAACCTGAGTCCTGGCTTTGTTGCTGTTGACTCTTCCCTTTCACAGTACATACTCTAATGCTCCAACCTTCTTAACAAACGTGATCTGACTTAAGCTTTGCCCCCTCTAGATTTTCTTTCCTGTCTTTTTGTTATTTAATTTGTGTCCCCCCAACAAAGGCTATCTATATCCCCCCCCCCCACAAACACTTCCTATTTACTCCAAGTTCTCCCCATCTCCCAGCACACACGCCATGGCCCCCCCCCCCATCTCGTCCCTCTCTAACCACATAGGGAGGGATGCCTCTATCCTCTCCATCTCTCCCTCTCTGCCCACACCCACCTTTTCACATGTTATCTTCCCTCCCCCTGCCTACACATGTCTTTCTCCCCTTCTTCATCCCTGCCCATCAGTGCCCTTTCCCTAAATCCTCTCTCCCTCTCTCCACACATGGCCTTGCCTTGCCTCACCCTCCCTCACCACACACACGTCCTTCCTGCAGTAATGTAACCAAAAGATTGCACCCAGAATGCACATCTGTCATTTGAATGATTGTTATGAAAAGGAATTTTTTAATCCACTATGATGTAAAACTATTGATGACGTCTATGGACTCGGCCCTCAACATTTTACATCTGCAAACGTCGTGAAGGCGGGAGCAATGGGGCCGTGCCCCCTTTTAAGGTGGCAATGGAACAACCTCGAATCCTCCTATGATACTCCCGATAAAATAACGTTTATTCATGAAGATTAATGAGACTAGCCCCAAGCGTCTCTCACCTTCACCCTCGCACATTCTCTTTATATATATATATATATATATATATATATATATATATATATATATATATATATATATATATATATATATATATATATATATATATATATATATATATATAAAATAATGGAAACTGGTTGGAACAACCAAGTTACTACATTAAGACAAAATATAGATGAATATATAAGGAAATCTACAGGGAACTAAATGTCAATTATCCCATTTCTGAACTGCTCAAAATCCTTTGATAAGAGTGCCACACACAAGCGATTACTACACCTACTTGAGAGGCAGGCGGGAGTAAGTAAAGGACTTGGGTGAGCAAATACTTCACACTCAAGAGTTAGAGAGTCGCAGCGAAGGGCGAGAAGTGTGATTCACGTTTGGTAACAAGCGGAGTTCCTCAGAGTCCGGTGTTGGGACCCATACTATTTCTCATCTACAGGAGCGGAGTCATGTATTTCGATATTTGCAGACGATGCAAAATTAACGAAAAGAGTTGAAACGGATGATGAGGATTGTAAAATTATTCAAAACGATTTAGACAAACTGTAGATTTAGTCCGAGAAATGGCTACGGGCGTTCAACACCAGTAAGTGTTAGGTGATGGAAATGGGAGCATGTAAGAGAAGACCAAAAGGTCTTCGTAAAGTACCTCCTTATAACGACAGGAGAAAAGGACCTGAAAGTGTACATAACACCAAACCTAACTCCGGAAGCCTTCATAAGTATGATAACGTCAGCAGCATACTCTACACTAGCATAGGAAATAATCTCATACAGGAACCTAAATAAGGAGTCATTTAGACCACTGTACACCGCCTTGGTAAATATGTCACCCCATTGTGGAATCCCCCTCAAAAAACACATAAGAAAACTCGAAATGATTCAGAAGGTTGACACAAGACTCGTCCCAGAATTGCAAGGTATGGAGAACGAAGAAAGACTGAAGGCACTAGACCTGACGTCTCTAGAGAAGAGCATAAAGAGAGAGGAGACATGTTGACCAGACCACACACTAGAAAGTGAAGAGACGACGACGTTTCGGTCCGTCCTGGACCACTCTCAAGTCGACTGTGATGAGGGAAGTAGGTGAAAGCAATAAATAAGCAAGAGAGAGATGTGAAGAGAAGAAAATTTTCGAGGAAGAAACAGTAAGACAAAAGGTACGAAAGGTAAGGTGTAACAAAGGAAATAATAAAAGGAATAAGAACATAAGAACAAAGGTAACTGCAAAAGGCCTATTGGCCCATACGAGGCAGCTCCTATTTATAACCACCCAATAAAAAAGGGATAGTAATAGGAATAAGAAGGGGATTGTAATAGGAATAAGCAAGGGAAAGAAAAAGAAAGAAGGAAAGGGAAAGAAAGATGAATGGAAAGGCAAGCTTATGTTAGGTCGCGTTTGTAAGGTCAGGAGAAGACATGATTCAGACAAAATACTTAATGGGATAAACAGTGTAGAAGAAGAGATGCTCACATTGAACACTAATAGAGCAAGAGGTAGAAGCCTGAAAAATAGTTGAGCCACAGAAATATTAAACTAATTTCTTTTAACGTAAGAGAATATGAAATGAAATATAAGAGAAGGATGCGGAAGAGAGCTCCATTCATAATTTTAAAAGTAAGTATGATAAGGAAATAGGTCAGTAGGCATTGCATTAGAGAAATCGCTACTAAAGTTCAACCCGAGTAAATGTAAGGTAATGAAACTATGCGGTGGAAACAGGAGGCCAGACACAGGATACAGAAAAGGAGATGAAATATTTCAAGAAACGAACAGAGAGAAAGAGCTAAAAGTTGATATCAAACCAACCCTGTCTCCTGAAGCCCATACAAAAAGAATAACATCAGCGGCATATGCGAGGCTGGCTAACATCAGAACAGCCTTCAGGAACCTGTGTAAGGAATTATTCAGAACCTTGTATACCACATATAGAGTAAGCGGCCCCAGCATGGAGCCCGTACCTTGTCAAGCACAAGACGAAGCTGGAAGAAGTTCAGAGGTATGCCACTAGACTACTCCCAGAACTAAGAGGCATGAGTTACGAGGAAAGGCTGCGTGAAATGCACCTCACGACACTGGAAGACAGAAGAGTAAGGGGAGACATGATCATTACCTACAAAATTCTCAGAGGAATTGACAGGATAGATAAGGTGGTGCGCGAACAAGGGGACACAGGTGGAGACTGAGTACCCAAATGAGCCACAGGGACGTTAGAAAAACTTTTTCAGTTTCAGAGTAGTTAGCACACACATAAGACATGCACTCAAATAGGTGAGTACACACACACACACACACACACACACACACACACATTCACACACACACACACATTCACACACACACACACACATATATATATATATATATATATATATATATATATATATATATATATATATATATATATATATATATATATATATATATATATATATATATATATAATAAGACTCACGAGTCCTAGTCCAAAGGGCCCGGGATCGATTCTCGGCCTGGGCAGGAAATAAAATGGGTAGTTTCTTACACCTCATTCCTCTATTCACCTAGCAATAAATTATTACCTGTGACTTGAACAGCTGCTTCAGGATGCATCCCGGAGAGTGTGTGAGACAGAAATATATAAAGTGGATATTACAGAAACAATTAGGTAGGGAAACAGTACAATAGTCCACACGACAGTTTGGAAGGCGGGGTCCAAGAGCTAGCAGCTCGATCCTACAAACACAAATAGTCAACATGAACACACAAATATTTACAATTGTGTGTACAATTGCACAATTTGTGTGTACAAACACACAAATTGCCCGAAACGCTGCGCGTGCTAGTGGCTTTACAAGACTGTAATTACCATATTTGTATCCTCACATTCCTTATGTACATTCTTGTATATGCATAAATGAAAATAAATAAAATAAATAAATTTAGACACCTTTCCGTAGCTCCGTATTTTGGAAATGAAAAGGAAACTCTATGTGTTCGCAGATCAAAACAAAATATTAAAAATCCAGAGGGCCATGATAATTGTTATATATATATATATATATATATATATATATATATATATATATATATATATATATATATATATATATATATATATATATAAAATAAACAATTGTATTATAGAAATATTACTATTCAGTTATACAATACAACATTCCCCAACAGCTGGGGAATTTTCCCCCCTCCCAAAACCACGAATTACGCCGCAAAATCAATTAAATTTCCATTGCATTACATGTAAATTAATCTGATTTTCCGTAAATTGCAGTACTATGCTTCGGACCGGAGGATAATTGGGTAGTTATGCTTTTAACACCAACTAGAATGGAATCAGTTCAACAGGAACAGAAAATATATATATATGAGTGTGATACGGTGACGTATTTCACATGGGAGAATTTAAAGTTATCGAAATCTAGATTTTTTTCAAGCAAAACAGTTTAACGAATCCGAATTGCTTGTATTGTTTTAACGCAAAAATAAACTAAACAACAGAAAAATTAATCTATTATAATATTATTTATTATTATTATTATTATTATTATTATTTATTTTAATTATTAATAATTAATTTTGCATAATTTTAGTTTATAATAAATAATAATAAATAAATATCATAATACTATACCATTTTTCTGATAATTATTGTTTTTATAATAATAGGAAGGATACCCGGCGGTTCCCGGGACAGTCTGTCTCTTCCCCTCACCCACCTCCCCTCTACTTCCCCCCTCTACCCCCTCTCTCTTTCCTCTTCACCCCTCCCTTCCCCTCTCCTCCCCCTTCCCCCTTACCCCCTGTCTGGCCTCTAACATCCAACAGACTCTATATATATATATATATATATATATATATATATATATATATATATATATATATATAAGAGAGACAGGGACAGAGAGAGAGAGAGAGAGAGAGAGAGAGAGAGAGAGAGAGAGGAAAAGAGTCATTTAGAGACAATTGGGAGGCTTGAACCGACGTTCTGAGGAATCCCAGACACTTGTCCTAACCGACTCGACCATGATGATACAAAAAATCCACCAACCCGGAACTCTACTGCATTCACTGGGAGGTCCTGGAGACCCGGAACTGGAGGCCAACCAGGTATGGTAGACCCGCGAATTAGAAACTGAAATATAATAAAAACACTTGTAAGGGCAGTAAGCGAGGAAACCAACAAGAGAGAGAAATATCAGGTGCTGCCTCCTTAAAGGGAAATATCAGGTGCTGCCTCCTTAAAGGGAAATATCAGGTGCTACCTCATTACACAGTTAATAAAAAATATTGGAAACAGGTGCCGTCGTACATAAAAAAAAAGGCGGGGCCCAGAAACTCGAGCACCCCGAAGTATCCGAACACATTCTCGTCTCACTTCAATGCAAGAAATCCAACCCGGCCGTTTATCAGCCTTTGTTCAGGAGTTTGTCTTCGGGAAGAAAAAGGGGCTTTTCTGACTTGTTTAAGAAACGATTTAGAGGAGGACTTTCAGCCCCGAGACGGCAGGCTTGAAACAATTTATCTGGCGGAAAAAACACACACACACACATACATATATATATATATATATATATATATATATATATATATATATATATATATATATATATATATATATAAGATAAATAGGAAAACCAGGGATATACTGAACATCTTGTATCAGAATCTTTACTTTAAAAAACATAACGTTTCGAATACTTCTCGTATTCATCATCAGATCTAAAAGAAAAAACAGAAATCACAGTCAAATAGCTGGTAAACAAAGAACTCATACTGAATATAATTGCCTATCAAAGAAAGGAAAAAGCTTAAAAAACAAAAACACTTAAGCGCACTTAAAGTGATCAATACAAATAAAACTTATTAACTGTCACATATATTAAAACTAACTTAAAATCCATTAAACTACAAGATGAAATTTATAACTACTAAAACAAACCATTCTATTAAACTTACGTGAAGTGATCAGAAGTGAAACTTGATACCTAACACATAGATACTAAACACTATAACAAATATTTATATAATGTCTACAAATCTACAAAAAATGTATGTAAAATACAAACAGAATAAACGACAATTATAAAGTACTAACCAAAATCTTATAAAAACTCAAATATTAAATAAAATTAAATACAAAAAAATGTATTATATATCCTACATAGAAGATTATATTAATGTGCAATGTTAAGACTTGAAATAAGTAAGAAAGGGCAAAGACATGGTAAACTAAACAAAATTAAACTACCAAAATAAACTAAAAATCAAATTACAGGGCCTACTGTGCACTATACAGTGTACAATTGGACAGCTGAAAGGTTGCTATTCAACAGAGGCCGCAGTTCCTTTATATATAAAGATTCCATTATTCTCAAATCTGACTGGCCATTCATACAAGTGTCCAGAATTTTAAAATCAGATTCCAGCAGAGAATGATCAAACTCATAACAATGGTTTCTAATCTCCGAAAATGCTGGTTTAGATAATGGTAATCCAGTCCTAAAAGATAATCCCCGGTGCTCAAGTATCCTAATCTTAAAGTTCCGAATGGAACTCCCGACATATCCAGCATTACAGCTGGAACAATTATACATATATACGACATTTGAGCACAAGGGGATAGGCACTTTATCTTTAAATTTAAAATAAGAGCCTATGGTATTTGTGTTGACAAAAATAAATCTAAAGTCTACTTGAGGATAACACTGCTGCAACAGTCTCCTCAAACGACTCCTTACAGAAAAGCTAATACTGCCATAAAATGGTAATTTAATATATTTAAGATCCCTTTCCACTGTAGTAACCCTACACGATGGGTGAAACTTCTTATTTAAGAAATTCCTTATAAAAGTATAAACCATATGCACAGGATAACCATTATTTGAAAAAAAATTCACAAGAAAATTAATTTCCTGATCAAAGTTATTCCAATTAGAACATAAAACAAAGGCCCTATTCAGCAGAGTGTTAATAGCATTTTTCTTAAAAATATCAGGAACAAAGGAATTAAAATTTAAACCTAAACCAGTAAAGGTTGGTTTCCTAAAAACATTAGTGTTGAACCCATTGAGGTTATTCACTTTTACATCAAGAAACGACAATGAATTATTAACTTCACACTCTGCAGTAAACCGTATATTACTATGTTGTGCATTAAGATACTCTCTAAATTTCTCAATATGACATTGGTCCCTAAACAACAAAAAAGTGTCATCTACATATCTCCTGTACAAGACTGGTTTAAAGACCGAAGGACAATTATCAAGCCAATTAATTTCGTGAAAACTCAAAAAAGCATTAGCCAATGCAGGACCTAAAGGAGACCCCATTGCTACTCCATCAATTTGTTTATAATAAATATTATTAAACATAAAGATGGAGTCTTTAACTGCTATTTCTAACAGCCGTCTGAATATTTTACTACAAAATCCAGACACTAAGTTAGTGTCAGCAAATAATTGACTTACACAGATATCAATGGTTTCCAACAGAGGAATATTAGTAAAAAGTGATTCAACATCGAAACTGGCCATTATAGTTGGGAACTCAAAATTTAAAGAGGAAAGTTCTTTTACAAAATCCTGAGAATTTCTCACAGTAAATTCATTATGCGTTAATGGTTCTAATAATGGAACCAGAAACTTAGCCAGTTTATAATTAAAAGTGCCAATCGCTGATAAAATAGGACGAATCGGTATACCTGCTTTATGAACTTTAGGTAACCCATATAAGATGCCAGGCTTAGAGCCAGTTGCAAGTAATTTAGTATAATCGAAAAGAGAGTCTTTCAAACTTCTTAAAACTCTATTCAGTTTATCCTCACATTTCAAAATATACGAGAATGGGTCTATATCAACCAACGTAAATTTAGAGGGGTCTTCTAACAACCTATCCACCTTATTAACATACTCTAATTTGTCCAAAACTACTTTATCTGGCCTGGTAATGCAGATACTCCTATCATTCTTTAAGCTATTAATACACTCCAATTTCCTTTTGTCAAAAGGAGGGAATGTAGATCTATATTTACCAAAGTCGTTAAAGACTTCATGTGCTAAGGAGGAAACAGTACTGATGATATTGGTCCAACTATAATTTGTACCAGACCTTAGGGTACAAGTTTTCAATGTGTTGCATAACCGCTCAAAACCTAAAAAATGATTAACAAATTTAGGTTTTTTACAAGTCAACCCGAAGTCCAACCCTAGAGAGAGAAGTTCTTTCTCAATAGGAGACAGAACTCTCTTTGAAAAATTGAAAACCACCTTATCAGGGTCCACCGAATTAAATGCAGGTATACCCAAGTTACGCAATTTCTTCTCGTGAATAAGTCTACATTTTTCAACCCTTTTTTCATTATAATTTTCATATTTACATTTTAAAGATGCAAAATCAACCCAGGAAACCAAGATCTTGAATTTCTCCAAGTACACGTGCAATTCACTTTTCAGCTTATTTACCCGCTTCTGCTTTTCAGATATTTCAAAGTCCAACAATCTTAATAACCAAGAATTATATTCACTTGTCAACGCAAATTTGTCGGAATACACTTTAAACCAACAACACTTATAGTTGGACCAATATCATCAGTACTGTTTCCTCCTTAGCACATGAAGTCTTTAACGACTTTGGTAAATATAGATCTACATTCCCTCCTTTTGACAAAAGGAAATTGGAGTGTATTAATAGCTTAAAGAATGATAGGAGTATCTGCATTACCAGGCCAGATAAAGGTAGGGGTATAGTAGTTTTGGACAAATTAGAGTATGTTAATAAGGTGGATAGGTTGTTAGAAGACCCCTCTAAATTTACGTTGGTTGATATAGACCCATTCTCGTATATTTTGAAATGTGAGGATAAACTGAATAGAGTTTTAAGAAGTTTGAAAGACTCTCTTTTCGATTATACTAAATTACTTGCAACTGGCTCTAAGCCTGGCATCTTATATGGGTTACCTAAAGTTCATAAAGCAGGTATACCGATTCGTCCTATTTTATCAGCGATTGGCACTTTTAATTATAAACTGGCTAAGTTTCTGGTTCCATTATTAGAACCATTAACGCATAATGAATTTACTGTGAGAAATTCTCAGGATTTTGTAAAAGAACTTTCCTCTTTAAATTTTGAGTTCCCAACTATAATGGCCAGTTTCGATGTTGAATCACTTTTTACTAATATTCCTCTGTTGGAAACCATTGATATCTGTGTAAGTCAATTATTTGCTGACACTAACTTAGTGTCTGGATTTTGTAGTAAAATATTCAGACGGCTGTTAGAAATAGCAGTTAAAGACTCCATCTTTATGTTTAATAATATTTATTATAAACAAATTGATGGAGTAGCAATGGGGTCTCCTTTAGGTCCTGCATTGGCTAATGCTTTTTTGAGTTTTCACGAAATTAATTGGCTTGATAATTGTCCTTCGGTCTTTAAACCAGTCTTGTACAGGAGATATGTAGATGACACTTTTTTGTTGTTTAGGGACCAATGTCATATTGAGAAATTTAGAGAGTATCTTAATGCACAACATAGTAATATACGGTTTACTGCAGAGTGTGAAGTTAATAATTCATTGTCGTTTCTTGATGTAAAAGTGAATAACCTCAATGGGTTCAACACTAATGTTTTTAGGAAACCAACCTTTACTGGTTTAGGTTTAAATTTTAATTCCTTTGTTCCTGATATTTTTAAGAAAAATGCTATTAACACTCTGCTGAATAGGGCCTTTGTTTTATGTTCTAATTGGAATAACTTTGATCAGGAAATTAATTTTCTTGTGAATTTTTTTTCAAATAATGGTTATCCTGTGCATATGGTTTATACTTTTATAAGGAATTTCTTAAATAAGAAGTTTCACCCATCGTGTAGGGTTACTACAGTGGAAAGGGATCTTAAATATATTAAATTACCATTTTATGGCAGTATTAGCTTTTCTGTAAGGAGTCGTTTGAGGAGACTGTTGCAGCAGTGTTATCCTCAAGTAGACTTTAGATTTATTTTTGTCAACACAAATACCATAGGCTCTTATTTTAAATTTAAAGATAAAGTGCCTATCCCCTTGTGCTCAAATGTCGTATATATGTATAATTGTTCCAGCTGTAATGCTGGATATGTCGGGAGTTCCATTCGGAACTTTAAGATTAGGATACTTGAGCACCGGGGATTATCTTTTAGGACTGGATTACCATTATCTAAACCAGCATTTTCGGAGATTAGAAACCATTGTTATGAGTTTGATCATTCTCTGCTGGAATCTGATTTTAAAATTCTGGACACTTGTATGAATGGCCAGTCAGATTTGAGAATAATGGAATCTTTATATATAAAGGAACTGCGGCCTCTGTTGAATAGCAACCTTTCAGCTGTCCAATTGTACACTGTATAGTGCACAGTAGGCCCTGTAATTTGATTTTTAGTTTATTTTGGTAGTTTAATTTTGTTTAGTTTACCATGTCTTTGCCCTTTCTTACTTATTTCAAGTCTTAACATTGCACATTAATATAATCTTCTATGTAGGATATATAATACATTTTTTTGTATTTAATTTTATTTAATATTTGAGTTTTTATAAGATTTTGGTTAGTACTTTATAATTGTCGTTTATTCTGTTTGTATTTTACATACATTTTTTGTAGATTTGTAGACATTATATAAATATTTGTTATAGTGTTTAGTATCTATGTGTTAGGTATCAAGTTTCACTTCTGATCACTTCACGTAAGTTTAATAGAATGGTTTGTTTTAGTAGTTATAAATTTCATCTTGTAGTTTAATGGATTTTAAGTTAGTTTTAATATAAGTGACAGTTAATAAGTTTTATTTGTATTGATCACTTTAAGTGCGCTTAAGTGTTTTTGTTTTTTAAGCTTTTTCCTTTCTTTGATAGGCAATTATATTCAGTATGAGTTCTTTGTTTACCAGCTATTTGACTGTGATTTCTGTTTTTTCTTTTAGATCTGATGATGAATACGAGAAGTATTCGAAACGTTATGTTTTTTAAAGTAAAGATTCTGATACAAGATGTTCAGTATATCCCTGGTTTTCCTATTTATCTTAAAATTAAGATTCCCGAAGGGAACATCGATCATAAATATATATATATATATATATATATATATATATATATATATATATATATATATATATATATATATATATATAATATGTTATACCAGGTCTGAGGGTTCGCGAGGGTGCCAGGTGTCATCCTCACCTGGCACCCTTCACCTTCAACCTCCGCTACTATAATTAACTCGGAACAATTTCCTCACCAACACTTCCGGGGCAGGAAATAGTGAGTTGCTCCTCCAGGTGACCAGCTATTTCAGAGTGCCCGAGACTACAGCTTGCCTTGCTTGCCGGCCTCCTGGTAAAGGTACAGGAGCTACAGCGTGCCTTGCAGTCCTCCTTGTTCTCAGGGTGCAGTGGAGAAGGTTAGGGTGTAGTGGGGGAGGTTAGGGTGTGGTGGGGAAGGTTAGGGTGTAGTAGGGAAGGTTATGGTGTAGTAGGAAAGGTTAGGGTGTAGAATGGAAGGTTAGGGTGTAGTAGGGAAGGTTAGGGTGTAGTGGGGAAGGTTAGGGTGTAGTGGGGAAGGTTAGGGTGTAGTGGGAAAGGTTAGGGTGTAGTGGGGAAGGTTAGGGTGTAGTAGGAAAGGTTATGGTGTAGTAGGGAAGGTTAGGGTGTAGAGGGGAAGGTTAGGGTGTAGAATGGAAGGTTAGGGTGTAGTGGGGAAGGTTAGGGTGTAGTAGGGAAGGTTAGGGTGTAGAGGGGAAGGTTAGGGTGTAGAATGGAAGGTTAGGGTGTAGTGAGGAAGGTTAGGGTGTAGTAGGGAAGGTTAGGGTGTAGTGGGAAAGGTTAGGGTGTAGTGGGGAAGGTTAGGGTGTGGTGGGGAAGGTTAGGGTGTAGAATGGAAGGTTAGGGTGTAGTAGGGAAGGTTAGGGTGTAGTAGGGAAGGTTAGGGTGTAGTAGGGAAGGTTAGGGTGTAGTGGGGAAGGTTAGGGTGTAGTGGGGAAGGTTAGGGTGTGGTGGGGAAGGGTAGGGTGTAATGGGGAAAATTATGGTGCAGTAGGGAAGGTTAGGGTGTAGTGAGAAGGTTAGGGTGTAGTGAGAAGGTTAGGGTGTAGTGAGAAGGTTAGGGTGTAGTGGGGAAAGTTAGGGTGTAATGAGAAGGTTAGGGTGTAGTGGGGAAAGTTAGGGTGTAATGAGAAGGTTAGGGTGTAGTGAGAAGGTCAGGGTGTAGTGAGAAGGTTAGGGTGTAGAGGGGAAGGTTAGGGTATAGTGGGGATGGACAGCGTTTAGTGGGGAAGGTTAGGGTGTAGTGGGGCAAGATTAGGGTGTTATAGGGAAGGGTTTTATTTAAGAGTATGACTCTTAAATAAGGCTGAGTAGTGTCCTTATTGACTGTGGTATCGAATCGTCTTGCCAAAATGCAGATAAATTGCTCACTAATTTATGTAACGATAATCACACAACAGAAACAATTCACACTACCTTACGAACGACATAAGAATGATACTGTAATTCAATCACCATCTCCTTAAATAACTTAACTGCTATTAAGCCCTTGAAATTGTTTCACACGTAATTTCTAGTCTCCCTCGCTTGTCAACGGCTGGTAATTAACATTCCTACACCAGGGAGGCGAAAAATGTACCGCCTGTTTACAGCGCTGTTCGCCATGTTGAAAAATATGAAATTATGTCAGCTACAAAAACTGTGGACGAATTGCAGTCAGGGGTAGTTCTTGCATACTGGACTCCATCCTGGTGACTGTTGGTCTCCATCATGGTGACTGTTGGTGTCCATCCTGGTGACTGTGTGTTGGTCTCCATCCTGATGACTGTCCTGGCCTCTATCCTGGTGACTGTGTGTTGGTCTCCATTATGGTGACTGTTGGTCTCCATCGTGCTGACTGTTGGTCTCCATCCTGGTGACTGTTGGTCTCCATCCTGGTGACTGTCTGTTGGTCTCCATCCTGGTGACTGTGCTGTCTCCATCATGGTGACTGTGTGTTGGTCTCCATCGTGGTGACTGTGTGTCGGTCTCCATCCTGGTGACTGTGTTGGTCTCCATCGTGGTGACTGTGTGTTGGTCTCCATCATGGTGACTGTGTGTTGGTCTCCATCCTGGTGACTGTGTTGGTCTCCATCCTGGTGACTGTGTTGTCTCCATCATGGTGACTGTGTTGTCTCCATCATGGTGACTGTGTGATGGTCTTCATCCTGGTGACTGTGTTGGTCTCCATCCTGGTGACTGTGTGTTGGTCTCCATCCTGGTGACTGTGTTGGTCTCC